>NC_134563.1:30183295-30493962 GCF_025594145.1 Primulina tabacum
TCAATGGTTTAATTATTATAATATAGTAAACATAGCTAATGTTTGTGTCTTATATTGTATGAGGTAATATATATTTGGAATATTAAGTTATATTATATATGTAAGGATATATATCTAATTAATTATACTATTTTCATTTTATTATATAAAAAAGTAGCATCATATTTTTTTTAATTAGGTGAATTTTATTTTAAAGATCCCGTACCAGCTTATGGTCTTGCAAAGCTATTGTTGTTTTACTTAAGCGAAAATGGAATGTATGTGTTTTACGATGTCATCTTTCAACGAGAGTCGTAGTCAAATGATTATCATATTTGAAAGAATAATATCATAAAGACCCCACCCACACCATTTAAACGTGCAAGAACACGACAATATAAGGAAATTTAGATGGAAAGGTTTTTGTGTCGTCTCGTTTAAAAAAATAGCCTCCACCAAGAAAAGACATCGTTACCCCCATAAAAAAAGAATTAAAAATTGTTAAAAAATAAGAAATGTAACACTCCAAATAGTAGCCACACAATATTAAAATAAAATAAAATAATATAGTTAGTTAAAATAATATAAGCTTTATTCTGGATAATATTTGCAAAAAAGAGATGTTATGCATAACACAATTTTGACATCATCTTACAATTAATAATGAGTTTTTCTAGATAAATATCATTATTATTTTAAGTTATTTGAATTATTTAATTTTGAGCTTGGATAGCACCCCAAAAATATATGTATTTAATTAGTTAAACCCTCATCCAAATCTGCACCAACGCCGTTCCAAAAGAAAGAGAAGAAAACGTAAGAATCTTCATTCTCAAAGCCGTCCGGTTCCGACTGCCAAGTCAAATAATCGTGAACTTTTTCATTTCTCAAGTTAAGGTTATTTGTATCATAACTAGGGATGTAAACGAATCAAACCGTTTGTGAGCTATTCGAAGCTCGATTCGATAAAAGCTCATTTGAGCTCGTTTAATGAGGCTCGTTAAGATAAACAAACCAAACTCAAGCTTTACAGTATTCGGCTCGTTAGCTCGTAACATGTTCGTTGGTAAGTTCATGAGTAATCTTTTAGATGAAAAAATAATAGTTTTGATTTATGATTTTGCATATTATTTATGAAATATATAGAAAAATCTATTAAATTTATTTATTATAATAAATTTACAAATTTTAATAAGAATAATATATTTTTCTTTAAATATATAATTTACTTTTTAATTAATTTAATGAAAATTTAAATGTATAATTCATATTTATTAAGCTTGTTTAGGCTCGATAAATGCTTGAATAAGCTCGTGAGCCATGCATATATTCGTTAAATAAAGCTCGAGCTCGGCTTGATTATAAACGAACCAAGCTCAAACATTCAAGAGTTCGGCTCGGCTCGACTCGATTACATCCCTAATCATAACCAAATATACGTAAAAATAGGGAAATATCATCATTTACTGTCCATTCACTCCGATCCAGAACCAAATATATCATATCTGAATAAGCTAATGACCACATATGAGATGAGTAATAACGTGAACTTAAGGAATAAAGTTCGATATTGGCAGCATCACTTGCTGCAATGGCGTATGCAGTGGCGGAGCCAGAAATATGGCTCCGTCCGGGTTGGAATTTTAAACTCTAAAATCTTTTAATATTTTAAATTGATCTACGGGACTAATATCATATTATTTCAAATTTATACAAAATTTACATATATATTTTTAAAAAAAATTGGACCACCCGGGCTTCAACCATGTGACTCCGCCTCTGGGCGTGTGGACATGAGATTCTAGCAACATCAAACGCTAAACAACTGAACGAATTTGTTTGGAAGTCAACTATTGAATTATGTGTGTATGTCGTAAACATTCTACTTATTTTGATAGCATGGATGAGTGTAATATTAATGTGTATTCTATCTTTGTGTATTCCCCACCTATCCAGGTGATGTGTATTCTATCTTTGTAGAGTACCGTGAATAAAACCCTTAATTTTACCAATATGCTCTCTTCACAATAAAACCCTATAAAATAAAAATAAAGTGAGACAACTATAGCAAATGTTGGGTGGGATGGAATTATTTTGAAATGTGACATGCATTATTTTGAAAACATATTGAATTAAATTATGAAATGTTAATAAAACTCACAGTAAATAACATGACATAGTGCTACTATCTATGTGACAGTGGTTATGGGCACGTCGAGGGATTCTTAACACTATATAGAATAATGCGTTATCATATGAATGATTGGGCCATTGGCAACATAGCTCTAATGAACTATAAGGAAAATTTCAACTATAAGCATTGTCGCGCAGAAAATGCTATTGAAAAGGTGTTTGAAAGACGATGGGCTGTACTCCGAAGTCCTATATCCTACCTCTAAAAGTCCAAAATCGTAAGATTGTGGCATGCATTTTCCTACACAACTTCATTCGTTCTGAAATTCAAGATGATCCAATGAAGGAAGTCGATGATGGAACTAATACTTCTAATGAATACATCGAATCTGATTTCATAAAAAATATGGAGTCATCACCAGCTTGGGACATTTGGAGAGATAATTTAGCGATGTCATTGTATCAGAATTGATTAATGAATTCTCAGCGGCTTGTATTCTACTTTAATATCTTGACCATGTGCCGACATATGAGAGAGAACTTGTGGCTTTGTTTGGGATATTAACTTCTATTGTTTTCTGTTTTTAGAATGTTTAAAACTATTGATTTCTTTATTGTTTTGGATTAATGTAGTTGTGTTGTTCTATTTAGTATTTTCATAGAAAGATTAAGTACTTGTCATTTACCATTTTTCCACAAAATCATGTTTACATTTCAGGGAACACATTTGTACTAAACATGAGCAATGGATGTTGGAGCATCCAAAAATACCGTTGGTGGCAAAGAAAAGAAATCGGACAAAGGTAGACGTGTGTGGAGTACTTATGAGGAGGAAGTCCTGATTGAAGCACTGAAAAGTTCCATCCAGCGTGGGTTTAAAAGTGAGAATGAGTTCAAAACTGGATACTTGGTTTTCTTTGAAGGTGCACATAAATTCTAAAATACATGTGTGGAAGAAAACATATGGTAGTCTGGTCACGATGCTAGCTGAAGTGGGATCGGATAGAATGAAACCAAAAAATGATTGAGTCCACGTACAGAAGATGCTGGGGCTTACTATTTAAAGTTTTTGTCGATCTTAATTTAAATATTTTCAATTATTTTTTATATAGTAATATGTTGTGTGAGATTTATTAAATATATAACATATTGATAACAACGTCCGTCCGATGCGATACAAGTCGTGGCCATATTATTATGATTGGTGTGAGACCTTTGGAAGTGATCGTGCAAGGGGGAACGCGCAGAGAGTTTCGCAGATACTGTGCAAGGTGTTACTTAACATGAATAATGACATTCCTCCTCAAATGGATGACATATTGTGATTGTGAATATGTCTTATTGTGAACAAACCATGTAGTTTTTGAAATACACAATATTGTACTTTCCTGCCACTCTTAAATATAAGTATTTCGTTTGCAATTTGGTTTTTCTTGTGTGTTCATTTTGGTAATAAAATATTCTTCGACGGGTTGACAAAAATAACAAGCGGGATTAGTGAAACAATAAGGAACAAGTAGTTGATGTATGTTGTAAAAAGTTAAATAATAACAAACTCAGAACACTGTAACTGCAATAATAACAAACCTATTGATAATGAGGAACTAAATTACTATATCTAAAATCACATATTTGCAGATATGTTAAAAAATATGGAAAGAAATATGTCAATAGTCCACAGTGAAGTCGGATGATGTTGGTGAAGTCGGCTACAGTTTTTGAAGGATTGGATGTTCTGCAGCAAATCAATTTTTGTATGCAACGGTTTTTTAAAGACATAATGATGTTTTCTTGTGGTCTAGGAGACACCGTGAAGGGTTGAGTGAATTTCTTGTATGTAGGTATGGAAAGAAGGTTCGATTGAAGGCATTTTGGGAAATTAGGGTATCATTTTAAATTTATCACTTTTATCATCAATCACACCAAATGATAAATTATTTATAACAATTTTCTAGTAGTTCATATCAAACACTGTATATTTTATCACATTATATCAACTATCTTTATATTTTTATAAATCATCATTCAAATATTTTATTACTCAATTATCACATCACACGAATCAAACAATACTTAAGTGACCTAACATGAACAAATCTGTAGCAATTCTTTTTATGCCAAATTTCATCATAATTTATTTTTCATTGTCCATAGTATTGAAATATATTGTTTGTAACTATAATATTAGTATATATCAAAAAAGAAAACAAAATGACTAGAATTAATAGGATTCAGTGGACTTGAATTCAAGTACATTGAGCTTCGATGAATTTGGATGGGGTTCTTGTACTTCAATTCAAGTCAACTAGAACCTCATTCAAAGTCCATTGAACTCAAATCTGGTGGACTTGGATGGGTTTACACTAGTGTAATGACTCAGATTATTTTTTGAATAAGATAATTGTTAAACATGATTCAAATATCATTATTGTTAAGTAAGGTGGACCAAAATATTTTTTATATTTTTCAAATGTGGCGGCTAGCAATACTTTTCAAATGTGGCAGCTCGCAGATGCATATGTCAAAGAATGGTTGGTGGCCGCTAGAAAATACAGAAAATAGAGCTCCCCCATCTCAATTTAAGATATTCTAAAAACAGAAACAATTACAAAGTTTTGAAAACAAGAGAAAGCAAAGAGTTGTGAGTTTCTCTTGTGAGAGTCTGAGAAAATATTTTCTCGGTTATACTCGGGGGCTCCGGATTGTGAGATATTAAGTGTTTTGTATGCACTTGTAATTTTCTCCCTATAATAAAGATTTGCGGTAGCTCTGTGGACGTAGTCTATCTTGGGTGAACCACATAAATCTTTGTGTTCTTAATGATTACTTTATTTCGCATTTTTGGGTATTATATTATCATCATGGTCGCCATCGTTTCGGTGTAATTACCCAACAATTAGTATCATAGACTTGTTGAAAAATTTCTTAGATTCTGAGTATGCTATGTGGTTGCAGATTTGTTTGATATTCCACATCAGAAAAGATTTTTTTAGATTTTTTGCTAAGGCTAGAGAAGCGATGGCCGGAGATGATGGATCGGGACCGGGAATCAACAAGTTCGATGGAACATATTTTTTGTTCTGGCGGTTACAAATTAGAGAATTTTTGTACAGTAAGAAGCTGCATCAACCTCTATCAAGAAAGAAACCGGAAAAAATGGAGGATGATGACCGGGAGCTCCTTGACCGACATGTGTTAGGTGTGATACGATTGACCCTAAAGAAGAATGTGGCACATAACGTGGCGCAGGCACAAATCACAGAAGAGATGATGTCCATTTTCGGACATGTACGAGAAGCCATCAGCAAACAACAAAGTACATCTCATGAAAAAGTTATTCAACTTGAAAATAGGAGAAGGTGCTTCGGTGGCTAAACACATCAATGAGTTCAACACGATTGTTTCTCAGCTAACATCGGTAGAAATTAATTTTGATGATGAGATTCCTGCACTTATTTTTTTGATGTCTTTACCAAATGTTTGGGAGCCAATACAGACAGCGGTTAGCAACTCTGTTGAAAAAAGAAAACTACAATTCAATTATGTCAGAGATCAAATTCTTGCTGAAGAAGTTCGCATGATGGATTTAGGTAAAGGAATATCATCGAAATCTGCTCTAAATCTCGAGAACAGAGGAAGGGGCAGTAGTGGCGAAAAGAGTTCTAACCGATGGCGCAGTAGGTCCAAGTCAAGAAATAGAAAGACAAAAACAATTTTGAAAAGAATTTGAAGTGCTGGAGCTATGGTGAAACTGGTCAGTTAAAAAAGAACTGTGTTGGAATATTTCATGTTCGCAATCCTGATTTTGATGTTAACAAAACTTGTTATTGTGTTTCTAACGTATTTACTCAAGTGTGTGAAGTTATTAAAACAAGAAGCAAGCTGAAACTGAATTCTGCACAAATTGAATTTCTGGCGAGCTTTGGTGTTTTGAAGATCTCTCTCAGCTGGAATGACAATCCGCCACTGGTCAGAAAACTCAATTTGGAACTAGTTGTATTTCACGTCAGTTGGACAAAATCGGATGTTATCAAGGTCAAACTGATCGTAACTGATCGCACGAAGACAGCAATCAGTTGGGTTTGAGCAGCGGCAGTATTTTGGTCATATCTCTCAGATCAACTATCAAAATGAATGGATTCAGTATGCGTTGGAAAGATAAGACGATGATCTACAAATCATTTTCAAAAATCAAAATCTGAATCGAAGTTTAAGATGCTGATAAATGACGATGAAGCTACTGGTTCTGTACAAACTTAAATCAGCTAGGCTGATTTCAGCACACCAGCTGAAACTGAACCAGCTGAAACTGAACCAGCTGCTGACCAACCAACTGAACTGAACAAGCTACTGACCAACTGAAACTGAATTAGTTGAACTCAACCAGACCAGCTGAAACTGAACCGAACCAGTTGAACTGAATCAGACCAACTGAACCAGCTGAATTGAACCGAACCAGCAGCTGACCAACTGAACTGAACTGAACCAGCTGCTGACCAGTTGAACTGAACGACCAGTTGAGTTGACCAGTCGGAAAAATGTCCAGCAAAGTGAATTTGATCGTTGCAATCTCAGAAACAGTACAGAAACTTTTCAAACGATCATATTCTTGTATCTAACGTATATATCATTGTTGGGGCCTATAAGTACATCTAGAAGATCAAACAAGAGCTTTTGAAGAAGATTCAAAGCATGGGCAGTTAGCATGAAGAAATCAGCTAGTTGAGAGCACAAGCCCTTGTGTGAGGATATATTCGATATGTACACTATAAAGGATAAATTCATCACACACAATCACTCACACATATACAAGAGAGTTGAACTTCAAAGATTAATTGAGTGAGTCTTGCACAAAGACAATAAACTTGTGTATGTAGTCTTTGCATATGAGACATTAAACAATAAGCTGATTGTTAGGTGCTGCTTAATTTCCTGAGTGCTAGGAGTTCTAGTTGGGTGCTGCCCTTCTGGAGTGGGTTTGTACAAGTAGTTGTATAAATCAAAGTCTTCTAGTGAATCATTCCTAAGGGGAAGAAGGGGTGACGTATGAGCATTTGAAGTCTCCGAACATCCATAAACAAATTCGTGTCTATTTGTTTATTGCATTTACTTATCATTTCCATTGTTTTAAGGATGCATTGTTGAAGCATTTTATGTGTTCTTCAAATATAAATTTATTGCATACCAAGTGTTTGATAAAATACTTCAACCAAATTATTTTTTACTCATTCAACTTGCATATATTTTAAATGCTTTACAAAATATTTTATCGATTTCTAAGAAGGATTATTTCGAGTTTCTTCCGCTTGGTTTGAACATCAAACTCGATTTAATTCATCGGTGTTCAATATTCAAGAACCGAGCTATTGTAGCTCAACGATGCTCCCCATAATCGATCTTGTCAAACTACAAATCAACAAATAATAATGCAAATGTTGTTACTGAGGAGGTACATGATGCTCTATTGCTATCCATGGAAAGCCCACTTGATTCTTGGGTTATGGACTCAGGAGCTTCATTTCATACAACTGGTAATCGTGATGTATTTGATAATTACATCAATAGCGATTATGGAAAAGTTTTCTTGGCTGATGGAAAGCCTTTGGAAATAGTTGGATATGGGTGATGTCTGGACGAAGATGTCAAACGGATCTGTATGGAAAATCAACAAAGTCATACATTTACCAAAATTGACACGCAATTTGATCTCAGTGGGACAACTCGATGACGAAGGCCATAATGTAACCTTTGGTGATGGTTCCTGAAAATTAAACAAAGGAACCATGATTGTTGCTCGAGGAAAGAAAACTGGAACACTTTATACGAGTTTCAGTTGCAGAGATACATTAGCAGCCTTGGATGCTGGAGTAAATTCAAGTATATGTCATTATAGGCTTGGGCATATGAGTGAGAAGGGAATGAAGATGCTTGTATCAAACGAGAAGCTACCGGAATTAAAGATCGTTGAACACAAGCTAAGTGAAAGCTGTATCTTTGGAAAGCAGAAAAAGGTGAGCTTTTCAAAAGGTGGTAGAGAATCAAACGCAGCAAAGTTAGATCTGATTCATACAGATGTATGGGGACCGTCTCCTGAGAAATCTCTTGGAGGCTCAAGATATTATGTCAGATTTATCGACAATTTGAGTCAAAAAGTTTGGGTTTATTTTCTGAAAAATAAATATGATGTTTTTGAGACCTTTAAAAGGTGGAAAGCCATGATTGAGAATGAAACCAACTTGAAGGTGAAGTGCTTACGGTCTGATAACGGTGGTGAATATGAAGATGATGAGTTCAAGAAATATTGTGCACAGAATGAGATCAAGATGGAGAAAATCATTCCTGGTACACCTCAACAGAATGGTGTAGCCGAAAGGATGAACTGGACCCTGAATGAATGTGTTAGGAGCATGAGACTACATTCTGGATTACCAAAATCATTCTGGGCTGATGCTGTTAACACTGCAGCATATCTAATCAACAGAGGACCTTCGATACCGCTTGACTGCAGAATACCCGAAGAGGTATGGAGCGGCAAAGAATTAAACATTTCTTTCTTTAAAGTGTTTAGATTTTTATCCTATGTTCATATTGACTCAGCTAGCAGAACAAAGCCTGATCTGAAATCAAAGAAGTGTTTCTTTATTGGTTGTGGAGATAATGAGTTTGATTATCATTTCTGGGATGACCAAAACCAGAAAATCATTCGGAGCAGAGATGTAATCTTCAATGAGCAAGTTCTTTACAAGGACAAGTCAGACATTGGACTGAAGATGAAAGTTCTGAAGTCAAGAATAAATATGAAGTTCCATTAACAGATATTCCCGTGAATGAATCAAAAAGCAATAACCAGAAAGATGAAGAATCAACTGCACAAGATGATGACCCACAAACTCCGGTGATTCAACTCAGGAGATCTTTGAGAACAATTAGACCAACTGAGAGATACTCCCCTGCACTTCACTATATTTTACTGACAGACAAAGGTGAATCGGAGACCTATGAAGATGCTATGAAAATGGTGATTCAATCAAGTGGGAGTTAGCCATGGAAGATGAGATGGATTCACTATCATCCAACCAGACGTGGCAGTTGACAGAACTTCCGCAAGACAAAAAGATATTACATAACAAGTGGGTGTATCGGTTAAAAAAAGAACATGATGGTAGCAAGAGGTACAAGGCAAGACTTGTTGTAAAAAAAGGTTTTCAACAAAAGGAAGGCACTGATTACATTGAGATTTTATCTTAAGTGGTTAAGTTAACCACAATTAGGTTTATACTCGGATTAGTGGCAAAAGAACATTTACATATGGAGCAGTTAGATATAAAGACGGCGTTTCTTCATGGTGATCTAAATGAAGAAATTTATATGAAGCATCCACAGGTCTTTGAAGTACAGGGAAAAGAGAAAATGATGTGCAAACTTCAGAAGAGCTTGTATGGTCTCAAACAAGCTCTAAGACAGTGGTACAAGAAGTTTGATGGATTCATGAGTAATAATGGTTTCCCAAGGTTACGTGAAGAAGTTTGATGGTTCTTATATCATTCTACTGCTATATGTAGATGATATGTTGATAGCAAGAGCTTGTCTGGAGGAGATTGATAAACTCAAGAAAGAGTTATCAAAAGAATTTGCTATGAATGATTTGGGTGCTGCAAAGCAAATCCTTGGAATGATAATCTTAAGAGACAAGATGAACAGAATCTTGAAGTTATTTCAAGAAGAGTGCATGAAAAGGATGGTTAGCAGATTTAACATGGATGAAGCTAAACACGAGAGTACTCCTTTGGCTAGTCATTTTAAACTAACCAAAGCACAATCACCTTTGACGGAGCAGGAGCAGGCTTATATGAACAAGGTTCCTTATGCTTCTGCTGTCGGAAGCTTCATGTATGCAATGGTGTGCACTAGACCAGATATAGCACATGTTGTAGGAGTTGTGTGCAGATTTATGAGCAATCCAGGAAAAAAACACTGGGAAGCAGTTAAATGGATTCCGATGTATTTGAAAGGTACTGCTAGTTTCTCTTTATGCATCAGAAGGTCAAAGTTGGGCTTACAAGTTTTTGTCGATGCCAAAATGGGTGGTGACCTAGATGGCAGAAAAAGTACCACTGGATGTGTGTTCACATTAGGTGGTACGATAGTAAGTTGGTATCTAAGTTGCAAAAGATAGTTGCATTTTCAACTACTAAAACTGAGTACAAAGCAGTGACAAAAGCTAGCAAAGAGATTATATGGTTGAGATCTTTTTTGGAAGAATTGGGTCAGAAGCTTGAAGGTAGCACATTACACTGTGACAGTCAGAGTGCTATTCATTTAGCAAAAAAATCATATTTATCATGCATTTGGTTTCACATATAGCGCTCTCTCATCTCAATTTATGATATCCCAAAAATAGAAGCAATTACAAAGATTCAAAAACAAGAGAAAGCAAAGAGTTGTGAGTTTCTCAAGTGAGAGTCAAAGAAATTATTTTCTTGGTTATACTCGGGGGTCAGGATTGTGAGATATTAAGTGTTTTGTATAAACTTGTAATTTTCTCCCTATAATAAAGATTTGCAGTAGCTCCGTGGACGTAGCTTATCTTGGGTGAACCACGTAAATCTTTGTGTTCTTGTTGATTATTTTATACCGTATTTTTGGGTATTATATTATCATCATTGTAGCCATAGTTTCGGTGAGATTACCTAACAATTACTTAGGTAAATTCAATTAATTTTTCAACATTCAATTCTGAACCACCGAAGCTTAGATCGAAACCACCGAACCATTCAGAGCTTCCTAAGTCAGATTAGAGCTTTTGATCCAGTAAATGGGCTAGGTTTTGGATCGATTTTGACACGCTAACCATTCACCAGTTCAGACTTTCCGAACCCAAGAAGCTCGAAAGGTGCCATCGTGTCTATCAGAATATGACACGTAGGTATCGGAGCTTCCGAACCCGAGTTTGGAACTTTCAAACTCCGCTATAATAGGCCATCCAAAAATCAAAATTCCTGCACCATTTATAAATTTTCGCACCAATTATAGCCGTTTTCTAAGAATTTGTAGTCGCTCCCAAAGGCCGTACGAGTTGCAAAGTGCTTCCAAAGGATCTGACGACCTAAGGATCGAATTATGCAGCTATTGACCCCAAAGGGTTGACGACGGACAAATGTATGATCCGATGGCTTTGTTAATTGGGGGATAATTCTTAAATCATGATTGGTGAGTAATATAGGTTATTGGGTTATAATTTATAGGATCAGCGGGTAGACATACAGTATTCCAGGAAAGTTTACAGGAACACAAGTATTGACCGACATATCCAGCTGAGCATGCAGTCTTATATGTTGCATTTTATTTGTCATATGATTATGATGCATGTTTATTTGTCATTATATTGTACGCGACATTTGCATATCCTATCGAGCGAGTAGACATATAGTATTTCAGGAAAGTTTACAGGAACATAAATATTAACCGACATATCCAGTTGAGCATGCAGTCTTATATGTTGCATTTTACTTTTCATATGATTATGATGCATGTTTATTTGTCATTATATTGTATGAGACATTTGCATATCCTATCGAGCCTTGTATCCCTTGAGAGCATTGTTGAATAGGGTCACTTAGATCTCTTTCTTGGACGACCGGGTCCTATGAGGCACCAAATAGATCGACTAAAAAGTATGTGTGTTAAATTAGGGTATTTACAGGTCAAAGATCTCTACGAGAATACGAGGCACCCATTGGATTGGCAGAACAATGTGTGCATACTCTGGCGCCTAGACACATACTGAGCATGAATTTTCAATTTGATCCTTGATCACCAATTCATGATTCATGCAAGTACATATATGCTTGTATACTCATACATTATGTACTCTGCGATTATGTCGCTCATATACTTGCTTTTATCTTGAACACCCTATTCTCATGGGAAAATCTCAGGTTAGAGGGTCATGCGGAAAGAGAAGTGGCTAGTGAAGACCGGTGATTACCGAGGATGTTCGACAGGGTTATTTAGGTTTATTTAGTTGTTTTTTTTATTTCGGGTTGGAGATACAAATTCGACATGGTTGTGTAATATTATAGTTAGGATTATCGCTAATGTAGATGGGATATTATAGTTTACATATTTCGTAGATTTTATTATTTTAATTGATGTACGGATTATTATTATTACTTTGATTATGAATTATTTAAGATATTTATTGCATATTGGTAATTATATAAGGTTGAAGATCTGTTTCACAAAATTGACTCATGAGACGGTCTCACAAGAGTTTTTGTGATATATATTGCAAATTTGAAAAAAGAACTCTATATTAAAGGTTTTTTTTGTTTTTGTTTTTAGAAAGAAGCTATACTATATATATAATATACTGTTTTGAACTTTTGATATGTTGGATATCTACCGTGAATATTTATATGAGAACCGATGAGATGATACTTACCTATTGGATATGATGAAACATGGAAAAATTATACATCCAATAGGTGAATGGCATCTAATCGATACTCGCATAATTGTGCATGATGTGTATGAATCATATCAAAACTAATATTAAAACTATTTTTTTTTTTTTTTGAAAAAGAAGCTATACTATATTAAATTTTTTATCACGTCAATAAGAGCATGGCCATGCAACGGTGGCCAAAAATTCCCCCACGAAAAAGTAGCGGTAAGCCCACCAAAGACGGAGCTCCTCTGAGTAGGGGAAGCGTTTCTAATTCGTGAAAGAACACTCTTCTTTTGGTTTTTTTTTTTTATCAACAAAATTCCAATTTCGATTTGTTTTCTAATCAAGACATATCTTCCCAAAATCAAGAAATCGTCAAGGAATTCAAGAACCTAAAAAACATAGAGAAGATCGTTATTTTCTTGGAATGGCGGCCCATTACATTTTGTTCGATACGGTACTTAAAATGCAAATCATGGTTCGAAGAATCTAAAAGGATTCGAGGGGAGTCATAAGAGCAAGGAAATGTGGCCTCCGCCGTCGCCGGGAAATAATGGGGAGCGAGTGGCTCCGATGGCTAGGTTGGTCGCTGTGGCTATTGACAGAGATAAAGGGAGCCAAATTGCATTGAAATGGGCTACGGACAATCTTGTTACTCAAGGGCAGACTATAATTTTGGTTCATGTTAAACTCAAACAGAATTCGAATGAATTATCTGCACCACTACACATGCCTGCCAATAGTAATTATTTATTCCTCTCCTTTTGATACGTGATTAAATGTAGTCCAAAGATAACGTAATCTAAACCGAGCTTGAAATCTTAAATTAGAGGGACCTAAGTGCCCAAGGGGAGACTTGGGCGATGCAAAACTTCGAATTTCATGTGTTTTTTTTTTCTTTCTGAAAGACATAAGCTTTGTTTGCAAATTATTCCAAGCATTAATCTTGGCTAGTGGCTACTATATTGATTTGCATGGGATCCATTGGTTTCTTTCATGTCGTTAATCATCATGTGTTCTACTTATTATGTTGAGTGGATGCCAACATTTACTGTTTAGATCATTGTGTTGCGGCAAAATGTTGTAAGAGAAAATTCCGAAATTACATTTAGTTTAAACTTTTGTTGGTCGTCATATGTTGGAGTCTTCTTTATTCAACATATGATGCTTAAAGCTTCAAAAAAAATTTGTATAAGGATAACATGAAGAAGGTTTTAGTGTTTTACTAATCAAAGTTGAAGTTAATTGAATCAAGCACAATCTGGATTAATGGATGCTTCGTAAAAATGAAGTATATTTTAGTAACTTGAATATGTGAACTTTGCATCACTTATACTTGAGATACTTGTTTGATTTGGTGGAATGGTGTCCAAAAGTACATATTTTCTTTATAGTGCTTTATCTTTGCCTTAGTTCTCAAGACTCTAAAACTAATTTCCATGTTACCTATGGCACAGGACCAACCTCCATTTCTGACTTGAGCAACCAAAATGGAGAATGGGATGCCCAAACAAAGGAAGTGTTCCTTCCTTTCCGTGTCTTTTGTACACGCAGAGACGTAAGTTTGATTGTTTCGGTATGTTATTTCTCAAGCAGTTTCAAATATTCTTCAGTTTCCTGTGGATTCGTTTATCAGATACAATGCTTTGACGTGGTGATAGATGACACTGATGTAACAACAGCAATTATTGAATTCATCAAGCAGTCGGCAATTGATGTTTTGGTCCTTGGTGCTACTGCAAAAGGAGGAATTTTCAGGTATTAGGCTCTGCATTTTGTCGAAGAGTACTATGTCTAGAGTTTCATTTACTTAGCTTTTCTACACCTCAGATTCAAAGCGAAAGACACTCCCGGAAATGTTCTCAAAGGGGTACCTGATTTTTGTACTGTGTATGTAATCCATAAAGGAAAAATTTCATCAACTCGAGCTGCTTCCCGTCCAGCCCCATCAATTGTCAGCCCGCTGCATCGGCAGATACTGATCGAAGCCAATAAAAAATCCAATGCAACGGAGCCGCTTGAACCCTCCAGCACGGTTTCCCGAAGTTGGCCATCTTTCTGAAATATTAGTTGTATCTTTTTATATCATATTTATCTAAAATATGAGATTAATCACGAATTACTTCTGTGCAGGTTCGTTTTCAGGACATTCGAGGCCAGGATCTGAATTGTCTCCACGTGCCAAGCAAAAAGATGCGAGCTCCTTCAAGTATGTCATATTTAAACCATAATGCATGTTAGTGCACCATCTGTTGTTATTTATACAGGTGACTCAACGAGCACTCGAAGATATCCTATTCCAAATGATATGACAATAATTATTGCATGTATCTGTTATTTCTATGGGGTGATATTTCATCCATTCACCTACCAGATTGGAGATTTATCCCATTCACTGATCACAATGGCCTTCATTTCTTTGCTTTTGTAAATGAAATCATATAGAATTAATGTTCATATAGACTGGCATGCAAGGATGGACAGACATGACATCACCCCACTCAAACGAAAAATAAAATGCATGTGTAGTTATTTTTAAAATTTATCTTTTGCCCTTTCCAAAAATCATTGAATCAACCCAATTACCATCATGCATCCACACCTGATCCAGTGGAAACTAACTGGAAATGTTACTACTGCAAGCAGATCCCCATTCACTCACAGAAAGGGACCCAATGGAAAACCATACGAACTCTCTCAACCAGAGAGTGACATATCATTTGTCAGCAATGAACGGAGAAGTATCGACATGTTTCCTTCATATGCCGAAAGCTTAGAAGGCAATCATACCCCTCCTCGACTTTCGGGTTTCTCAGATATAGACCAAGGTTTAGAGACCTGGCAACTTGGACGTAGATCCCTCGATTTAGCGGCCTCACCAGAACGAACCTCCTACGCTTCAGTTGAGAGTGGTAAATCGTATACCGCACAGGCAATGGTAAGTAAATTTACTACAAATTCAGTACTCAAGGACTTACATTTTTATTAATGTCATTTAAAGCGCAGTGAAGTGCCTCAAAAATCACCATCCAGGGATTAAGTATGCCTCTTGCACTAATGAATGAATGAATGATTATGACACCAAGTTGAAATTTCATATTCATATTTGCTTATATGCTTATAGATATTAGATTTTATGTTATGGTTTTTCGTATTACTTTGTATTCTTATTCATTAATTTGCAGATTATGTAATGGATCCATTGTTGAATAAGTACGCTTTAAACCACATGAAAAATTGAAACTTGGGTTTGTATTTTGCAGGAGGAAGTAGAAGCAGAAATGAGAAGATTAAAGCAAGAGCTCAAGCAAACAATGGATATGTATAGTACTGCATGCAAGGAAGCTCTCTCAGCTCAAGAGAAGGCATGAGAGACTTTTTCTTTCCTCTTGATTCAATAATTATTACCTGTACGTCTCAAAATATCTTTCAGGTTTTCAGGCAAAGGAGCTCCAGCGTTGGAAAATGGAAGAACAACAAAGGTTAGGAGCTGCTCGATTAGCTGAAGAAGAGGCGGTCAGAGTAGCAGAAAACGAAAAGGCCAAGTCGAGGGCAGCCCTTGAGCATGCTGAAGCATCTAAAAGGATAGCGGAGCTGGAAGCTCAAAAGAGAATTAGTGCAGAAACGACAGCCTTGAAAGAATCAGAAGAGAAGGCTAAGGTAGTAACATCAATGGCACAGACGGATTACAGGTACAGGAGATATTCGATCGAGGATATCGAAAGTGCTACAGAATTTTTTGCACAATCTAGGAAGATTGGAGAAGGAGGGTATGGGCCAGTATTCAAGTGTCATCTGGATCATACACCAGTCGCAGTTAAGGTCCTCCGTCCCGATACTACACAAGGAAGATCCCAGTTTAACCAAGAGGTCCGTGAATTTGATCAACTTATTTGTTTATCTCCGTTTATTTATAATTCTTGAGCTCTACTAAATAGTTAGTTGAGAAATTATGACTGTATAGTGCCTAAAAAGTAGACACACATACAGAATAGGGGATAGAACATTAAAGATCTCTATTTGTGTCCAAAATTAGTTGTTAAAATAAGTGTCTTCTTATTCATCGTTGATATGTTATTTTAGGTAGAAATTCTTTGCTGCATAAGACACCCAAACATGGTCCTTCTCCTAGGTGCATGCCCCGAGTTTGGTTGTTTAGTTTACGAATATATGCACAATGGAAGCTTAGAAGACCGATTATTCAGGCGTGGAAACACTCCTCCACTATCTTGGAGGCAAAGGTTTCGTATCACTGCTGAGATCGGAACAGGCCTCCTTTTTCTCCACCAGACTAAACCGGAGCCATTGGTTCACCGGGACCTAAAGCCAGCTAACATTCTTCTGGACCGCAGCTATGTTAGTAAGATCGCTGATGTTGGCTTAGCCAGGCTTGTCCCTCCATCCGTAGCCGACACTGTCACTCAATATCGGATGACATCGGCCGCTGGAACTTTCTGTTATATTGATCCTGAGTATCAGCAAACAGGAATGCTGGGCATAAAATCGGACATATACTCCCTTGGTATTATCTTTTTACAGATCCTTACAGGGAAGCCACCAATGGGTTTGAGTCATACCGTTCAAAGAGCCATTGAGAAAGGGACGTTTCTTGAAATGCTGGATTCGTCGGTGCCGGATTGGCCTAAGGAAGAGGCTTTGTCATTTGCCAAGTTAGCACTCAGATGTACTGAACTTAGAAGGAAAGATAGGCCGGACCTTGGAAAAGTTGTGCTCCCACAATTGAACAAACTTCGAGAACTGGCTGAAGATACCATGTCTGATTCGTTTCCAGGCATCGCCGACCGCTCACCTACACACATCCGAGTTTCTATGTCTAAAGTAAGTAAAGTTGCATCATATATCTTGTTAAGCCTCTATTTCCATTTTGCAATTACTATTTGAATTCATGAAGAATGAAAGACTTGGTTTGTCTAGCATTTGAGCATATAATGAAACAGATTTAACATTGAATTTTGCAGGAAGATGAGAGTTGACCCATCCTCTCGAGTGGCCGGAAACCGATACAATGGTGAAACTGGGAGGAGGCTAAGCATGGATTGTTGCACATCTTGATGTTTGTTTTGTACATGATGCCATATAAAAAGAGTTCTAACATTTGGGTATTACACACCCGGTTTTCATACCCGTTTTTTTTCGCAACGATTATTTTTATGTATATTTGATCATTTTGAGGTCTGTTTGATATGTAAGATAAGATGACGTATGAACAACAAAAGGAAGAATAAAAAAATTAATCAACTCACTGACTCACACCACAATACATTGTGGTAGATGTTAATTTATGGGTAAATTGCGAAAAAATACCCAAACCAACTAAACTTTAAATTTATTACCCACACTAAAAAAACTTTGGCTCCACTACCCAAAAAGAGTTTAAAAAGACAAAAAATACCCATATTTGTACTTATATGTGAAAAATTCACATGGTTGATTTTCTGGGCCGAAAATGATATCAGAGCCTAGGTAAAATTATTTCAAACATACAAATTTATTATTATGAAGTAATTAAATTTTTGAGGAGGAGAATTTTCTCAAATTACATGAATCTGAACCCAGGTTCGAGATTAATTATTTACAGGACCTATTCCAAAAAATTGAAATACTTGCAACAGGAAGATCTAACCACTGTTAGATATCAAGAATGAAATTATCAGAGTCCTAGGGTAAACTTATGATTCAAAATAACAGGTTCTTAGAAATAGTACCAGATTCTTCTAAACTCTCCGGAGATCTTAGAGAAATTCAAAAGACGGTACAAAATTATGGCAATATGATGTATTATGTACCACAAAATGTGGAGAAAATATTTGAAAACCAGGAAGAAATTCTTGGAGTATTAAAGGATATTCGAACAAGAATTCAAATCCTAGAACAACAACCAAGTTCTAGTAAGAGAACTTCAGAAGGAAGGTTACCACCATCTTTTGGTACTGAACTCTTGTTACATCAACAAGAGAAGGCCAAAGTAGTGTCAAAACCTTTGACTGAAGAAGAAAAAATGATCAATCTAATTAAATCTGTCTCAGAAAAGAAATTAATATGATGACAACTTTATAAAAGATTGGTCTCGAGGATCTACAAGAACTTGCAGAATCATTTGCAAATCTCAAGGTCGTAGATCTGAAGATGAACACAACGGGAGGTGAACAACCTTCTATAACCTGATCATCTTCTGAGGAACCACCAAGGGAAAATGTGAGATCTCAAAATATAAATATGAGAGAATCTCAACCCGATTTCCATACTGGTGGAGAATCACACCCAGCGGGAACAAGGACAAGAAGAAATCAAACTCTCTTGCACCAAACACCCTATGGGAAAACTGTTTTAGAACCTATACATCATTATGGGGTTATGCTTAACCTTGATGTCCTATATTTCAAAAACAGAGAAATCTCATAGATGACTGGACATCTGCTATGAGAATCGCTGCAGGAAAACTTGATCTCAACAGAGAAGGATTCATTAAACTCCTAAAAATGAGTCCTATGGGATCAGTTAAAATTGCTTGGGACATGACTTCATTAGAAACCAAAAAGTTAGTCCTAGCTGGAGAATCTCTTAGTGAGATAGTTGGAAAAATGGCTACCCTATTTAAAACACAGTTTATAGGGCTAGACTATTTTAATAGTCAAGATACAGAGAAGAGGAAGAAATATACTCAAGCTCTGTATAGCCTTGAATTACATGACATATGTTTAGTGGATGAATATATTATATTATTCACTAAATATAGATGGAATTCAGGGGTCGAAGAAAATATAGTATGTAGCTTTTCTTCGCCAAAATGCCGAGTCCCTGGAGAGAAATGCTTATAAGGGAATATGTCCCTGGAAATCCAGATACGTTGGCACGAAGAGCTTCTTTTCTCAAAAGAAAATTGGCAGAATGGTGCCATATGGCAACATTACAAAAGAATTACAAACGTTTAAGGGGTATCAATAGAAGAACTCCTTTGTGTTGTAAAGAAAATGATCTTCCAACAATTATTGGAAGTAAACCACAAAAGCAGAAAAGGAAGAATTTTAGTTCTCATTCTTACGCCAGAAGTGGAAGAAGTTCTTGGAAACCAAGAACAGTATGGTCTAGACAGAAAGCCAGATCATACAAATCTGGACAAAGAAGTGGACCATCAAGAAGTAGGATATCATCTCAAGCATCGAGTACATCTCGAAGCACAGAGAGAACACCTACAAAGAAAACTTTTAGAAGAGCTCATACTCGAGCTAATGAAAGTTTTAAGGATTGTAATTGTTGGACATGTGGAGCAAGAGGTCATATTTCGATTAACTGTCCAGAAAATGAAAAAAGAGGAATAAAATGCTTCGATCCAACCCCGGATATTGAAGAAGCAGTTTATTACAAGGATCTTATTCAAGTATACCAGTTTGAGGATATCGTCTCAGACAAAAATATATATGAAGGAGAAGAAGTTTTAAGTCAGGAATAATATTGTTGCGTATTTTCTTGATTGCTCGCAAGCGCACGACATCAAGTTATAGTAAAATGTATTTTTGAATCAAAGTGTCGATCCCACGAGGAGTGTGTATAAAAACGTATATCAGTGCTTGTAATTAAAATAGTCTCGACTTTATTTAGAAAAATCAACTAAAAAGGTTGTTATACTTGGAATCTATGAATCGCGAAATTAGTAACTAGTCACCGAATTTAGACGAATATCAAGATGAGAAAATGTCTAGAAAAATGATTTCACTAAGTGCCCACGATAATTAACTTCATTTGAACTTATATTCACGAATTCCAATTATTTAATAGCCAAGAACACTTACTTATTTTATTCCCCCTTTCCCAAGTGACGAATAAACTGTATCAATAAAACTTCGATTCTAATATTCCTAATTACAATCTAAGTTTCATGGATAGATGCAAACAATGTTCTTACCTAAGCTTCGCTAAAGTTATACGTCTTCCGATCGCTATAAACATTCAACGATGTGTTTCTAATGATATATAATCCTAGTCCCTCTCCCGAGTTATAGAATTAATCAGACAACACACAATTTATGGCCAATGAATTGCAGTAGAATAAACACAAAGAAACACAATTAAACGAGAAGTAATTCAATCATATAAAAACTTAGTCAAATTATCGTATCCACAAAGCTACATCATCCTCTAGAATAGAAAATTAGTTCATGACGAAATCGAGATAAAAATAATGCATGTTCAAAGTTTTAGACATCAAAATGCGAGAAAATATAAACACGAAAGAACAGATAACAAATCCGAAGTGTCGTCTCTGTCCCCAGATTCATCGTTCTTCGTATTTGTAATCGATCTTCGCGCGCCTGGTCTTCGTCTCGTGTTAGCTCTGACTCTTCTCTCTGTCTTTTCTCCAAAAACGGCGTACCCCTTTCTGAACCCTCGTTTCTTCCTTTATATTTACGCGTCCGGGCCGTAAGTGGAAAGCCCATTTTCTTGTTTCGCCGCCATTAGCGCCGCGGCACTGAGTAAGTGGCGCCTAGGTGCCCGTCGTTCGTGGGTGTGAGCACCGCGGCGCTTGTTCCTTAGCGCCTAAGCGATTATCTCTCGGCAATGAGGCGCCTAGGTGCTGCCTTAGGCGCTTGTCTTTCGCACATTGTGGCGCTGCAGCGCTTCTTTTATTGCCATTTCACGCTCAAAAACATCTCTGATTGGTCTAAATCATCCCATAGTTGTATATCCCCTGCATTACACAAAAACCGAGCATAAATCTGTTCGAAACTAGCATAGATCAAATGGATTAACATATAAATTAAGTGCAATTCTTGCACTTATCAAACCCCCCAAACTTGAACTTTTGTTAGTCCCGAGCAAAATAAAAATAAAAATAAAAATGCAAACTCAAGCACGAATTTAACGCTGACAACTATAGTCGTGGATACGCAAAAAGTGACAGTGGCCTCAGATTTATTTATTTTCATGTGATTCGTATTTACTCGAGAGTCACGTGCGTGTGTGGTATGTCAATGTTTATTTACCTCATCGAATGCGCAAATAGATTCACAATGCAAAATCGCCTTGTAAACTTAAGAAGTTCTCAGTTTGGTGCAACTCACACTTCATTAAAATACACATTTACTTGCAAAGATCACAAAGGACTTTATTGGTGATTGTTTGGCTCAAAAGATATTCATCACAAGTATACCAAAGATGAAGTCACACAATGAGATGCTTGCATGCAAACAATTAAAGTATATACTCGCTAACCATGTTTATCAGGTATCCATAAGCTTGATTTGAACAAATTTTCTCCACTAGTATATTGGATAAATGTGACAAGGTTAATAGGTCTTGTAGGCTTATAACATTAGGCTACGGCTCATGGCTACAATAAAGGTATGGAGATCAAAATTTGAGAGAAATACTTGAACTTCATCAATTTCACTCATTTTCGTTTTCTTTTCACTAAACACTCCCTTATTGTTTTCCTCTCATTTATACCCTTCATTTCCCATATAGGTTCTTTTTCACCACTTTTGATTCGTTCTTTTCATTTTTTTTCTTTTTTCTTTTTTTTTCCTTTTTTGAACTTCTTTCTGCACATTCATTTTTTTTTTCAGGAGTATTTGAATCATTCCAACGCCAATGAACTTATTTCTCTCAAAATTTAGGTAGGACAATAAGTGTATAAGTTTCATTAGGTAGTTGTTGTGGGATGTAGAATAGATACAAGCGGGGGCTAATTGTGTGTCATTGACACACACCACTTGATTTTTAGTAGGCTCAAAGTAGGACACTAGGGATATTTTGTTCTGATTTGGTGGGCTCGAAGGCTCAAACGGTTCCAAAGATCGCCTAAATCATTCCTATATCACATATTAACCGTCTTTCGCCTCGAAAAGTGTTCAAACAAGTTCTAGATTTCCGTCAATCCATTAATCATCTCATACAAACCAATCACATGCAATTTTCAATCAAAATGATATATGAGTTAGGTGCATAAAGAAAAGTCAAGCATCTCAATCTACTCGAGGCTCGATGGGCTAACAATTGATAATGAATAAAGAAGATAGGCCCAAAGATATTGAGAAAAATTGCCTAGATCATCTTTGCGTTCGCAAAAGTGTCAGTCAATGTCATGCGAGAATTACTAAAAATCAGATTTCTCTCGTTTAATTAGCATCACAGGCACGCAAATTGTCTCTGAGCACCGATAATATCAACAAACATGATAGTGCATTAAAATGTGACTCCCAAGTATTCATGAACACATTCCTACTTCAGACTCACTGATTTTATTTTCATCATCGGCCTCACGATAGCTTATCCATTACTAGTCCTAACAATTCTAACATGCAATGAAATAGATAAACTGAGTTTATTTTTTTATCAAAAAGTGCGGGGAATAACTGATCAAGCAATTCCTAAAATAAGAACGAAAACTGAAACTCAAAAGTAAAACAGAGTAAAGCAGAGTAAATTACAAGTAACGACAGTAGACGACCCCCCCCCCCCCCCCCCTAAACTTAAGTACGTGCATTGTCCCCAATGTATAGTAATAAAGCAAGAAAAACCAGGGGATTACGTACCTCATACAGCGAGCATCAGGACTCCCTGTCCTCGCCTGACAGCTCAGGTTCCTCCTCATCATCATCATGTCCATGTCCAAATGTAGGCGGTGGTGGGAATGACTCACCAGATGGACTAGTAGCAGGGTAATGATGCGCAAGCACGCGATGATAATCATACACGTACTCCTGGTGCTCGCACATCATCCGCAATAATCTCTCCAGCTTACGCTCAATTTCATCCATATGGGGGCTGTCGGTCTGTGCACGTGAATGCTATGGGGCGGGCTGTGTCGGTGCACCACTGCCTGAAGCTTCTCCTGAACCACGAATAACCATTTGTCTTCTCCTATCCCTCGGGAGGGGTCCAGACAGTGATATATCGCCTTTTGTATGCAGTAATGTCTCATTAGCATCCCAAATGACCCCCGCTGCATGACAGAGGTCGGTGATAGTCGATGAATGGGGCATGCTAACAGTGGATGTACCCCTAGCCGCCTGCAAAATAGATGTCATAATCACCCGGCCCGCGTCCATTGTCTTGCCTGTGAGGATACAAAAGACCAATGTTGCCTTCGTCTTCGTCACGTCAGACACATGCCCAGATGGCATCAACCGCGAGGCCACAAAGTGATACCAGTTGTAGGCCTCCCTTTTCATCGATGTCGCTGGGAATGTGACCGGGGCTCGTTGATTGTTGAGTTTCCAAACTGTACCCAGTTCACAAAGTGTGTTTATGACCTTATCGTAGGGGTACGGTTCTCTCATGAACAATGTGTACCCGTCTGTTTCATAATCTGGCATCGAATACAGCGAATTGATCGTTGTGCTGTCGAAGGCAACCATTTGCCCTCGAATCCTCACGTGAAAATTCTCATGCTTAACTTTCAGATTCGCATAAAATTCCCTCACAGGGGACATCACAGCATCAACCGGGGGCTTAACAAATTCGCCCCAATTCATTGCTCGAGCACGAGTCAATGTAGCACAATTTGGGTGGCTCTGATCCATGCCTCGCTCTCTCTGCATGTTTTTCTCTAATAGTTTCATATAATTCTCGGCGGCAACTGCATCCCAGAACCGTCATCTATCAAAACTGGCATTAGACGACTCGCCCTCCCCAGATGGACCCTGTTTGCTCTTCTTTTTCGGCGGCATTTTTCAATTCAAAATCAACTCGCTCAACACCTTTCCACAATAACTCAAACAATATTTCAATAATCAAGCAGCCACAGTATTAACACAAGAAATCAATTGCCAATCCCCGCTAACATGCAATATTCCAGATCCAATAATTCTTAACAACAACTCACAGAGGCAATTTGTCAAACACCTTATGTGTACCAACCCAAGAATACAATTCCTCTAAATCACGAGCAAGAGCGTCAAGAATCACAATGTCTAAGATTGTTACCTTACGATATGGTATCCACACGATGATTGCAATTTGGTCGGTGTCGGCTCGATGTAGAAGTTTCGTCAAAATTCTGCTCCAAAGGCCTTAAGAGTAGGATATGAAGATGGATTTTGCTTGGGAGAGATTAGTGTGGTGTCTCGTGGTGTTTAGACAAGGAATACGGTGGTGGTGGCGGAGTTTTCTCGGTGGAGGCGCTTGGGAGGCGGCGGCGCAACTCTGAGTTTGATTTAGAAGAATGAACTGAACCCTTTTTTTAAAAAAAAAAACACGAACTAGCGCCGTGGCGCTGAGTAAGTAGCGCCGCGGCGCTTAACCTTCGGCTTTAAGCGCCTAGGCGCTGGATATCTAGCGCTGCGGCGCTTAGTCTTCGCATTTTAGCGCTGCGGCTCTTCCTTCTCGGCTTTTAGCGCTGTGGCGCTTCTTGTATAGCGCCTAGGCGCCATTCAGGTGCAACTTTTGCCAAAGTGAGTTCGTTCTTGCCCTGTTTCAACTTGTATCTACATAAAAACACATAAATCAGTATCTAATCTTCACATGCCAAATTAAATAAAAAGAAAACGTAAAAGTAATTATACCACTGAAAATAAAGAAAAGCAAATAAGAAACGAAAGCAATAAAATATACTGGTTGGGTTGCCTCCCAACAAGCGCTTGGTTTAACGTCGTCAGCCCGACTGTCACCAGTCTATTCAGTTTGGTTCGCTCAACTTGACACTGTCGATATTCCTTACTTCAGTCTCATAGTAAGGCTTAACCCGCTGTCCATTCACCTTGAAGGTTCTCCCATCACTGCACTTTAGCTCGATAACCCCATGAGGATACACTGTTTCCGCAACAAATGGCCCTGACCAACGCAACTTCAGCTTACCAGGAAACAACTACAAACGAGAATTGAATAATAGTACTGGTTGTCCGGTTTGGGCTCCCTTCGGACAATGATTTTGTCATGCCACTTCTTAGTCTGCTCTTCGTAGATCTTGGCATTCTCATATGCGTCATTTCGGAATTCATCCATCTCACTCAATTGCAGTTTTCTAATATATCCTGAAACTTGCAAATCAAAATTTAATTTCTTCACTGCCCAAAATGCTCGATGCTCCAACTCCAACGGCAAATGAGACGCTTTGCCAAAGACCAGCCTATAGGGAGACATCCCAATAGGTGTCTTGAACGCAGTCCGATAGGCCCACAATGCATCATCTAACTTAATGGCCCAATCCTTCCGGTTTGTGTTGACAGTCTTCTCCAGTATTTTTTTAATCTTCCGGTTTGATGCTTCAGCTTGCCCATTTGACTGAGGATGATATACTAGTGCCACCTTGTGCTTCACACTGTATTTAGCCAAAAGTGAGTTGAAAATTCTATTGCAAAAATGCGTACCTTCGTCACTTATGATGGCTCTCGGTGTTCCAAACCTGGTGAAGATGTGCTTATGCACGAATTTAGCTACAGTACGAGCGTCATTATTACTGGTGGCGATTGCTTCCACCCATTTCGAGACATAATCCACAGCTAATAAAATATAGGAATTACCAAAAGAAGGGGGAAAAGGTCCCATGAAAGCTATGCCCCAAACGTCGAAAAGTTCCACTTCCAAAATATTTGTCAGTGGTAATTCGTGACGCCTAGAGATGTTTCCTAACCTTTGGCATCTATCACATGATTTTACTAAGATATAACTATCTTTAAACAAACTAGGCCAATAAAAACCAAATTGCATTATCTTAGCTGCTGTTCGTGATGTTCCAAAATGTCCACCATATGGTGAAGAATGACATTTCTCTAGAATTTGTTGTGCTTCGACACCCTCCACGCATCTCCTAATTACTTGGTCAGCACACCTCTTGTACACAAATGGATCGTCCCAAAAGAAGAACTTGATATCATGGACGAACTTCTTTTTCTGATGATAGCTCAAATCTAGAAAAAGGGTGCCGCAAGACAAAAAATTAGCAATATCAGCAAAAACCACGGAAGTACAGAATTTACCTCAAAAAGCTGTTCATCCGGAAATGTCTCCTGTATATCTCCCTGTTCTTTCATCTCCTCCAACTCCAGTCTTGACAAGTGGTCAACCACTTGATTTTCACTTCCTTTCTTATCTTTGACCTCGAAGTCAAACTCTTGTAGTAGCAAAATCCACCTTATCAGGCGTGGTTTTGCATCATTCTTGGTGAATAGGTAGCGAATAGCTGCATGGTCAGTAAAAACAACTACCTTTGTGCCGATCAAATAGGGCCTGAATTTGTCGAAAGCAAAAACTACTGCAAGCATCTCCTTCTCAGTCGTAGTGTAATTTTGCTGTGCGGCATCCATTGTGCGGCTTGCAGTAGTAAATTGCTCTAAACATCTTTTCCTGTCTTTGGCCTAAGACAGCGCCCACTGCATAATCACTTGCATCACACATTAGCTCAAATGGCTCCTTCCAGTCTGATACTATCATAATTGGTGCAGTCACTAATGCCTTCTTGATTTTCTCAAACGCCTGCATACAATCATCATCAAATATAAACGCAAAATCCTTTTCTAGCAAATTGCAGAGGGGTTTAGTGATCTTAGAGAAATTCTTAATAAATCTACGATAAAACCCCGCATGTCCTAGAAAGCTTCTTATTCCCTTGATGTTTCTTGGTGGGGGAAGTTTTTCGATTGCAACGACTTTAGCTCGGTCCACCTCTAATCCCTTAGAAGACACTTTATGTCCAAGAACAATACCCTCTTAGACCATAAAGTGACACTTCTCTCAATTAAGAACTAAGTTCTTATCCTGACATCTCTGCAAAACAAGGGATAGGTTATGTAAACAATGATCAAACGAAGAACCAAATACCGAAAAGTCATCCATGAATACTTCCATTATTTCCTCCACCATATCTGCAAATATGGCCATCATACACCTCTGAAAAGTAGCAGGTGCATTGCAAAGCCCAAAAGGCATTCTCCTAAAAGCGAACATGCCATAGGGACACGTGAAAGTAGTCTTCTGGCGCTATGACAATTTGGTTATAACATGAATAACCATCTAAAAAGCAATAATGACAATAACCAGCAAGTCTATCAAGCATTTGATCAATAAAAGGCAGTGGAAAATGATCTTTACGTGTGGACATTGTTTAACTTTCTATAATCAATACATACTCGCCAGTCCAGTTACAGTACGAGTAGATATCAGTTCATCATTTTCGTTTCTAACCACAGTTATTCCACCCTTTTTAGGCACTACTTGCACATGAGACACCCAACTACTATCAGAAATAGCATAAATTACTCCAGCATTTAACAATTTCAGTACCTCATTTTTCACAACTTCCTTCATCGCTGGATTCAGCCTCCTCTGATGATCCACAGACGGAGTATACGACTCCTCCATCAAAATCCTATGCATGAATATGGTAGGGCTAATTCCCCTAATATCAAAAATCGACCATCCTAACGCATTTTTATATTTCCTCAACACTCTCAATAGTTTCTCTTTTTCAGCGCTATAAGAGAGGAAGAGATGATTACCGGATATGTCAACTTCTCACCTAAAAATGCATAGCACAGGTGGTTTGGCAATTCATTCAAGTCAGGGGAAGATGGTTTTACCTCAATTTTCTCATTTACATTCTACTCCTCATTCGGTGCATCTTTTCTCCTTTCATTCTGCAATACTTCAAGAGCCACCAGTTGCTCTTTCACTTCCCAATTATCTTCATCAACAGTTCCTGCAGCACCTACCAAACAGCTCACCAAAGGATCCCTAGTTCCTGCACATTCAAGAGACATACATGAGTCTATAACATCAATGCTTTTACAAGTGCTTACCTCATTTGATCCATTCATGGCGTGATAGATATTAAAAATGACTGCTTCTCCGCCAACTCTCAGGGTGGGTTCACCCTTATGCACATCTATCAATGCCCTTCCAGTCTCCAAGAATGGTCTCCCAAAGATTAATGGAGCATCATAATCCTCTTCCATATCTAAAATCACAAAGTCAGCAGGAAAAATAAATGTATCCACTTTTACCAGTACATCCTCAACGATCCCACATGGGTACGTGAGACTTCTGTCTGCAAGCTGTAGGGTGATAGTGGTTGGTTTGACCTCTCTAAGCTCCAGTTCCCTGTAAATAGAAACTGGCATCAAATTAATATTTGCTCCCAAATCACATAAAGTTTTACTACATTTAGAACCACCAATAAAGCAATGAATAGTAAAACTTCCCTGGATCTTTTAATTTTTGTGGTAGCTTCTTTTGCAGTATGGTACTGCATTCTTCAGTCAGTTTCACAGTCTCAAATTCCTACAGCTTCCTCTTCTTAGACATCACATCTTTAATAAACTTTTCATAATTCGGCATTTGCTCCAAAGCATCAGCAAATGGTATGTTGATGTGTATCTTCTTAAAAATCTCTAAGAATTTTGCAAACTGATAATCCAAATTCTTCTTTTTGAATCTCTGAGGGTATGGAAGAGTCGGCTTAAATACTGGTGGTCGTTCAACTTCAACTTCAGCTTTGGATCCCTCAGTTTCACCTTTTTCTACTGTCTTCTCACATTCCACTCCCTCTTTAGGACTTTGTACCTCCAATTCCTTTCCACTCCTTAAAGTGACCTGCCTTGCACTGCTCTTTTGGATTACTTCTGTGTTACTAGGAAATTGACCCCTGTTCTGATCTCTCAAAGCGTTGGCCAACTGTCCAATTTGCGTCTCCAAAGATTTCATTGTGGCACCCATATTTCCCATGTGAGTCTCCATATTATCAAGACGAGACTCAGTCCTTGCCATTCTTTTTCCAGACTCTGCAACAAACGTTCCTACCAAATCCTCAAATGAAGGTTTTCCTTTCCCCTTTGATGTATTGAACCCCGGTGGAGGATTCAACACATTTTTATTATTCGCATATGAAAAATTTTCATGATT
The DNA here is from genome assembly GCF_025594145.1 of Primulina tabacum. Taxonomy (NCBI): domain Eukaryota; kingdom Viridiplantae; phylum Streptophyta; class Magnoliopsida; order Lamiales; family Gesneriaceae; genus Primulina; species Primulina tabacum. Next base: position 30,212,715 of record NC_134563.1, read on the forward strand.
TCTCAATCCTGGATGATAAGTATTAGGGGGAGGGTTACCTCGATATTCTCCTGAATCCACCAAAATTTCGGTTGTTGATATACTGAGCTTCTTCAGGTAGAGGTGGTTCTTCAACAACAGTCGATGGATCCTCAGTTTCTGAAGTGCTCACCTTATTCATCGCTGCTATTTGTGTGGTCAATGCAGATACATGTGCAATGAGTGATGTAATAGGGTTCACAGCATACACTCCTGCTGTCCTCTTTACTCCGGATCTCTCAGACGGCCACTGGTAACTGTTTATAGTCATCTGCTCAAGCACGTCATAAGCTTGCTCAGGAGATTTGGCAAAGATCGTGCCACCAGCAGCTTCATCCACTGTTCCTCTTTTTTGCCCATTCAGACCGTTGTAAAATAATTCGATTTGCACCCAGTCTTCAAAACCATGGTTCGGGCACTTTCTCAATAGCTCCTTGTATCTTTCTCATGCCTCGTACAATTGCTCAAAATCAGTCTGCCTGAAAGTGTTAATCTCAATCTTCAATTGTGCCGACTTAGCAGGGGGAAAGTATTTTGCCAGAAATTTCGTCGCCAGCTCCTGCCATGTCGTGATACTTCCCAAGGGAAGCGATTGGAGTCATCCTCTTGCTTGATCCCTGAGAGAAAACGAAAACAAAAGCAGTCTAATAATATCATCATGAACATTATTAATTTTTACCGTATCCGTTATCTCCAAGAAAGTCCTCAAATGAATGTGAGGATCAGCAGTGGCAGTTCCTGCGAATTGGTTCTGTTGAACCATATTTATCAGTGCAGGCTTCAGTTCGAAATTATTGGCGTTGATGGTCCCTCTTGCAATACCAGAGTAATGATTGTTGATCACTGGTTGGAAGTGATCTCTGATAGGTATAGCCTCTGGCGGGTTTTGTCTGTCATTCTCTCTGTGTTCAGCCATTGCTTGGATCTCTTCTCTTCTTGCTTTTCTTAATCTTCTCGCAGTTCTTTCGATCTCCGGATCAAAAATCAGCAAGTCTGAGTTTTGCGATCTTAGCATACACTGTCAAACAGAACAAATGAACAACACAATAATTATAAAAATAAAATAAAATAAAGCTCTAAATTAAAATCTAGACTAATTGGTAACAATACTGATATAAATTCAAAATTTTGACACTCCCGCAATGACTGCCAAAAACTTGTTGCGTGTTTTCTTGATTGCTCGCAAGCGCACAACGTCAAGTTATAGTAAAATGTATTTTTGAATCAAAGTGTCAATCCCACGAGGAGTGTGTATAAAAACGTATATCAGTGCTTGTAATTAAAATAGTCTCGACTTTATTTAGAAAAATCAACTAAAAAGGTTGTTATACTTGGAATCTATGAATCGCGAAATTAGTAACTAGTCACCGAATTTAGACGAATATCAAGATGAGAAAATGTCTAGAGAAATGATTTCACTAAGTGCCCACGATAATTAACTTCATTTGAACTTATATTCACGAATTCCAATTATTTAATAGCCAAGAACACTTACTTATTTTATTCCCCCTTTCCCAAGTGACGAATAAACTGTATCAATAAAACTTCAATTCTAATATTCCTAATTACAATCTAAGTTTCATGGATAGATGCAAACAATGTTCTTACCTAAGCTTCGCTAAAGTTATACGTCTTCCGATCGCTATAAACATTCGACGATGTGTTTCTAATGATCTATAATCCTAGTCCCTCTCCCGAGTTATAGAATTAATCAGACAACACACAATTTATGGCCAATGAATTGCAGTAGAATAAACACAAAGAAACACAATTAAACGAGAAGGAATTCAATCATATAAAAACTTAGTCAAATTATCGTATCCACAAAGCTATATCATCCTCTAGAATAGAAAATTAGTTCATGACGAAATCGAGATAAAAATAATGCATGTTCAAAGTTTTAGACATCAAAATGCGAGAAAATATAAACACGAAAGAACAGATAACAAATCCGAAGTGTCGTCTCTGTCCCCAGATTCATCGTTCTTCGTATTTGTAATCGATCTTCGCGCGCCTGGTCTTCGTCTCGTGTTAGCTCTGACTCTTCTCTCTGTCTTTTCTCCAAAAACGGCGTACCCCTTTCTGAACCCTCGTTTTTTCCTTTATATTTACGCGTCCGGGCCGTAAATTGAAACCCTATTTTCTTGTTTCGCTGCCAATAGCGCCGCGGCGCTGAGTAAGTGGCGCCCAGTCGTTTGTGGGTGTGAGCGCCGCGGCGCTTGTTCCTTAGCGCCTATGCGCTTATCTCTCGAAAATGAGGCACCGCGGCGCTGCATGGACAGCGCCTAGGCGCTTGTCTTTCGCACATATTGGCGCTGCAGCGCTTCTTTTATCACCGTTTCATGCTAAAAATCATCTCTGATTGCTCTTAATCATCCCATAGTTGTATATCCCCTGGATTACACAAAAACCGAGCATAAATCTGTTCGAAACTAGCATAGATCAAATGGATTAACATATAAATTAAGTGCAATAATTGCACTTATCAAATATAATGGAACTGAATCGGAATCTGACTGAAGAAGAGGTGTTTCGACACGAGACACATGAAGATTTGTCTGATTTCTTTAGCCAGACAACAATATCTCATAACATGGTTCAAAGAATCATGAGAGAAAAATCATAGTCTACAGAGACATCAAGAATTCTTTGCAGGACATGTAGAAAAGTTTTTAGGAAGTCTTGGCCTAAGAAACAGAAAGCATGATCTAATCTATAAAATTTTCAGAAGGTAAATGGCAATTCCAATGGAACTTACAGGAAATAGAATGGAGATGCAATTAATTCCTTCTAAAGAAATTAGGGAAAAATTATAAAAACTCAAGTCAGAAGTAGCACGGACAATGTCCTGGAATCATATCGGAACAATCCAGATTACGATAAAAGCTACTTTCAAAGAAGGAATAGATTCACATATTGATATTGCTATATGTGATAAACGAATGGGTAACATTCAAGATTCAGTACTGGGAACCATCTCAGGAAATTTATGCGCAGGAAAGATTGTAAGAGTAATCTATCTGAGAATCGCCTGCAACTTGGCAGATAGAGATTTTAGCCGAATATTGACATTGCACTAGAATTTCAAAGAAAAAAGGCTAATGAAGAATGTAATAGACTATATTCTATCACACCTATCAAATTTCATATGCTCTATCTAATACACATCATTCAGAATTGTTTATTAGAAATGAGTTTATTGAAATACCTGAGATATTTGGGAAAGTTACTCAGACAATTTATCCAGAAAGAGTTGAGTTTCCTTTAATATATGAAACAGATATCCAAATACAAGACAACCTGATTCTACAAAGGAATCAAAATCTTATATTGGAATCAAGAAGACTATCTTTTCAAGGAGATAGAATAACAAGTTACAGGTGGGAAAAAGTACATGTCCAAGAAACCCAACGGGAGATAAAAAGCTTTTCTACAATAGGAAAGCTTAGATGCCCAGAGGGGTGGAAGAAAATAGAAATAGTATTTGATATTACAAAATAAAGGAATCAATTTTCTTGTAATACCATATACTATTTAGAACAACCTATGATAGGAACTTACCAATGAATGATTAAAATTGGAGAATTGGAAGTTCATATCAAAAGAATTCCAGGGAAAGAACCAGATCGATTGATTCTTGGACTAGGAGTTTTTCGAGGAACATAAACCTTGGAAACGTTTAGAGTATGGAATGGAGTTTCTGGCTGACGATAGGATGTGGAAAATCCAATGACCACAAGCTCATTCTCGATATAAATTCTAGTAGTAATGTTATACGAACAATACAAGGCAGAATATTTCGTTGCTTATATTGATTCAGATGCTGGAATCTGTACAACAAAAAGATGAGTTTTTCCAAATAATTTGAAAGAAGAATTACCAAAGATTGATAGAAGAGATTTTTAAATCGTAATTGGCGGTGCTGGACAAATACCTTGATATAAGGTAAAAACACCACCAATTTATTTTCATGATACATGAGATGACATTTTGCTAGGAAACAATTTCTTACAAATGTTTATGTCCTATACGCAAGAAAATGAAACTAGACGATTAGTGTTCACAACACCTTGTGATCACAAAATCATAGTCCAGAGACTAAGAGAGGCATTTTACAGAAAATTGTCAATCCAGTTTCGCAGCAAGCGTGGTGATGAAGGGAAACTTCTGAACCCAAAAATGAAGGATTTTAGACGGTTTGGAGAAACAATGCTCCAACTAAGAGCAGATAAAGAGCTCCAACCAGAAGAAATAGAATACCTTAAGATAGCTCTACATAAGAATGATGTAGAATTTGAATCTAAGGTATGTTTAGAGGATGTCAAGAAAATGATCAAAGAAAATTACAATGAATATCCATTGGCATGGTGGGATAAAAATCAACTCAAAGCTTGTCTTAAAATTAAGGAAGGCAAATAGTATGAATTTGTTCGTTGCAAGCATATCCCAATTAACATAATTGATTAAAGAGATATGCAAATTATAATCGAGGAAATTTGGACCTTGGTTTGATTAAAGCAGGAATTTCACTATACAACAGCCCAGGATTCCTAGTAAGAAATCATGGTGAAATAAAAAGGAACAAACTCAGATTGGTTATTAATTATCAGGAGATTAATAAGATACTGGAGTTTGGTGGGTATTTCATACCTATTAGATAACATCTAATTAGTTGCATACGCAATGTAAAGATATTCTCTAAGTTTGATTGTAAGTCTGGTTTTTATCAGATTCGAACGCAGGAAGAAAGCAGCTCTCTCCACACCACAAGGACACTATATCTGGGAGATATTACCAATGAGATTGACTAATTCACCACAAATATTTCAGAGGAAAATGGATAATCTATTTAAAAATTATTTCAAATTTATGTTTGTCTATATTGACGATGTGTTGATCGCCTCTAAAAATATGGAAGAACATATTAAGCATCTAGAGATTTTCTCGGATGTTTGTAAAAATGAAGGACTGGTTCTATCAGAAAAGAAATCAATCATTGCTACAAGAAAGATTGAATTTCTAGGAATAGAAATCGATGAGTTTGGAAAAATTTTGCAAGATTATATAGTAGAACAAGTGCAAAATTTTTCAAACGAACTAAAAGAAATTAAACAACTTCAAAGCTTTCTGGGAGTTGTTACTTTTGCGGGATATTTATTAAAAACCTAGCAAAACACAGGAAGGTGTTTAGTTCATTACTAAAGAAAGATTCAAAATTTATATGGACAAAAGAACACACACATGGACTTAGTCAACTAAAAGAGATTTGTAAGAATCTTTCGAAAATGGCTATTCCCCAAGATGGAGATAATCTAGTATTATATACGGATGCCAATGATCATTGATGGGCGGCAGTCTTAACAAGGCTTAATCCAGAAGGAGAACAGCCATTTAGATATCGCAATGGACTATTCTCAGATGCAGAAGCCATAAGATGGCATATCAACGAAAATGAATTTTATGCAATAAAAAAGGCTTTTAAAAAATGGTCATTATTCTTACTCGCAAAGAAATTCACTTTAAAAGTTGATAATACACAGGTGAAAGCTTTCTTAAGGAATAGAATATAATCTAAACCTGAGAAAGCTAGATTATTAAGATGGAAAGCATTACGTCAGAATTATATTTTTGATATTGTGATAATTAAATCTCATGAAAATATCTTGCAGATTTTTTAACAAGAGATGGACAACAGTGATATCGATGCCATCATAAAAATGCAGAGACATTTGAGGGAACACCTTGAAATGCTTCAAAACGAGTTCAACAAGTTGTCCTTAAATGCAGAAGTTGCGGGAAGGCTACAACAAGCCGATAAGATAATTGTGTGACGTCTACTCGTTTTAAAATGCGGAAATAAATTTATATATATATATATATAAAACTCGCATTTTCGAAATAACATTTAAAATAATCGTATTTATTTTACCGTAAAAATAGTACAGTTTAAATTAACTCAACTCGTCTAAAATCATACGTAAACATAAACGTATAAAATTCTTAAAATCATCAACGTATATAAATATTTCATCTCCTCTCAATCTCATAAATCGTAATGCGGAAAACATGTGGTCCTCGGGTCGTGTCACCGCACCAGATCTGCCTACTCAGAGTTCAGCACCTCTAGTCTCCTCATCATGAAGCTCACATGCATCACACACGCCTAGTGAGTCTAAAGACTCAACACACCTGTACCGTTAATAACAAGTACATATACCTAGCACACAGCAGTTAAAAATATCATACTCAACATATCTTTCATGAACTTAAAAGCATAATGTAAACGTGTTGTGTAAAATCATGTCATGTCAAAGCATGTCATCTCATATCATCATATACGTAAACATATCTTTCATTAACTTTAAAAGCATGAACATCAACGTCTCGAGTAAAATCATGTCGTGTCAAAGCATGTCATCTCATATCATCATATACGTACACATATCTTTCATGAACTTTAAAAGCATCATGTAAACGTGTTGTGTAAAATCATATCGTATTAAATCATGTCATCATATACGTATACATTTTCTTTTTAATTGAATTCAGTTCATTAGTTGTGACTTTCGTATCAGCTCTATCATATCAGCTCTATCGATGGATCCATCTACATGTTACCGTGGTACTCGGCGGCAAGGGACATCAGCGACAGTATTACCCGTCCACTGAGCCAGGGCCTCAGCTCATCATATCTCATATCATCGTATACATATACATCGTTAGTCACAACCAAATCTCATCCTTCAAAAATAACATCATAATCATCACTTAATAAAATCATGCATATACGTAATTTTTTCCTTTAAACCAAACATGCACCGTATTTATCGTAATTACATAAAAATCATGAACGTGATGCATAAACATTTAAATCATGATAAAATGTGCTCAGGGCGCTGCCAAGACCAAAATCTCAACTCGGGTGCAAAATGTCCATTTTGCCCCTGGAACCCAAAAATTATCGTTTCACCTCTAGACGTAAAATTTCACGTTTTTTATCTTTTCTTAATTCCATTGACTCTAACATGTTCCAAATAATTATTTAAGCCTACATGAATTTTCCCATATTTTTATTTGGCTTAAATAGATGACTTTTAAATTAATCCTTACATATAACATATTAATGCGTTTTAATCCCGAATTAAACCAAACTTTAGCATAAAATTCCCAAATTAATAACTTCGACTTCTAATAATTATTGGAGCTTAAGTATAATTTTCCATAATTTTATTAAGCTTAAATCTAAACGTTTTCAATTAATTCTTTAATTAATGTTTCGTGCGGCGACTAAATCCCGAATAAATCCAAAACTCATTATTTTGATCCGAAGCTGACCAAAATCCTGAAAATGTCCCAAAACATTTTTAAAATCATTCCTAGACATAAACTCGGGCCAAATTCACAACGTAACCAATTTGTTTTAAAACTTGAACCGGGGTCCCGGTTTTGACCCGAATCGAACCGAAACTTAACCAAATTTTTCCCAACTTTTTACCATACCTTAAAAACATCTAAAAGGTCCTAGAAACCAGACCTTTAGACACATGAATAATAGGCCAGCAAGCTGCTGTATTTTACAGCATGTGCTAACCCGAAAGCCTTAGTCACCATCTTTCCTTAATTGACTCTCATGCTTAAACCTACTCGAACCGGACCCAAACCAGGCCCTAGACCCAATCCTTAGACATAACTTAAGACCATGGTACACCCCTTTCAAACTCAGAACTAATGACTGAGCCCCAAAGCAAGCAAGAGCCGTGAATAGCCTAAACCGTCTCCTATTGGTGCAGCTGGTTGCTTCCTGGTCTAGCCACCTTCCCTAGCCAACCCAGCCCTGAACCAACACCACCAGGCCCTCCTTAGGACCCTAAGGAACGACCCAAGACACTGCCCCATGCCCTGGCCCCGTCCAGCAGCCGCCCAAAACTCCACAGCCATGACTTGCTCTACGTGAACCCAAATTGCACAGCCACAGCTTTCTTTGTTCAGCCTCTTGGCTGCTGCTCCATGCCATGAACCACCATAAAGACACTCATCCTAGGACCCTTAGACACGCACCAGACCATAGCCCCAGGCCCCCAGCCGACCGAACTCACCCCAACACTACACCAAAGTCACCCGAAATCTTAGCCACACGCATGACCCCATCGTTTTTCACCAAGAGCTGAGTGTTCCTTAGAATCCCTTCACCATATCACCTTAGACACAGCATGTTCACCTCTAGGCAACCAAAAATGAGCAGCCCCCTTGCAACCATTCAACAAAAACGTGAGAAGAGAACAAAAGATGCGTGTATTTAAGCCAAAAACCGAGGGATTTTCATGACATGCATCGAATCGAGAATTCCACCAACAAATAAACAAATTACAGCATGTATATAGCATATATGATGCAGCAATAAAAGTACGTGGCGTGCCTTAGATGTTATAGAAGCGAGGAGATCGAAGAACGAGCGCCGGAGACAAATTTCTTTGAAGGAAATGCTATGGCCGAGGGAACTAGTTGCTAAGTTGCTGAAAATGAGAGAAGAGGTTGAGGGAGGGGATAAAGTCTGCTATCTTCACTCTTCACGTGGAGGGGCTGCTGAATTTAAATGGGTGGGTGGAAAATTAAGTTTAGGTTTAGTTTAAGTATAGTTTAGGTTAATTAAAATGTGTACTAATCAGCCTCAATTAAAATAAAAAAAGGATTTTAAGTCCAATAAGCTTAAAAATAGGCCTGTAAATAAAAAAAGGATTTTAAGTCCAATAAGCTTAAAAATAGGCCCGTTAATTCCAAACACACTCCCGAAAAATATTTCGTATTGGAAAGATTTTGAAATTATTAGCCGAACCCTCAAAAAGTCCCCCGATTCGATAAAATTTACGTATCGTTAAAAATTAAAATCATGCGGGTAAAAATACCCAATAAATCCTAATTCTTGAAAAATACCTTTAAAACATCTTATTTTAATTAATAAAAATTAATCATGTAATAAAATAGTTTTTCCTGAAAATTCTCCGGTCTCCGTTCCTCGTTCGAGCGCAAAAATGAAACTTAAAAATCTTTAATGCATGAACCTTTAAAATTTCATGAATTAAATTCTACCATGCATGAATTATGCATAAAATGCATAAAAATATTTAAACACAAATCAATGAAATAAAAATGCATTTAAAGCTTTAAAATAATTTAATAAAATACAAAAGAAATTTAATAACTTGCATGCATGTGGTTCACGTGGACTTTCGATTTTTCGGGACGTTACAAATTGTCTCTGATCGAATCACAAGATGTTTACAGGCCTATACTCAGTTATGGTCTGTAATGCAAAGGCCTATCCTCCAAGGCATTGAGAATTCCCAAATGAAGAGTTTCGAGTACATGACTCTATACCTGGAGCAGGGATTCAAATACCCCTAGCACAAGTGTTAAGTCGGGATCATCTCCAGATGAATTGATTGAAACAAAAATTGAGACTCCAGATCCTTATCTCGAGTTCTCAAGTCAACCCTTCACCTCGAGGATTGAAGAGGGAAAGATCAACCTTACACCTAATAGTGACAAAGGTAAATCTAAGGTTGATACTAATAAAGCTGCAATTTCTCCATTTCAGATTTATCAACAAAACTGTGAGAAATTAAAAACAAGAGTAAGCATTAACCCAGCTACTATCAGGGATGTTTCAGGAAAATATCCTAGGGTATGGATGAAATCAAATTGATATCCAAAGGAGGTCAAAGCTTGGTATGAATTTGGGGCTCTTGCCTCAGTTTATACCACATTGCCAAGCTTCCCAGAAATTTCAGGATTATCGAAATGGATCCATGATGCTGTTCATGAAACTTGGGCAAATAACGATTATTTGTCTAGATGAGATATTCTGGAGTTATACTTCTTCAGTACAGCCCCAGAACAGCAGGAAAAGGCTCACACGAAGCCTTTCATTTTATCAAGCTAAGGAGGCCAGATACAAATATTCAGAAATTTATCAAAGATCATCCGTCAGAAGAAACACCCCTTGTTGCTTCAATAACTGAAAATGACATTTCCACCAGAAGAGCATGAGGTCTATGGGTCTGTCTTATTGAGATGGACAAAGTCAAGTTTCCGTTTAAATTTTATCATAATTCGGTAAACGGATCATTCTTTTTAAATACTATGACAAGAAAAATCATGAGTTTTACAGAAGATCTATTCGAAAAGAAAAGAAATCTTATGTGGAATAGCAAGCTGCCGGGGAGTACAGAAACTCGTCTGAAATTCTGCAATATGGCTCATGTGGGAAGATGTTTAGAACAGATCTGCCCAGAATGCCCAAACCAAAAAGAGCCAAAATTTGGCAAGGGCTTCAGATCTCGGTCAGATAGGAAGCATCTTGCAGAAACAAGACCAAGTGGTGAAGGACCACAATCACGTTTTCCTCGGGGACATCAAAAGTTTAAGATTGCTCGACAAAAATAAGTGGACATGTGACTCTAATCACTTTTCTTGGGGATAACAAAAGTTAAAAATTCTCCGACAGAAGATAGTGGGCATGTTACTAACCCACTAAATGAACAAGAGAACTTGGACTCAATTACACCTATAAATAAAGAGTAAATGTGAACTAGTAAAATACACACGAACAAAGTCAAAACCTGAAGAAGATGTATTATACATATTTGAAGGTTTTTAAAAGATCCATCAAGAAAATAAGAAAACAGCTGAAGAATTTCAAAGCCTACCACAAAAGGCTAAAAGAAGTAGGAAATGAGATATCAGCTGATATAATTCAGACACATATCAACTGGTTATGCCAGGAGATAAGATCAGAAGAACAAGCTGTTTCTAGATTAATAATCTAGGAAGAAGACAACTCAAGTGGAGGGACCACTCAAACACTCACTCGACCCACTCAAGAGATAAGGCCAACCACAGCTGGAAGGCATTAAAGAAAAGTTATGCCAAAAATTGAAGCCCGGGCGCAAAGGGCTTCTATAAATAAGAAGGTAGAATGAAGATTAAGACATCACTCAACATCTTCGTTTTTCTTCAAAAACAAGTTGTAATATTTTCTCTTTCAATTTTATGTGCGTTGTGAGTTTGGCTATTATAAGTAGCTAAACAAGTCTCTCCTCCTCTACAGGAGGTTACTATATAATAATAGTTTGTATGTTTGAATAAAAGAACCAAGGCTATTGCCCCTCTCATGTATTATTTTCAAATTGAACTACTTTACTATACACCCTGAGGTAGGAAACGAAACAGGGTTGTGCTAAATGCTGTTGAATTAATTTGCGTCAGGAACCATCTGTTGCGACTGTGTGGTTAGGCTGTGAGGAGCAGTCTGTAAAACCCGGTGGATATAACCCAACGGCACGTTGGTCAAAGAGGTAAATTGTTCAATTTATTATACGAAAGCATGATGAGCCATTTATATATATAAAAAAATTTGATAATTGAATATGATATATAGGCTGTAAACCTTGCGTAGCTACATGTCTTGGGGCTATATGTGTTTAAGAACATACTTGATATGTATAACAATGCCACGTACCGAATTTGAAGGAATGAGAGTATTCTTAGAATTTACAAAAAATAGGTAGTTAAAACTAAGTTTTGAATGAAAGAGTAGTAAAAAAAAGTTAAAAAGAGAGTTGAATATTTTTAAACAAGTTGTCCTCAATTTATCTCTATTTTATTTTCATTGCTGGTCCAGTAGTTCAGTGAACCTGGATGGTTTCCAATTTACATCACATGAAAAAGAATAAAAACAATTATTATTATTATTATTATTATTATTATTATATATGTATGTATATTGAGATATTTATTTATTGTATATTTTATTTATTTTCTCTCTTTTTACTAAGTATTATTATTATTATGTGTATGTCATATGATACATTAGAAGTGAGTTTAGATATTTTAACTTAAAAAATAATTAAATAATTCCAATTTTTTTAAAAGAAAAAACGAGTTTGACGTTCGGATAATCTAACACTATATTTTTAATCAAAATGTGCGATGATTTACGAATCCCCCAACTTTATATTTGTTTGTCAACTTGTTTTATTAATGTGGAAATAATATATTTATTTTCTTTTATATTATAATATAATTTTCTTTAAAATTATTAGGACATAACATGGATTATATTCACTACAATTTAATAATATTTTAGATTTTAAAAATAATAAACAATAATTATTTTAATCGGATATAAATAATTGTTTTGAGGAAAATTCCAAAAAATAATCAATCATGAATCCTATAAATAAATCGAGAGTTTCTCCTCCACCTCCTCCCTCCCTCCCTCTCTCGCGGACATCGACAAAATTTTCGGACAGAGAGAGATCCAACAAAGATCGAAAGAAAATCCATCCCCATTTCACCTTTTCGATTGTTTGCAGGATCCACGTTGCTCGATTCCATTCCGAGTTTAATTCACAGCTGATTCGTTGCGTTTGATTCTTTTGTAAGTCTTTTTTGGGTGTCGAGGACTTTTTTTGTGGTGGATTGTTGGTTTTGATTCTTTGCTTGGGCAGGTATTTTTGTTCAAGCAACGAAAGATGGTGTTCTGGATTTTTGGGTACGGGTCATTGGTGTGGAACCCAGGATTTGAATATGACGAAAAGGTGATTGGGTTTATCAGAGACTACAGGCGTGTATTTGATCTGGGTATGTTTTCTTTCGTATTTTATGGAATTTTTTAGTCTTTTATTTCTTTAAATTCTGATTTTTTTAGCAGACCCCCTTCGATTTCATTTTTGAGTAATTATAGTTAGTTGCTGCTAAACTCGAACCTTTTTCAGCTGTATTTGGAGTGGTATAATTAGTTTCTTAAAACTTACTTTGATAATTTTCAGAACAATTCTAAGAATTACCGCTAGTTTATTGTTTAATTACATTTACTTTTATGGTTTTCAGCCTGCATTGATCACAGAGGTACGCCGGAACACCCAGCAAGAACCTGCACTTTGGAAGAACATGAAGGAGCAGTCTGCGTAATGAGTTTTCCTCTTAAAACGTTTGTTAATTTCCTTTGAAATGATATTTCTTCCAATGCTATGAGCCACACAAAGTAAAATGTCGAAATCCTTTTAGATAGTGATACTGATTAAGTGAAACGTGTCTGGTTTTTGGTGTCTTGTTTGTTCGTCAACTGAAAGAAAATCTGAGGTGCTAAATGCACTGGGATCACAGCTCAAAATCTTTCTATGACATGGTTTCTTTCATCTTTGGGATAGATGAACAGGGATTGTTGGTCCTGGAGGTAATCAAGAATTAGGTGATTGGGTTTCTGTGCCTAAATTTGATGTATCCTTTAAGAAAAAGGCCAAAATTTGCCTACAAATTGGACCCCTGCTTTTTCCATTTCTCGTATACTTTTCTTATTTTGAATCTGAACATTTTCTATTTTGTACGAGTTTTCAGTTATTAGATGATTGATTATGTCACTAATTTTTTTTCAAACTTTAAGAAAAGGTCAATTTATTCCAGCAATTTGGACAACTATTTTCCCATTTATTGTATGCTTCTCTTATTTATGGATGTGGCCCTTGTCTAGTTTTTATTGTAACGACCATGGGCTATCCCGATCTTGAGCTCCATCGGGGGCCTTGTCCCATCTTGGGTTCCCACTAGGGTCTTTTCTCTCACGGGCTTTTGTCCCATCTTGGGTTCTCACTGAGGTCTTTTCTCTCACGGGCTTTCCCATACATCATTACTCATAGGACTCTCCACACCAGGTTGGTGGAGTGATATCTCCCCAAGTCTAGAACTCATGACCTCCTGGCATAAGTACATAGTTCAAAGAGACTTGGTACCAGTTGAGCTAGTTTGAAAGGTTATCTTTGATATGTCAATTCTTATTTCAGTGGGGAGCCGCTTACTGCGTGCGAGGAGGGCCAGAAAAAGAGGAGGAAGCAATGGCGGTATGATAAATTTAATTGTTCATTTGGTTCGAGTACAAATTTGCCCGTTGGGATTTGACTTTTCCCATATATGCTGACTTCATAATTTGTATCTTAATGTTGCTTTCTGAATTAATTATTTTGTTTATCAATGTTTTGTTAGTATCTGGAACGAAGAGAATGCGAGTATGACAGAAAAACTTTGGTAGACTTTTTCAAAGTGAGTTGTACTTTTTTCAGTCTTTTCTTGTTCATTGTCCTTGCACTATACCATATCGAATTTTTTGCATGTTTCATTAGCTTAGCTATTTTGAAAGCATGTCAATTTTCATGGTTGCTGATTTTGTATTTTTGTGTTTTCTTAATGCAGGATGAAGATTCGGAAATGCCCCTTATTAACGGGGTAATAGTGTAAGTGATTTATATACCTCAAACATTCAACCAAAAAATGTTGTGCTCTATCTGGTTTTAATTTCAGTGTTTTCTGGTAAAAAGTTAAATTTTGATTAACGATTATGTTACTTGGTGTGAGCACGAGGAAAAATTTGAAAATGGAAATGAGGGTGTGATGTTTGTTTATTCGAAAAGAGCACCGACTGGAAACAAAAACGATCATACGCTTGATGTTTCATTGGTTCAACAATGGTAGCTTTCCATTTATCGTTGCAGTTTCACATCCACGCCGGAATTATCGAACAAGTATTATCTCGGGCCTGCCCCCTTGGAAGACATGGCTAAGCAAATAGCTACTGCCTTTGGCCCATGCGGGAACAACCGAGACTACCTTTTCAAATTAGAGAAGGCCTTGTTTGATATCGGTAAATGCCCTGGAATCGACTTTTAATATAGGAAGATAGATAATCTTTAGAAATTATCTGGACCATATGAAGTCATTTTTCCAAGTTCTAAATCAAACAGTGCATCTATATAGGTCATGAAGATGACAGCATTATCGAGCTCGCAAACGAGGTGAGAAAGGTCCTTGGAATTGCAAGAATCGTACCCAAGGAAATCAAGGTGTTTGGACCATCCCTCGTTCAACATACAGCTACTTCAGCGCCTCGGAAAATCGCAACCGTTGCCTGAAGTTAAGGAAATCAAGGTGTTTGGACCATCCCTCGTTCCACATACAGCTACTTTATCGCCTCGGAAAATCGCAACCGTTGCCTGAAGTTACAGCCGTTGATGGCTAACAGATGTTACAAATTTTCCTCTAAAAAAGTTGCTCAAGTTTTTTAGCATTCCTCGTTGAGTTGTAGTTATTACACGTTCACGGATGAGCCGAGGAATCGGCTTGCTGACAATGGTAACGCGGGATCGAGTATCCACTTTCGTTTTAATAAAAGAAAAAGATCATTATTGCGCTAAGAGTAGGTCTCTTGTGAGACGGTCTCACGAATCTTTATTTGTGAGACGGTCCAACCTTACCAATATTCACAATAAAAAGTAATATTCTTAGCATAAAAAATAATATTTGTTCGTGGATGACTTAAATAAGAAATCTGTCTCATAAAATATGACTCGTGAGATCGTTTCACACAAGTTTTTGTCTTGCGTTAACTCCTCATTTGTTTTTATTTTTATTTTTTATGTTTCTTATGATGCATTGTCACACTATTGGAGAATAGGATGCAAACAAATGTGGATTTGTTTTACATACATGAAAACAAATAATTTTTGAAAATTTGATGGTTGTCTAGTCTCATTAATCATTAGAATCTATAATATTGCAGATAGGGCTGAGTTTTTGGCAAATGCATTTTTGTTGTAGTACCATTAATAGCTAGTCATTATTGTATCATCTAATCAAATTGCTCTATCCAAACGCAGATTGATCAAAGTTTACTCTAAACCTCTTTACTTTAATAGTAATCAAGGAGAACGAAGAGAGAACCTCTCGAACCTTTTCGAAGCCTGATCTTATCATCAATGTATGCTATTTGCAGCTTCACTTCACTCTCACCACCATATTTGAATTCCCATCCTCCAACTTTGAGTTCTGGAAGCTAGAATACGAGTCGAACACATTCTCCATCCAGAGCTGTCAATTTTCCTGTTTATCAGCCAAACGATTCAGATAGTCTCATGGAGTTCAACAAAGGTGCAGACTATGAACCACTCCAGCAGGTTCAAATACTAGTTATTTCTATATACATATAGACAATAAACATGAGTCGAGCTCTGATACATGTGAAACTACTTGAAATCAAATTCGAATCATGATTCCGAGGCTCAATCTTTTAGGCTTGGAATTGCATAGCAAGCTCCAACTCTTACAAAAGTTGAGCTCTATCCAAAATAGTTCTTTTAGAGCATGGAATTCAGCTTCAGCTTGAATAAATATGAGCATCAACTCATATGGTCTCATTCAATGAAGTCATAGCTATAACCTGATTGTTATCATACGATTAGATGATACAATAATGACATGCACAAGGGAAAAATTACGGTTCAAAGAAACCTCTCCATCGAACAATCCCAGTAAAGAAAAAGTTACTCTGTTTTTTACAGTATCCATGGATTCAATGACCTGAATCATTTCCTTGGTTTTGAATATCAGACTTCCGTATGCATTTCGATATCCATCACCTGGTGATGTAGGATTTGAGTAATACTGCACATCCCATCTGCAAATAAGTTTTTATAGGAAAGATCTTCACATTTTTGAAAGCTAAATGGAATCAAAGAGTAGTTATACATAAAAGAAAAAGGACAAAAGAAAGTCTTTGCTCTTCCATTCATGGAAGCAGCTCAAAATAAAGTAGAAAGCGAAAAGCGAAAAGGGCATTCTTCATTGGTTATGCAATATATCTAGTGTGGAAGTAGGCCATCATTAAATTGGAAAATATGGGGATTAAAAGTCCTTGGATGAGCATCAGGTGGAAACTCGGTCCACGTAGCATAGTGAAAAGAGAGGTTGTTAGCTGACAAACTCTGGATACATCATTTTGATAATAGTTAGAAATGATAGCTCAAACATTCAGTAGAATTCAAATTGAAATTAGCATCACAGAGTGGCAAATAACTATAGTTAAGAGGGATTTTGACCTCCAAATATAAGCGGGCACTTTGTAGGCTCAGCAACACAATTTTTGCAATGCATTAGCCACTTCAGCTACCCATTGGTGTTCATTTCTTGACAGAATAACTCCTCTATCAGTTTGCACAACCTAATGAAGCCAAAGATCTTAGTTTCTCTTCACTAAAAGTTGTAACGAAATATGGAAAAGCTTACAATTATGATCAAACAAAACAAAAGTTTTATTTACAACAAAAATAAGGTAACGGTTAATATTTTGTTGCAAGGAGCTCTAACTTCTCTTCCCCTCCCCCACCTTTGGACAACTCCAACCCTGCGCTAAAATAGTGTGAATATTCTCCGATGGGGCTGCACTATTTTGCCCCTCCTCCTCTACGCTAAATTCTAGTCTGAAAACAAATCAAGCAGGTGGCTTAATCGATCTATTTGATCACCCCGAATGAAACTCAGAAGAAAAGCAATACATGGAAAAAGGATTATTTTTTCCAAAATACATTTCCCATAAACAACACATCGATTTTATAACAAAAAAGATGAAATTTGCACCTGTGATAGAATGGATCCACCAATTCATCAGGCTTAGTCGACAGTGGAGTCGCCGCCACCGACATCGACGCATGTATTCCCTAGGCAGCGGTAGCCGACAAGCGGCGAGGAGAAATCACGAGGGCTTGCCCAAATTCCTTCTCCGAGGAAAAGGCGTGGGGATTCTAACGGAGGCATTTGCAGCAGCGAAGATATACACAGCCACGGTCGCCATTCTCGACGAGTTTTGCCGGCAAGCAGCCAGTCTTCAGTCACATGAAAATCTACGTGGGGCGGATCGAAATTCTAATCCATGAACCTGAACGCGCCACAACTTATTTCTTGTTATCCGGTTCGATTTTCTTTCCTCATATCGGTTTTTTGTCGAAATCAGTTCGGAAAATTTGTCCATATGATACAAGATGGTTAAGAGTCGGGATGGTTACGATCCGAGTTTTAAACTCGGTGGTCCGGGTTTCGAACTGAACGGTCTGGGTCTAGCGCCCGATATCCGATTCAACCCTTATGCTTTTTTTAAAAAAAAAAATTAATTATTAAAAATAACAATAAAATATTTTAAATGAAAATTAAGCCAAGAAAGTTAAGAAAAAACCGAAACGATAACACCCGAGTTCGAAGTTCGAATCCGCAGTCAAAGCGCACAAATGAGCTTTGATACTCACGGGAAATTTAGGGTCCGATCCACGCAAGCGTCACTAATCCAGACACGGGCTCCAAAATTACCCTGGGCCTGAAATCACAAATAAGACCGTTAGGAGGGGGCCAGGAGGGTATCCTGGCGTAGCCCCTCCGACGCTCAAGTCAGAGACTGAGGATATATGGGGGAGCAGCTAAGGGCGCTGCTGAAAAAAAATATAGTGAATGCCATATCGTACGCTCAAACCTGGTATTTATAGGAGAATACCTGGGCTTGTCATGGGCCCTTCACCTGTGGGCTACCTGTGGGCCTTAGGGTTTGGGCCAGATCTTGATGGGCTCATCCATGGGGTATCACCAGTCTCCCCCTCCCGAGTCGAACTGAATCGTAGGTTCAAAGTTCGATTAATGGTGTTGTCCTTGGTTCATCTGCGATGAGGATGTATCGTACCAGAAAAAATTAATTTCGTTTGCCATTAACGAACGATGTTCACCGCTGCAAAAATTACGGGGATCGACCTGCCCGGTCAGGTCGTGGGGGTGTGGGGGCAACGCCCCCATAATTTTTTCAGAAATAAGCACTCGCAAGGGTGAGGCCTTGCGTTTTTCCTGCCGTTCTCCAGTCTCCCAAGATTAGGAAACAAATCAAATCGCAATCTTAATCTGGAGGGAAATATATCAAATCAAAACACAATCTCCTCCTAAATGGTAAGGTATGGGCTGAGCTCCCCTATAAATAGAGGTCACCTTCTCATTTCATTCTTACTTCTCTCACAAAAATTTCCGCTGAAATTCATTCACCAGCTCCTCCCTGCCCACGCTTTACCTGCGCGTTAACCCTAGCGCCGCCCCACCACCACTCCACCGTCACTTTAGTCCGCCGCCCCGGCCACCACTGTGCGCCGTCCCACTCTCGCTCGAGCCATCGCACGCCTCGTCTTAGCCAGCGCGCGCCTCGCCCGAGCCCTGCAGCGCGCCTCGCCCGAGCCCAAGCCTCCCCTCGTCGAGCCTGCCGAGCGCCCCTGCACGAGCGCACGCCCTTACCCCTAAACGCTCCACGCTCGCCGCTCGCCCCTGCCAGCTCCAAGCTCGCCCTAGCCCGAGCATCCAGCTCGCCCTCGCCCGAACGCACAAGTGCACGCTCGCCCACATCGTAAGCTCGCCGCCGAGACGCTCTCCCAGGGCGCACACTCGCTCGCCGAGCCGCTCGCCTCTGCGCGCATACTCGCCCAGCAACACGCTCGCCCGGTGCGCTCCTCGCCCCGCACGAGTGCACGCTCGCCCCCTGCCGCTGCGTGCTAGCCCAGCGCGCACACTCGCCCGTCGAGCCGCTCGCCCCCGCGCGCCTACTCGTCCAGCAGCACGCTCGCCCGGTGCGCTCGCCGCCCCGCACGAGTGCACGCTCGCCCGAGCGCCTCGCCCCTTCCGCGCACATACCCTGCTACGAGCTCGCCCGGCCACACGCTCGCCCCTGCCACGAGCTCGTCCCGCCGTGCCACACTCGCTCGAGCGCCAAGCGTCCCACGCTCGCCCAGTATCCGAGCACCAGCTCGCCCCTCGCCCTTGCACGCCAGCCCTCACGCGCCGTAACGCACCTTACTCGGCCATTCTTGGGATTTTATTGCTTTGAGTATTTTCCCCTGCCTCATCCGGGTCAGTTCTCTCCTCTTCCTGTTTGATTATCCTTAGCACTTATGTCTTCTTCCGATTCCGATTCCGAGTCTAGTTCTTTGGGTGGTACTGAGGGGTTTAGCGAGTCTAGCGAGTCCAGCAGGTCTAGCAGGTCCAGCGAGTCTAGCCAGAGTAAGATTTCCCTAGCCGATCCTGATTTTACCGTTGATCCTCCTGAGGAGAAAGTCACCACTCATAGTCGTCCGGGTAAGGAAGTTCGTCACGTGACCCAACAAATGAACATATCTAACGCAGACAACTTGTGGTATGGTCATTTGTCATCCCACATCCCTTCCGGTAGCGAGCCAAAACTTAGAACTTTATGGCACATTCCTTCCTCCCACCAGATTATCATTCCTAGCCCAGAGGACCGGCCCTATCTAGCCCCTAAGGGCTATTATACCTTCTTTCAGCATCACTTTGATGCAGGTCTCCGTTTCCCTTTGTGCGATTTCTTCCAAGAATTAAGCAAGTACTACCAGGTGCATTTAGGTTTACTCACGCCCAATGCTTTCCGTTTGATAAGCTGTTTCGCTGTGTTATTCAGAGCTTTAGGCCTCCCTTTGAATTGCACCACTTTTTCCTACTTCTTAGTTTTGTCCAGGTCAAAAGATGGACCTTTCTACGTAACCTCCCGGTCTGGCCACAAACTGTTCGATGGGGCCCCCAGTCATGTGAAGGACTGGAAAAAATACTTCTTCTTTGTACAGCCACCCAAAGAATTGACTTGCTTTACCGATTGGTACCCTGTCTTCACTAAACCCAAACTTTCCAAGAGTTATAAGAAAGATGAGGAGTACCTACAGATAATGAGTGTACTAGGAGATCGATGCTTTAACATTCCCAAACTTCTATCTGAGGATCTCCTATGTCATGCCGGGTTAAGTCCCGTTAAAATTAAGCTGAAGGAGAATGCTGGTAGATATTCTCATCTGTCCATACTTCTTGTTTTTCTTTTATTTATTATGTTACTTGATAACATTCTCATTTGGTTCCTTGTCTCTGCTTGCAGGTACTAGAGTCATGAACGCCCTATTTCTCCGTGAACTTTCCAAGACAAAGGCCGGGGGTTCTTCATCAGTTTCCCAGAAATCCATTACCCCGGTAGTCACGATGGGCCCAAAGGGAGATTGTTCTGCTGCTGAGAAAAAGAAAACAGGTTCCTGTTCTACCACCGCGAAGAAGCCTGCTAGCTCCCCTAGCTCCCCTACTGCTGCGAAGAAGAAGAAGGCAGGCTCCTCCTCCTCCGCCTCAGAGCGAGCCTCCTCGCCACCTCCTCGCGCCAAGTCCCCTCCTCCGTCTGGTAAGCAAAATGCATCCACTGATCTTAGCCCGTCAGCCCCTCAGCATGGCAAACGCAAGATTTCTGAGATTTCTGTAGTATCGGTCTCTTCTCCAGAGGGGTCCGAGCCCGATGAGGAGCCTCCCCTCGCATCGGCGGTGCATCCTCTATACACTTCGGATTCGGCCATCGTGGGGCGGGGTCCTACTCCTCTAGCTCAGAAGATAATGTATCAGCTTCCTTCCGACGCCGATGCAGCGTTCATGGGTTCACTGGGGTGGTCAGACCTCCTCCGCCGGACATGCAGCAGTGTCACCGAGGTATACTTCTCCTTATAACCTTTAGATTGATGTTTAATATACATTTGATCTTCTTATCGTCTTTTCACCCTTATCTACTTATGCAGGGCATGATGTACGTTGGGGAGTTGGCCGAGCGTGCTCACGCCGCTCGATCTGACTCTTGTCAAGAATTACGCGAGGTTCAGGCTCTCCGCGAACAGCTCCAGGCTACTATTGATGAGATGAAAGTGTCGCATGCCATGGAGCTTTCGGAGTCCCAGATCCAGTGCGGCGAGCTCTCAAAACAGAAGCAGGAGTCTCAGCGGCTGATAGAGGATCAAGCTAAAGAGATCAAGAAGCTGAAGAAAGAATTAAAGAACTCACAGGCTGAGCTTAAAGACGCCAAGGCACGACATGTTGCAGAAGCCTCCTCTTTCAAAGAGGAATTTCTCAAATCCGAAGAATTTGTCGAGATCTGTGGCCCGAAAGCTTTTCACTACCTGGGGGTGGGTTTCGAGGGTGCAGTCGGCCTTTTCCACGCTCAGGGCTATCCTCCGCCAGGCGCCCCTACTGACTTTATCGACTTCGAGGGCTTCATATCGAGTCTCCCCCCTGATTCCTAGATTGAGCCCCTTTATTTATGTTATTTTCTGCATTGTTTTATTTTCCATAGGATTATGCGACTTTTGGGACGTTTACATTTGGTTCTTTCCTTTGCGCACTTTTGACATGTACGAACTCGTTTTATTTATGCAACCTTGAGTATTTTGCATTTGAATTTACTGCTTCTCACGAGTTTGTCTCTGATACTATTAACCTGTTAGGGCAAATAAAATCATCACCCTCTAACTCCTCTGCTAGGTGACACCTTAGCAGGAAAATAAAAATCAACCATCTCCACCCTCTAACTCCTCTGCTAGGTGACACCTTAGCAGGAAAATAGAAATTCACCATCTCCACCCTCTAACTCCTCTGCTAGGTGACAGACACCTTAGCAGGAAAATAGAAATCAACACCATCACCCTCTAACTCCTCTGCCGGGTCATACCTTAGCAGGAAAATAGAAATTCACCATCTCCACCCTCTAACTCCTCTGCTAGGTGACACCTTAGCAGGAAAATAGAAATCAACACTATCTCCACCCTCTAACTCCTCTGCCAGGTGACACCTTAGCAGGAAAATAGAAATTCACCATCTCCACCCTCTAACTCCTCTGCTAAGCCGGGCCTTAGCAGGAAAATAGAAATTCACCATCTCCACCCTCTAACTCCTCTGCTAAGCCGGGCCTTAGCAGGAAAATAAAAATCAACCATCTCCACCCTCTAACTCATCTGCTAGGTGACACCTTAGCAGGAAAATAGAAATTCACCATCTCCACCCTCTAACTCCTCTGCTAGGTGACACCTTAGCAGGAAAATAGAAATCAACACCATCACCCTCTAACTCCTCTGCCGGGTCATACCTTAGCAGGAAAATAGAAATTCACCATCTCCACCCTCTAACTCCTCTGCTAAGCCGGGCCTTAGCAGGAAAATAGAAATTCACCATCTCCACCCTCTAACTCCTCTGCTAAGCCGGGCCTTAGCAGGAAAATAAAAATCAACCATCTCCACCCTCTAACTCCTCTGCCAGGTGACACCTTAGCAGGAAAATAGAAATTCACCATCTCCACCCTCTAACTCCTCTGCTAAGCCGGGCCTTAGCAGGAAAATAAAAATCAACCATCTCCACCCTCTAACTCCTCTGCTAGGTGACACCTTAGCAGGAAAATAGAAATTCACCATCTCCACCCTCTAACTCCTCTGCTAGGTGACACCTTAGCAGGAAAATAGAAATCAACACCATCACCCTCTAACTCCTCTGCCGGGTCATACCTTAGCAGGAAAATAGAAATTCACCATCTCCACCCTCTAACTCCTCTGCTAAGCCGGGCCTTAGCAGGAAAATAGAAATTCACCATCGGGCCTTAGCAGGAAAATAAAAATCAACCATCTCCACCCTCTAACTCCTCTGCTAAGCCGATGCCATAGTAGAAAAATTTAATTTTTCTCCACCCCAACTCTGCTCCTCTGCTAGGCGATGCCTTAGTAGAAAAATTTAATTTTTCTCCACCCCAACTCTGCTCCTCTGCTAGGCGATGCCTTAGCAGGAAAATTTAATTTTTCTCCACCCCAACTCTGCTCCTCTGCTAGGCGATGCCTTAGCAGGAAAATTTAATTTTTCTCACTTTCATAATACACCACCATTCATGAACTGAAAAGAAGAACTTGATTTTATTGAATTCCAATGGATTACAAAAGAAAGTTTAGAAAGTAAAATACATCGACGACAGAATCAAGAATAATACTTCCTAAGGTGATAAGCATTCCAAGGCCTCTTCAAAGCTTTGCCTTGCGCATTCTCTAAGTAATAGGCTCCAGAGCTCAACCTCTCGACCACCTTGAAGGGACCCTCCCACTTTGGGTCCAATTTTCCCCTCTGCTCTTCTGGCACCTTCCTCAGGACCAAATCACCCACCTGAAAGTTTTTTTGCACGACTCTCCGATTATAAGACTGTGCAATGCGATTCTTATAAGCTTCCAATTGAATGCTGGCAGCCTCCCTCTTTCCTTCCAAAAGATCAAGGTCAGTAGCGCGTCTTGCCCCATTGTCCTCGTCATAAAACATCACCCTTGCCGATTCCAACCCGATCTCAGCCGGGAGCACTGCTTCATTACCGTAGACCAAACTGAAAGGAGTTTCTTTGGTTCCCTCTTTCGGAGTGGTTCGGTATGCCCATAAGACACTTGGTAGCTCATCCACCCAATTGCCTTTGGCCTTGCACAGTCGAACTTTCAGACCCTGTACCAGCGTCCGATTAGTCACCTCCACCTGGCCATTACTCTGCGGGTAAGCTACAGAGGTAAAGACTTGTTGGATCTTCATCTCTTTACACCAAGCTTCGATTTTGGCCCCTTGGAACTGTCTCCCATTATCGGATATCAGCCTCCTAGGTACCCCGTACCTGCATACTATACTCTTCCACAAGAATTTCAGGACGTCGTTCTCAGTGATTCTGGCCAAAGGCTCTGCTTCCACCCACTTTGAAAAATAATCAACTGCTACCAGTAGGAATTTTTTCTGAGCAGGAGCCATAGGAAAAGGTCCCACGATATCCATTCCCCACTGGTCAAAGGGACAGGCAGCCGTGACAGCCTTCATCATCGCGGCCGGCCGGTGATTCAACCGCGCATGACGTTGACAACTATCACAAGACATTACCAACTCTTGAGCATCATGCAGCACTGAGGGCCAAGAATAACCGGCGAGCAGTACTTTTCTTGCTAACGCATAAGCCCCTAAATGATTTCCACAACACCCCTCGTGAACTTCTCGGAGCACATAATCAGCCTCTTTGTAACTTAAGCACCGAAGAAGTGGCCCTGCAAAGGACGTTCTAAACAACACGTCCCCAACCATTACATAGCGTGAACATTTTATCTTCAATTTATGAGCTTCGCGAGGGTTATCAGGAAGCTTTCCCTCTTTCAGGTAATCAATTATGTCAGCCCTCCAATCCTCTTCTTCTTGCTCAGCTGCAGGTGAACTCGTGTGAGGTGTGAGTTCGATTTGAAATACCACATCTCTATTCTTCCAACTTCCCATCGTTCCAGCCATTTTGGCTAGAGTGTCTGCCTTTTCATTTTCTTTCCTGTGAATCTGTTCAAATGTAATCTCTGTGAATTTCTCTCTGATTCTGTTCACTTCTCGAGCATACTCAATAAGCTTCTCATCTTTCACATCATACATCCCCTTCATCTGTTGCGCTACCAACTGTGAGTCAGAAAAAATAAGTACCCGGGTAGCTCCCACATTTATGGCTGCTCGAAGTCCTGCCAACACAGCCTCATACTCTGCCTCATTATTGGATGCTCGAAAGTCCAACCTTACAGCCAACTTCACTTCTTCCCCAGCTGGTGAAATCAGTACTACTCCCACCCCACTTCCGTCCTTCGACGAGGAACCATCCACATACACCTTCCAAGGGTTCTCATTCTCCTGATGTACAGTCTCAGCCAGAAAATCGGCTAACGCTTGTGCTTTAATAGCTGTTCTCGGCTCATACTGGATGTCGTATTCTCCCAACTCCGTAGTCCACTTAACCAGGCGGCCGGACATATCAGAATGAGTGAGAATCCTGCCTAATGGACTGTTAGTGAGCACCACAATCGGATGAGATAAGAAGTAAGGCCTCAAGCGTCTGGCTGTCATTACCAACGCCAAAGCCAATTTTTCCAAACCCGAGTATCGGATCTCTGCCCCCTTGAGTGCATGCGAAACATAGTACACCGGCTGTTGAACTGATCCATCAAGCTTGACAAGGACCGAACTCACGGCCCCTTCAGTGGCAGATAAATATACCCACAAAGGCTCCCCCGCTGTCGGTTTGGCTAGAACAGGAAGCTCGGCAAGGTACTCCTTCAGTTCTGTGAAAGCCTTCTCGCAATCCGGCCCCCACTCAAATTTTTTCGCCTTTCGCAGGGTCCGGAAAAAGGGTAAACTTCTATGGGCGGATCTCGAGATAAAACGTGCCAGCGCAGCAATCCTCCCTGCCAACTGCTGAACATCTTTGGGCCCCTGAGGAGAGACCATATTTTGGATAGCTTGAACTTTCTCAGGGTTAGCCTCAATTCCCCTCTCCGTCACCATATAACCCAGAAATTTCCCACTCTTCACCCCAAATATACACTTCTGAGGGTTCAACTTCAGCCCATAGGACCTGAGGGTGGAAAAGGTCTCCACTAAGTCAGGTATGAGCATGGCTGAATCCTTAGACTTTACCATGATGTCATCCACATATACTTCCACATTCCTCCCCACCTGCTTAGAAAAGACTTTATCCATCAACCGCTGATACGTGGCTCCGGCATTTTTTAGTCCGAAGGGCATGACCACGTAACAGAAAGTTCCTTCAGAGGTGATGAAACTTACTTTATCTTGATCCTCCACGGCCAAGGGGATTTGATGGTACCCCTGATAAGCGTCCAACATGCACAAATACTGGTGTCCGGCTGTGGAGTCCACCAACTGATCTATCCGCGGCAAGGGATAACAATCTTTAGGACATGCCTTGTTGAGATCTCTGAAGTCCACACACATCCTCCATTTTCCCGAACTTTTCGGAACAAGAACGACATTCGAGAGCCAAGTAGGAAATTGTACCTCTCGAATGTGCCCGGCACTGAGCAACTCTCCCACCTCCTTTTTTATAACTATATCTTTCTCGGGCCCGAAGTGTCTTTTCTTCTGCTTCACGGGACGAGAATTCGGCAAGATGTTTAACCGATGTTCTGCTACATCTGGACTCGTCCCTGTGAGCTCTTGGGCTGACCAAGCGAACCTGTTGAGATTAGCTTGTAAACAAGTAATAAGTTTTTCCCTTACCTCTGGGTCAAGGTCAGGGGCTATTCTTAGAGTTTTCTTGTCAGGCCCCAATGTCACGATCTCCGGCCTCTCATCCATCACCTCATGAACCTCTCTCCTTACCACAGGCAACCCGCTTCGCCCCCTTCTAATCATATTGACCTCCACACGTGCCCTCTTCCCCTCTTCTTTCACTATCCCCTCATAACACCGACGAGCGACTTTTTGGTCCCCACATAAGACTCCAACCTCCCTCCCCACAGGAAACTTCAATTTCTGATGATACGTGGACGCTACAGCTCTGAAATCTTTTAGGGCTGGTCGTCCCAGAATTCCATTGTAAGCGGATGGGGTGTCCACCACAGTAAATGTCGTCATCTTGGTCACCCGCCGAGGCTCATGTCCCAAAGATAAAGGAAGGACAATTTGACCCAGCGGCGGGATGGCATGTCCTGCGAACCCATATAGAGGAGTGGAGATTGGTTCAAACTCAAATCCTTCCACCTTCATCTGATCCAGAGTACTCTTGAACAGGATATTAACAGAGCTTCCATTATCAATAAAGATTCGTGCCACATCGTAATTGGCAACGGTGGTCGTCACCACCAAGGCATCGTTATGAGGAGCCACAATGCCTCGGAGATCCTCTGGCCCAAAACTGATGACAGGATCATGGGGTAAGTTCGCACTCCTCGATATTTCAAAATTCTCCAACCTCCTCCCATGCGCCTTCCGCGCTCGCCCGGAATCCCCATCAGTAGCACCCCCCGAGATCATATGAATCATTCCTCTCGTCGGGTGATTATCCTCATTCGTTCTCCTCCTCGGTTCAGCGGGCTCCCGAGGGACATCCTGACCTCGACCCTCTCTCCTCGGCTCTTCGATCCTCGGATGTATCCATGGAGGGCCTCGACCCCGCCTAGAAGACGGGCGAGATCTCAGCTCACTCCCAGACGAGGACCCTTCTTGTCTACCCCGTGGCGGAGGTCGAGCACTGCTCTCGACCCTCTGCGACTTCTCCCCCCTCTCCCCCGACTCCCTCACCTCCATCACCTTATCCCGACTCCTATTCAGAGGAACATGTGATGAGAATTGTCTTCTATCTTTGGTTCTGTCCTCATCTCTTTCCCCTGCACCCCTCTTCTTTCCACCTCTCTCGGCTCCCTCCACCCTACTTCCTCCGGGCCGGTTTTCCATCCTCCTGTATCGTTGAGCATCCTCCAGGTTGACATATTTCTCAGCTCGAGCCAACAAATCATCATAGCTCGACGGAGGCTTCTTGACCAACGACTTAAAAAACTCTCCTCCCCTTAGTCCTTGTGTAAAGGCACTTATCATGATGTCAGGGGTAGCCGATGGTATTTCTAGTGCTGCAGTGTTGAAGCGCTGGACAAACTCCCGCAACGTTTCAGCCTCTTGCTGTTTCATCACAAACAAACTCAAATAGTTCTTTTGATGCCTCTTGCTGCTGGCAAATCGGTGCAAGAAGGCTGCAGAGAAATCCTCGAACGATTGTATGGAGTTGGGCTGCAGGGTATTAAACCATTGCTGGGCTGACCTCACCAACGTGCCCAGAAACACCCTGCACCTGACTCCGTCTGAATATTGGTGCAACAGAGCCGCATTCTCAAATCTCCCCAAGTGTTCCTCAGGGTCTGTATGTCCGTCATACTCTCCAACGTTTGATTGTCGGAAATTCGGAGGAAGCCCTTCCTCCAAGATGGCTAGTGAAAAAGGGCTTCCTCTCTTGGGTACCGGCGCCCTGCTTCCCACCTGCTCCCTCAACCTCCTTATCTCTTTCCACATCTCTCCCATCTCACTAATCTCCCCACTCTGGAGGGGTTGCGTCTCTTCAACCCTGCTATGATGGACCTCAACATTTTCCTCCCGCTCCTGATGGGCGGCTTGTTCCTCTACAAACATAGACTCTTGATTCCTCTTCATGGCCTCATCCACTGTTCGGGTGATAAATTGGCCCAGCTGTTCCAGGGTCAAGTTTCCCACATTCTCATTGGGACGGGTTTGCTCGGCCCTCGTCTCGTGGATGGGCTGCTCAGTTCTGGCCTCTTGACGAGGTTGTTCTTGTCTCGTCTCAAGATGCGGTTGTTCCTGTCCCGCCTCAGCGCGAGATGGTTCGGGTCCCCTCCGAGGACGCGATGATGCTGAGGTGGCTCTTCCACTCCCTCTCCTCCCTACCATCTCTACGTCTTAACTCAAAAGTTCCCACAGACGGCGCCAAGTGATACTCACGGGAAATTTAGGGTCCGATCCACGCAAGCGTCACTAATCCAGACACGGGCTCCAAAATTACCCTGGGCCTGAAAT
Organism: Primulina tabacum; assembly: GCF_025594145.1. Taxonomy (NCBI): domain Eukaryota; kingdom Viridiplantae; phylum Streptophyta; class Magnoliopsida; order Lamiales; family Gesneriaceae; genus Primulina; species Primulina tabacum. The sequence goes on from NC_134563.1 coordinate 30,241,794, forward strand.
CACAAATAAGACCGTTAGGAGGGGGCCAGGAGGGTATCCTGGCGTAGCCCCTCCGACGCTCAAGTCAGAGACTGAGGATATATGGGGGAGCAGCTAAGGGCGCTGCTGAAAAAAAATATAGTGAATGCCATATCGTACGCTCAAACCTGGTATTTATAGGAGAATACCTGGGCTTGTCATGGGCCCTTCACCTGTGGGCTACCTGTGGGCCTTAGGGTTTGGGCCAGATCTTGATGGGCTCATCCATGGGGTATCAAGCTTCCTTTGTGAAGACTCAAAATTTTAATCAACGTGCTAGAACCTAATTTGAAACAAACCGAAATGGGTTCGGTCGACCCTACCCCTGCGGGCACTGCCTGCAGGGGTCGATCCCACGGCTCGGATTTTTTCGAGCCAATTTATTTTTTTTTTTTTACATGGAGGTGGGCCCGGATCACTCATGTGGAGTGATCCGGGCCGTTCATTGCCCGTGCAGGCAGTGCCTGCACGGGTAGGTTGAAACAAACCGAAATGGGTTCGGTCGACCCTACCCCTGCAGGCACTGCCTGCAGGGGTCGATCCCACGGCTCGGATTTTTTCGAGCCAATTTTTTTTTTTTTTTTTACATGGAGGTGGGCCCGGATCACTCATGTGGAGTGATCCGGGCCGTTCATTGCCCGTGCAGGCACTAGGTTGAAACAAACCTTAGAAATGGATACATTGTGCAACATCCATCATTATATTCATTTAACATCATCGTAACGATGGTATTGACCACTTTCTCCCGACCATGCAACAATCATCCAAGTCTTGCATTTTAAAATTTTAAAAGCTTAATTTGGCACAAGATAATTGCTGAATTTGACGAGCAAATTAAGGGCTGCTTATTACTCATAAACATGGGCGGAGCTACATGCTCTTGTATCCGGGCTTTAGCCCGAATGGCCCAATTTTTTTAAAAAAAATTTATGTGTAAATTTTGTATAATTTTTAAATAATATGATATTAGCCCGGTAGATCAATTTAAAATATTAAAAGATTCTAGAGTTTAAAATTCTAGCTCTCCGCCACTGCTCATAAAAACCAATTTATGACCATTGAAGGAGGGTTATTATGACACCCTTTCAGCTCACCTCTCGTAGCCGATAAATAGAGACATTGGATTAGAAGAAAACCACACCAAACGCCATGCCTTCTTCGAGCACAAGAGTTGAGTTTGTCGAGCTTATGTGCTGTCAAAGTCTCGAGATTTCAGCATCCTTTTGAAGCCTAAATTCTGCTCATTTTCAAGTTGCATTTCTTCCATTGTTTCGAACATGAGTGTTGTCAAAATACTCGAGTATTCAGCAGTGTTTCGAAGCAAAAACCTGTCCAAGTTGCTGTCCATTTTCGAAGCCTTTCAACAGCGTTCCGAGGTCAACTTTCTGTCCAGGTTTTGAAGCAAAAATCAAAGCCTAGCAACAACTTTTCAAAGCCAAGTTTCTGTCCATTTTCGAAGCAATTTGACAGCCTTTACTTTCAATCGCTTCCATTAATCGTTCTCACATTTTGAAAAAAATATTCAGGTAAGTTGGCTTATATGTATAATTTAAAACAATGATGTTCCTGTTTTTGAAAAGTTAATCGTACATTACTCGTTTCATGTCCTCTGATTTTGTATATGTTTCATTCCACACGATTCCTTACGCTGAGAGTTTCCGAAACACAAGCTGAGAGTATCCCAAACACATATAATAATTAGGTAAGTTGGCTTACAGGTATATTTGATATTCTTGTGTACGATTGGACCACACATGCTGAGGTTTCCCAAACACACAACCCTAACTTATCTCTCTAGATAAAGACGAAGATCAATTGGAAGAAAATGAATAACACATGTTTTGGGGTTGTTGCTTAAGTTTGATACATGAATTTTCAAGCATCAATTTTATTTTTATTTTTAGTTACGTTATAGCTTCTGTATTTATGTTATGCTCCGTAAAAACAGTCCTAATTTATGTAATATATCGATTTTTGGCTATTTTATGTACTACATGGTTTGTTGTTTAACGATTTTAAATTGTTAAACAACGCCAATGATGTGTATCGATTTCAGGGGGTGACAGCTTGGAGCCTGAAAATTTCCAGACGACATGGCCAACGCTAGGGCAACCATTTTTGGCCGCCCCAACACGGGGTACACAGCCTGGATTTTCCCGAGAGTGAAGGGTTGGTCGCCCAAGCGCGCGACGCACAGTTTCATGAATAAGTATTCAAGTTTTCAAATTCAATATATCATATACAATAATATATATATATATAATTATAACTATATAGTATAATTATATAAGTTGGCTATGTATCCTCTTTTGGCTATGTATCCTTTTTTGATGTAGATGTATCCTCTGTCTTCATCATTTTAACATTTTTTGTTCCGGCAACATTTTAGACCAATTATTGAGCAAACATCGGGCTTTCAAATTTTTCGGCCTTAAGCTAGAATGTCTCTCATCTAATTTATTTCACAAGATACTAAAATTTTGCTCCACTGCAACCGATGAAAAGGGGCATACTAAAATTTCTTTTGTCGTTATAAAAAAATTGGATATACTTGTGTTTGTTACGACCTTCATCACAATATGTCGAAAGTGTCATCATATGCATCACTAGATTTAATATGTTCAATAAAAATACATACAATATTACAACAATATTTTAAAACTAAAAGAGAACCAGATAATTGGTCACTAACATTATTAAACACTTTAAAAATTTCACAGATGTTAGTGTATATGTTCAATCATTTGCAAACAAATAAATATCATAAGCTTGAACATGTTGACGAAAAAATAAACTTAGTAAATCTTTATATTCAAAAGAAGATAATAACAATTTATATGTTAAATTTCAACGTGTTAAAACGCCCCGTATAAACCGTTTAGGCCTTATACCACTGATTTTGCAAAATTTACTACATTGTTTCATAACTTGAGGATGTGTCCATGTATAATGAATTGTTGTTCTAATTGGTTTAATATTTTATTTTATATTTTTTAGTTCATCTTCAACATACAAATTTTAAATATGACATGTGCACCTAATATGAAAAATTTACCACCTAGTAATGATTTAAATATTTTAATAAGCTCAATAAAACCAGAAATGTAGTGCCCAAAAATTAGTACACTTAAACCTCATGCATGGTTGAATTAATTAATCTATTTAATTAATAATCTAAGCAATGCATGCTATGTATTAAATTATTTTAAATGTATATATATTTATTTTATTATGCAATTTAAAATGTTTTCTCGAGTTTTAGTTTTCAGACGAATTGTTGGGGATCGATATAGAGTTTAGAGGGGGAGTGAATAAACTCGTTCCTTTGACGGTCGTTTTTGCAAAGGGTGCTAGCATCCTGTTAGAGATTATAGCTAATCTTGTTCAAGAGTAAGTCCAGCAGATCACAATAAAAAGTACGGAAACGATCCGATGGAGTATGGTGAAACACAATAAAACAGTAGGCAGTAGACAATGGTTGTTTATGGAAGTTCGAAGATAAATATTCAACGTCTCCCCTTCTTCTGTTTCCAGAAGGTATCACTAAAAGACTTTGGTTTTTACAGTACAACACTTGTACACATCCACTTCAGCAGGACTTATCCTTTGCCTACTAAAACTCTTAGTTTCTCAACACAATAAGATGAATACAGCAAAGTTCTGAAAAAGACTCTTTTTCAGATTACAAACTCTTCTCAAAGATATAGTAATTGTGAATACGATTATAGAGAGAGTACGAAACAGTCAGCACAGTATGATCTCAAAAGATCAGATAACTAATATGAAGCGTGTGCTGCTTTTCTGTATATTGAGCTTGAAGATGATAAGTAGTTCTGACTGCTCAAATCAACGTTTGTATGTTAAAGAATGTAATCGTTGTTTATAGTGTTGGGTCACCTATAAACGTCGTTGATCTTGTGTATTTATAAAAGTCTTGAATCCAACGTCTATAAACAAAACGGCTTCTTTGACTTCTGATCGAATCAGCTTTATTACCGAAAAAGGTTCCTGCAAAAAGTTTCAGAACAATCAGTCTTGTTTTCATACCACATTTGGAAAAGCGTATTAAATGACTTTGTTCAGCATTAATGATGCATTTAATACTTGTACTTGGTACAATAACGGTAACATTTAATTTAATATCGATAGGTTCTGTTTTAGCAAAAGTCAAGTTCTGCTTCTGTTTTTCTAAGCTAATAAGTACTCAAAGAGTACTGCTTTGTTAAGACGACACGAAAACATCTGCTTTTATACTATCTTCTGGTTCTACTAACGTGATCTACTGGTTTTGACTATCATCACCACAATTAAATTAAGTCTTTCACGAATATTCGATGCCGAACAAAAAAAAAAAGACTTGAGACAACTAAGATGTTAAATATTTAAAGTTATAATTTTTATTTTAAGTCAAGAGATTTAGTATTTTAAAATATTTATAAATTTTAGCATTTAAGGGCTAAAATTAAATTATCGGGTGAAAAAGACACGTGAAACGTTACGCATTATAATGGTAATATCTGTGTGAACAATTTATATTCAAATCCATTTTCAAGAATTTACAAAAACTTTAACAAAATAAAGCTCGCGATAACAACGCCGCAGATTATGTACGAAGTTTCTAAATCGAGCCAACAGGTGGGAAAATTAGCTGAGTCTTGGCTGGGTAATAATAGAAGAGACTCGTTAAATCCTCTGTTTGGTTCTACAGTGAGCGAAAAATGATGTTAAAGCTTTATGGCTCAGGTTTCAACCATTGGTTCTGGCCCAGAAGACTCAGCCCCAGATTTATTGCACTGGCAAACGGAATTGAAAAGTATATCCTTGATTACCTAGAATTGAAGATTAACAAGGTACAGATCAATAGAACTCAACATATGTATTGCGGACATAAAAATGTGCAATTACGTTAATGGCGAAGTGTTGAATCACAGATACCTGGGACATCAAACCATGAACCTGCTCCACAGTGATCTTTTCACTGTCACGAGTGATCTTGTTAAGTTGAGATTCTTCCTGAAATACACAAAGGCAAGCATCCACAGAGTATAGCAATATTGGCATGCTGAATGATTTGTATACACAATAGCGGATCGTGGCACAGACACCGCATGTCCATGGAAAAATGAAGAAAGTAATAATTTTTTTAAAAAAATAAACGGCATCAATTTTTAAAATTAAAATGGTAGGAGAAAAATATGATTTAAAGAGAATTGTGGAATATGTGGTCGAGTGGTTAAATAGTATTTTTGGAATTACACAAAAGTTTCACCAACATATTAATAGTTGGTTACTGAGTAGCTACGGAGAATAACATACACAAAATCACCCAAAGCAAGCAGGTTTTTTTTAAGCACTTCACAGGATGTAGACTGTCTTTAAGGCAGTCCAATGTGTTCATTGCTCACTAAAGCAATCCACGAATAAATGTCATTGCTAATTTGTCAGGATCACAAAATTTTCCCTAATCTTGATTTTGTGTAAATCAACAAATTGGCAAAATGAATGTGATGACCCCAATTTGAGACGATGTAATGGCATGTGACACATGTAATTTCAAAAAGATAATTAGTTTTAGACTGCCTGTGGCAAAATATGATTAGTGGAGTTAGGAATATCTGGACTTAGTGACTTGTTGTTATATAAAGCAAAATGGTTGGAAAATAACGGATATGCAGAATATAAAATTATTTATATGTTGTATTTTCAGTTTTCCGTCCACAATCCTACAGTTGTAAGTATAAATTGCGCAAAAATTCAGGTGCCAACAAAGCAATATACTACCATTCACATCGTTACTTGGAAGTGTTCTGTATTAGAGGAAGAAATTTGGAAACAAAGAGTATGGGAAACCAAAAGAGGGTTTTGCATACAACACAAAATACAGCAGAAAACAGCATTAGCACACTCCGACTGCAGTTCTAGTTTTATGCGCAAGTAAATTGCTGTCAAATGCACTGACCTCTTTCTTCCTTTGTGAGGCTGCTATCAAAGGACCAAAACGTGAATGAGCTAATTGATTTTCAGCTTGCTCTAGTTTCTCAGCTGCACAAGTTCCATTTAACTAGTATTAAACAGTGCCACGACATATAAGGTTGCAATATCAGAAGGTGTAGATGCTGAAATAGTAAAATGCACAGACTGATTGCCAACAGCTCAAGCTGGGGGGAAAAACACTTTCGACTGAATTCATTTTCCACCAATATCTGAATGTTCTGACTAATTTTTTTAATCAGCTTTCAAACTCAACCATCGCTCACTTTCAAAACAATTATCTTTCAATTACAAATCATTTCAACGATTTCAAAAAGTGACTGAATCGTGCAAGCTTCAAAATGACAAAAAATCATACAACCTTCCAAAAGTTTCAGAACACATTTCCAACGAGTAATTCAAAATTATTCTCAAAACATATAAGTTGATAATGAAAAACACCCAACCAAACGTCAACTTACATATCCAAGGAAATTACCTAAATCTGATATTTGACCAGCGACATAGTCTCCATTGCCAAGCAAAGGAGAGGACGATAGGGTGTTAACCCAATACTTATTCCATAGTAGGTCCAAAAGATGAGAATCAAGAGATGACTTGAAGTATGTGATATCCAATGAATAATACTACATAAAAGAAAAGACCCGAGTAAGTGAGCAAATTCAGTATAGAGTGCTTTGGATTTGTACGGAAACAGAAACTTTTACCTGTTTGCAATGAACACCAAAATCCTCGATTTTGTTCAAGGGGATTGTCTGATATTCAGAAACTGGTTCATCTGGAGGCTTATACCCTTCGGGGTATGTTCTAAAAGCACCGATCTCAACTTTTCCAGCAGAAACAGTCCTCGTTGGATCAATAACAACAGCCAGAAAAGGCTCCTGGAATTGTTGGTTAAGCATTTGTGTAGAAACATCTATACCAGAAAGCCAACATCCATAACCAGGATGGGAATGGTACCACCCAACAACGTTCTCTAAACGGCCCGCCTTAATAAACAAAATCAAAGTGAGAAAAATTGCACTGAGAAATGACATCCAAAATAGCCAACGGAAGATTTTGATATGATATAATCACTTACGAAACACTCTGTGTTTACATGATTTAAAATAATCAAAATCCCTCTTTACATTTTCATAGAGAAATAGTCTGATGTCCAAAAACTAATACAGTCAACTCCCTGATAGTTAGCTCACAGAGAAAACAAACAGGAAATAGCACAAACCGTATGCGCTGATAGCATTTTGTTGGAAATAAATAAAGTTAGATATTTTTAGCATTTTACAACTATAGGATTCGTGTTTGACCATAAATGTTAAAGTGAGATCTCTATTCACTTAGCGGGAAAGCCACTTATATAAGATATCATTGCGTTGGAAAGACATAAAGTTAGATATTATTAACATTCTACAACTATAGGATTTGTGTTTGACCATAAATGTTAAAGTGAGATCTCTTTTCACCTAGCGCATAGTTATTTGGGGCGCAAGGCGCACTAAAGCGCAAGGGTGTCTTGGGGCCTGAGGCGCAAGGCGAAGCGCACGCTTTATCGAAGTAAAGCGCATTTGACACAAATTTTAAAATTCAACATATATAAAATAATTAATACGATTTAAATTAAATACTTTGACAAAGATAAAAAATAATATAAATAAAAATTCATTAGCCGATAATGTACCATAAATCATAACCAAAAAAAAAAAAAAAACTCCAATCATCTAAAATTTATTAGTAAGTCATAAGTGCATCATAATATATTAACCAAAAAACTTCAAAAATCTAAATCATCAAGCAAAGCCATGCAGATTGTAGGGCTAGCACAGACAGATGATCATTGATCCATATACAATAAATCCTATATTGTAATCCACAAGGCACAAAACCAACTCTTAAATACTCACAGTTTTTGAAGAAGCAAACTAGCACAGAAGATGAAAAACACTAGAACAGAGAGAGACGAACAGAACCATAGAGTTTCAGACGTAGAGAAAGGCCGTTGCGCTACTCCAGAAAGAATTTCAAGGAACGGTAAGAAAAAGAACGCACATGCAGATTGTAGGGCTTTTTTAAAACATTAAAAAGGGCTTTTGTTTGTTATTGGGCTTTAAATTTTATTGGGCTTGAGTTATATATAGTGAATCGCATCGAGTAATACCAAAGCACACAGGCCCTCGCCTTTCTGCAGCGGCACGCTTGATTAATGTGGTGCGCCTGGGTGGTGCGCCTGTCTCCTAGGCGCAGCCAGGCGCTCGCCTTTCACAACAATGACCTAGCGGGAAAGCCACTTATATAACAAAAATCAACCACCCCATGGATTTAATAACAGCGTTATTATAACCACGAGAAAGATAAGATTTCACGAGCGATGCTATAAGCCAACAATACATTGAAAAATCAGATATGATGCCAAAAAGTCCACAAATCATCGGAATTTGAAAGACCTTCTCACCTTCATGCCTTACAGCCTCACAAAAACAATCCTGTTATTTTTTTCTCAATATCAGAATTAATATCCAGATGCCCAAAAATTTTCCCAAGACCATTTTCTTAACAATCCATCTAAGACTTATCCAAACAAAAATCTTTGACCGTCATTGTTAATACTAATAGTTGTGCTTGTGTGAAGGCAGAGACGGTGGCATCATTTCAGTTTACAAACACAACGCCCTGGGACAATAATACATTTGTGAGTAAATAAATACCACATTCTTTTAAAAGAAAGTACAACATTTAAAATAAAACCAATGCAAAGGCACAAAATCAAATTTCACTATCATCTGATTCATCAGCTGATTCTTATTATCCATACAGTCCTTTTGGTGTATAATTTGTCATTGTTACACACCAGAACATGAATGATAGCTTCCATTAAGCTTACAATCAAAGGTAAACTAGGACCCAGCAGGGGGGGGGGCTGCTGACGCTCTAAAAAACATTATGTGAATTTTACTAAAAATTAAAATATCACCGTCCCAAATTCCAGCGAGTCACCCTTCCCTTCTCATCTCCCCTGATTCCAGTCGCGACAATAGCACTCCAAGCCAACCAGGCTTACAATATTCTTCATAAGGTGTATTGATTACCCACCAAAATCCTATTTATTCTCCTCATACACAATCCTATGACTTCTCGCTAACTCCCCGACATTCCTAATTCCTATATCACGATAACATAAGCATGGAATCTTAAACTCCAATAATATCAAGCATAAGAACCTGCTTATTGGTCTGTGAATATTCCACCATATACTCGTAGGCATCGTTCTGTGCATTAACCCTAGTTTCAGTGCCCTCAACGGGAAGGGCAAAAGCATCTATCACAATAATCGTATCTCCGTCAGTTTTGCCCTGCATTAGGCCCATAACTTCAATGGTTCCTCCAGAACGCGCATGGACAACCATCTTGAGGAGCGCCAGAGCAGAGATCTTCACCCGCTTGAAGTAGTGAGGATCGTTAACCCAAGGCTTCTCTTGATGGAACTTATCTTGCGCCGCGGAGTCGTAGAAGAAGATAGCGTCGGAAGCCGCCGCCGAGGAATCGTTGGAGGAGGCAGAGATGATATTGTTCTCCAGCTCCCATGTTTTCCGAGCAATCGCCGCCGACGAAAAGGGATCCATTGTCGCAGTAGAAAGCTAAAACCTCGTGCCAATCTGTTACTTTCCTCATTTTTTGTTGTCATATCTGACCAATAAATAATACTGATTTAATAATTATACGTATTAATAAAATGTTAAAATTTTAACGCAAGATATATAATTCAGCGGATAGAGTCATTATTTTTTGGAGTTTAAGTTATAGGTTCAATTTTTATTGAGATCATTTTTTTATTCTTTTTATTTTTCAATTTATTTTTTAATTTATATATCGAATTTACAGTGTAGTCCCTCACTATTTATTATAATTCATTTTGATCCTCATTTAAATATAAATCAAATAAAGTATAAAAAATATTAGCGTGCGTCGATGTACTAGTATTCAATAAATATTTATATTTTCTAAAGAAGATATTAATTACTCATCATAAAAAGTCTTCAAATTTTAGGGGTGTATTCAATGTAGGAGATTTATTAACTTTTAATGATTTTTATAGATTTTAAAAATCTAGATGTATTCAACTTAGACTTTTACATACTCTATAGAAGTATAGTGGTATTCAAAATAGACTTTCATAGAGTTTTAAAAAGTCAAGTGATATTCAACATTGACTTTTAAAAACTCTATAAAAATCTATAGGTATTCAAATTTTCAATAGACTTTTAATAACTTCATAGAATTAATCAACATACAAACATTAAAACCTAATGTACAACTATAAATTGTCAAAAATTGTATTTGGTTCAACCCAAAGATTTGGATGGATTTTTAAAACTTCTAACTCATACACAACTTATTTATCTATTTTCTTATCTTCTCTCCTCTCATCTATCTCTATCACTCTCTCAAATTTTGGAAGTGTATCTCTATATATATTTTCATTTTTTTTTAATTTTTTTCATTTTTTGGCTGATTGTTCATTTAATAATTTTTTATTTTAATATCATAGGAAATTTTGAATTCCATAATTGATTTTGTGATTTTTAATTTATGATTTATACAAATTAATGTAATATGCAGTAATAATAAAATATGATCCAAAAAAATATCGCTTAATTCTTAATAATTGAATAGTCCTCGCAACAACCATGATTTTTAAAATCTTTTTATCATTTTCAATTTCAATTAATATGTAATCTATAATATTTTTATACAAAATTATATTCACACAAATATTCTTTTCACATGTATATTATCAATTTAAAAACAAAATTACAAATTAATCAATTGATGTATTTTAAAAAATTTACAAGCATGCATACAAACCCGCATATATACACATATAAGGATTAAATGATTTAACTTTTAAATAAGTAAATTCATTTATTAATATAAATATTGAAAAACTATTTGAAACTGAATATGTTACATATGTTAATTAGTTATTGGTTCAAAGAAATTAATAAAAAATAATATGTTATAATTAATTACAAAATTTTTAAATTCTTTAAAAAAAATTCACAAAAATTTATAAAAATCTTGCAAAAAACTCTACTTGAATTCACATAAATCTATTTATAAATCTGTGAGATTCTATAAAAGTCAATAAAAATCTATCAAATCCATAAAAATATATCGTTTGAAAAAGTCATTAAAAGTCATCAAAACTCTGAATTGAATACACTTCACGTTTAGCATGAAAAAAATCATAAATTCAAACCGAAGAAAACGAAAATCAAAACTTAATCATAAATTGAATTTTTTAAATTTAAATATAAATATTAAAAACCGAATTTTTATATATATAAGAAAACAAATCGACAAAAAATAGCAATTTAATTAGATTAATAATTGTAGAGTAGGTCTCTTGTGAGACGATCTCACGAATCTTTATCTGTGAGACGGTCTCACGCCTACCGATATTCACAATAAAAACTAAAACTCTTATCATAAAAAATAATATTTTTCATGGATGACTAAAATAATATATCTGTCTCACAAAATACGACCCGTGAGACCATTTCACACAAGTTTTTATCATTGTATTTATATAGTATATTTTATGAAATGATAAAAATTGTCTTTGCCAATTTTTAGTTTATAGTTATGTAATGACCGAGATTTTTAGTCTGTTAATTTGAGATTATTGATTATTAATTGATATGATTATAGACGGATTCTTCCGAGACCAGATTGGCCAAAACATATTAAGGGTGCCATTTTTGGACAGAACTATTGGCGCCCGAGCGGTAGAAAACGACCGCCCGAGCGCCAATGTTCAATAAGAACATGTTTCGGGCAGAAGATGTGGCGCCCGGGCGGTAGTTTTGTGACCGCCCAAGCGCCAATGTGCAATCCGAAAATATTTAGGAAGAACATTCCGCGCCCGGGCGGTAATCCTCGACCGCCCGAGCGCCGCCTGAAAGGTTTGAAAAATAGACACGTTGCCTTAACATGCAAGTTGGATATATATATATATATATATATATATATATATATATATATGTAAAGTTGCTTCATTCACTTGAATTGGCAGCAAGAAAGACTCGAGAATTGGTCTTGAGAAATCCTTACGCCTTTATATTTCGATCCGTCCGTTAGATTTTCAATCCAATTTCAGTACCGTGTTCCTATTGACGAGAGCTTCAACTGAACGTAAGTTTTATGTTGTGATATATCTTGAAATTTTGATATTGTCAGAATCGAATATAATTCATATATGATGTTCTTGACATGTTAGACAACGTAGAATCGAAATCAAATTGAGAAACAAATTGATTATGGAATTGTTATAATTTTTCAGAGTATATCGATTGATATTGAACAGATTTGAACTATGAATTGATTCCAGATTGTATTGGATATCAGTTATGGATTGTAATTATTATCTGCTGATGTTGTATTGATCGGGATATCGAGATTGTGCCGTATGCCATTGAATTTGAATTAAATCCAGATTGATCAGAGTTGGTATGGATTGGAGTAGTATATTGATATGATACTATTGATATTGTCATTGCCAGATTGAGTGTTGAAAGACTTTGAATTCCAGACAGAAACGTCGTCAGAACTGTCATAAAAGAAAGGTATAAGTCAATGTGGTACTGGGAGAACGACTCGAGTAGGATATACTTGAGTTTCGCTAAATCACATACTTATTGTTATTATTTACAATGATTTGAATTGATATGCTTGTTCTATTGATTTATAGAAGCATGTATTAGATGAGTATTAGACGAGTGATCTTGTGACATAAGTGCCGATAGTGATGGAATCGTCACTGGCACATTGCACATTGTCACAAGATAGTGAATTGGCGATAGTGCCACAGTCTGTGACGGATAGGTCAAGACACCGGATGTTTGGTTATATCGATTGAATAGAATTGGAGTTTCTTCTATTACTGAATTCGATATAGGAATGTCAACGTCTGAAAACCGGGATCCCTAGACTAGGATTGAGTCTAGTCTGAGCCGTGGAGTCACGAGTCTGATTGACAGTTTTATATTGATTATGGTTTCAGATTTTGATACATATTACGGATATCTGCTTCATGCTCTATATTGATTATATGATTGCATGTTTCATTGATTTATACTGGGATTTTATTTTCACCGAAGTTATCCGGCTGATGTCGTGTTTGTATGTGTGCATGGCAACAGGTGGGACAGGATCGGGGTCGAGGAGATGAAGAGAGATCGGGATTAGAGTGGAGACTACGGACTTGATTAGAGATAGGGTTTGGACAGTTGATGTTTAGTTATTAAACCTTAGTTTGAATGATCGTATATAGTACAAGACTTGTACTTTAATACTGACATGTATATTAGAATGTATTCCATTACGTTCCGCATTTAATACTGTATTTTAAAAAGAAAAAAATTAGACCCTGTTTATTATAATTGATTAAATTGTCCCAAATGATGATTAAGAGAATGATTAGCATCCGGGTCCCCACAAGTTATTTATTTATGAGTAGGTCTCTTGTGAGACGGTCTCACGAATCTTTATCTGTGAAACGGGTCAACTCTACCGATATTCACAATTAAAAAAGTAATATTTTTAGCATAAAAAGTAATACTTTTTCATGGATGCCTCAAATAAGAGATTCGTCTCACAAAATATGACCCCTGAGACCGTTTCACATAAATTTTTGCCTTTATTTATTTCATTAAGATTTTAACTAACGCTTAACTAAAACATTAACTAAAAAAGCAATATATTATATTTTAAAATATATTTTAATTACTAATTAAATAATTGTCAAAACCAAATATATTTAATTCTTTTGGAAGAAAATCAAACCGTTATGAACAAAAATAATTGTAATATTGAATTATATATTTCTAAAACAAAAACGAGAAAAATACCTAAAACAATTATGCTTTTTCTTGTAAAAGTTATAAAATTATTATGACAAATTTATAAAATGGAGTATATTATTATTATTATTATTATTAAATTAAAAAATATAAAATGAATGGGGAACAAAAGGAAAAGACAATAAAGTCCACATCACCAACCATGAATATTCATTCATTTAATTTCATTCATCAGAAAATAGACAGACCCTATCGTCTCCACTTTACTTCTCAATCCTCGGACTTTGAGAATAACCAGGTTCATCTCTCTTCCTCTTTTACATGTATTATATGTACAAACTCGAGGGAGATTCCGATTCTTTTTATTCGCGGATGGGGGTTGGATGTTGCCTGTTAATCAATTGCCTGGGTTGACTTTTGGGTAACCGTGGATTGGATTTCTTTGATTATCCCATGATGGCCGTGGGTTGCTTTAATGGGTTTAATTCATGTTTTTTTGGTTGATTTTTGGGTTTGATTGTTGTTTTTCGGATTTTACAAGTGTTAATCATCCAACCCGTGTGGAGTTTCCCCGTTCTTTGGCTTCATTTCTTTGTGAAATGTTGAGGATGGGGACTGTTTGAAATTTGTTTCCATTTTTTATCATTAAAAAAAAAGGTTTTCTCTTCGGGAGACTGGGATTGTTGTGAGGTACATCGAGGTAGTTTTTGGATCCATGGTACCTCCATTTGAAGAAGTTGATGTATGAAAAAACTATTAAATGCGAGCCAAAATTTTAGTTTCAAGTCTTTCCCCCTTACTTATATCATCAGTTGCAATCGACCATGTGTTGATTTTTAAAAAATTTCCATTTGTTTGTATTGTGTTTCCCCTGAAATTTTTGTTTTATTTCGGTTATGATTGAGAGCAGTGATACTTCCTCTTTGAGTTGATGTTCATTCTTCATGCAGACGTACTTAAACTTGCTTTGAGGAAAGAAGTGGCGATCCGACTGATTGATTGTTATTCCTAAATATCTCGTAAGAAATGTTTTAGAGTGCTTGGTGAAATGCAAATTTTAATATCTGCAAAGATGTGGCGTTAGTGTTTCTGCCTTTTTGTTTTATTTTGGTGAATCACATGTAGAATCAGGGGAATGGCCGAAAAGTGATTTGAAAACCGAGTAAAGGTAAGGAATAAATGAGTAATGAGAGGTAGACATGTTTCTCCTCGTAAAGCAGATTGTTTTAACAGCTGCTTCTTTGTGATTATTCAGATGACTAGGAAAAGAAAGCTTTACATCCTCCATGTGATGTCCCACAAGTTCACCGTTGTAACAGGCAATTATGAGCTAGGACTTTGTAAAAATTCCGCGTAATCTCCGCATAAGTTGAAGCTCAACACCACCAAAACATCAGTCCTAATCAATACATATAATCCCACAAACCTAATGCATTTTCCCTAAACTAAATTCAGCACGATCATCATGCACTATATTAACGTAACAATAAATCTGAACATTGATATATGCCATTTGAAAATATCCAAAAACTTACAGGCTAGGATAAGATTAAATATCACCTGTAACTCAAGTACCTTTACGAGTTATATCATGTGTCACTACCCCATAGACTCTTCACGAGCTGACTTGTTACCTTTTCATCAGAAATAATCCCACGCGTGAACACAACATCGACATAGTGATGTATCATCACAAATCAACTTATAGATAGCAACTAACAAATAAAAGGAGGGATGAATTAACGAGACACTTGATACTCTATTAAGATCGCTATTCACATCTAATCAATAAATCCCTGCTCGAAGTAATTCACATCATACCATCTGACATCAAAATCCATTTGCTATATCTATTGATATCAAACAATCAGGATCAGCTAACATCTCTATGTAAAATGTTACCTTATCACAGCAGCTACATTTTACATTTTTGCGTCATATTAGACTAACATCATTATACATTGCACAAATGCACACCATAAAAGAACAATATCATTAAACATCACGTGCTTGCAGTCCATCACAAGCTACATCATTAAACATCATCATATAACCATCATTTGTGCATCATATCTAACTAACATCATATCACATCATCTACTGCGACAGCTACTCCCGGCCCTTATTAATTCCCATGATATCTATATATATAATACTAAAATACCAGCAAGCAGCATCATAATCAATTCTAGTGTCAATGAATAACTCAAAGTACGGGATATCATCGATTAAGTAAATTAGCAGACAACATCATAATCAATTGTAGCGTCAATGAATGACTCAAGTACATGAATATCACTGATTAAGTAAATTTTTGACACCATCGACTGTAAAACAATTATCCAAACAACATAACACGATCATACAATTGATATAGATCATTATCCAAATGAACCCCACTTTATCATTTCTTCGAAAGTTAATATAAAATCAATATGATAATTCCGAAAATATAAACGTGTTGGCAGGTGTAAACTGAATAATAAACCATATACATCATTGTACATTATTACTGTGAAATTTCGGTTAATTAGAAACATCATCGATCATTTGAAAGTAGCATCAAAATATAGCTCTTTCATCTCGTAGATTACGAATATGTGTTTTGATTGGTTGGGGATTACTTAAAAGGAGATTAAAAAGCTTTTAAACTCTACAAAACCCCCAACCATGGAACCCTATTTTTTCCATCTTAATTAAGTATATTATAACATCTGGAATTATATGTAACCACCAAATACATGTCCCATATTTTTAGTATTTGTGCGCTAACATGAAGGTGTCTGTGAGCAAACATATCACACACATTCATTGCATGGCCGTGCTTCTCACCTCCGCACAACAGTCCGCAAACAAACCAAAATGTGATATTTTCATCTCATTTCAATTTCCACTTCAGTTATGGCAATTTGCTAACTCTTCTAAAGCATATTCTTCAATAATAATTGCTTAGTCGGTTGGGTCCAGGCGTCATACTCCCCCAACGCCTTTCCTACTATCATCTTCAATTTTTTGTTCATTGCTTGGAAGACTTTCTTGCATGGTGAACTTATAGGATCATTGTAATCTGTCATTCATTATTCTGACTCTAATATTTTTTATCAAAAGGCATGAAGGTTTTTGCTCCATGTTTCTAGAGACTTAAAGTTTGATTCTCTGCGTCTGTTTTGAGACACCGGAAAAGAGGGCTTTAGCCCAAACAGAACTGGAATGGAGGAGATTCAGCTGTATACGAACTGGGATGACGTTATTTGTCCTATCTGCTTGGAATTTCCACACAATAGTGTTCTCCTCCATTGCACGTCGTACCATAATGGATGTCGGCCATTTGTGTGTGACACAGACCATTTGCAATCAAATTGTCTCTATCGCTTCAAGCAAGCAAGTGGGATGCCATTTGGATCTAAATCACCAAGTTCTGTTGAAACTATGCAGTCTTTGGATCTGGAATCGGATTGCAAACCGGCATGCCCCTTGTGTAGAGGAGAAGTTACTGGATGGATAGTGATTGATATTGCTCGTGTACACCTGGATGACAAGAAACGCCGCTGTGAAGAGGAGAAATGTGCATTCTCGGGTACGTACGCGGAACTTCAAAAACATGCACGAGTAGAGCATCCTCATGCTTGCCCTTCAAAAATTGATCCTGCCCGCCAACTGGATTGGGAGAATTTCCAGCAATCTTCCGAGATAATTGATGTGTTAAGCACTATCCAGTCAGAAGTCCCTCGTGGAGTGGTTCTAGGTGATTATGTGATAGAATATGGAGATAACTCGGGAGATGATTTTGACGACATCCCTGGAAACAAAAGAAATTGGTGGACATCTTGCATGTTATATCAAGTATTTGAAAATTTTCGGGCATCTAGAAACAGAAGAAGATCAAGACTCGGTGTTTCCAGAAGAGGAAATAATCGTTTGAGTTTTGACACTTCAAACTCTGATGAGGGTTCTATATCATCCGTAGAATATCCCGATTTTAGATCCCCTGTAAATACGGTTGACGAGTTTGTGAGTGCCAGAGAAGTTTCAAGGGGAAGAGTTGGTCAAAACAGGTGAGTGGATGCATAGTGTGTTACTATTTTGTTTCCAATGGTGTGGCAATTTGTTATTTTTTATCTTTCAGATAACTCAATAAAAATTGAGATTATGAGCAGATTAAATTTCTGGATGGTTCATTTCTTTATGTATTTTACATATCTGTTGATGTTTTTAAATTTTTTGTTGATTTTTCAGTCTTGTTTGTTGACAAAACCATAATAAAATGCCTACCTTCAATTTTTATTTTGTTGCTTGGATATCATATCTCTCATGTAATTTTTCTCACACAGCTCTCGAAGGCGTCGCTCTCGGTTCTACGACATCTAGGTAAGCAGTATTACAGGAAGAAACACCTCCATCATTTACAATTATGTTTAGAGTAAGATGCATGTTGGGTGAAATAATTTGTATTATATTGCTTCGCATTGGATCGTGAGTTGACTCATTGAGAAGGTGGTAGGCATATTGATAATTGGCTACAAATGTTTAAATTTCACTTTAGTTTCTCGAATACAAGAATCTAGCCGACGCAAGAAAATCTTTTTTCAATTGTCCCTGAAGTTCTGTGATGTTTTGTTACACTGCCTCCTGAGTCGCCGATGATCTAGTTTAGTCCAAGCAACACCGTGTCTTTTTTCTTTGCACTGTCTCTCACTATACACGGCCCGATGAACCAACTTTTACATTCATTTAGCTTCATTCAATGTACGGATTCTTTTTCTACGTATCAGTGATCTATATGTCCATTCTATAACAGAATACAGCTAATCCTGGATATGGAATGCGAATAGAAGCTTGCAAATCTCACTTCACCGGTTAGTGAATGGAATCATGATTGGAACTTTAATTACATGTAAAAAATTCCTAGTTGACTTATTTACTCAGATTTCCATTTCCTTTTTTATGTTAGTGCTTGTCTAATTTACATTTCCTCTCTTGGAGGAAAGTTTGTTTGAGGTTTGAAATTTATGGATAACGTACTTGTATAATTATTTGTTTTTTAGTTCCCATTAAAATAGTTTGTGCACAGGGATATTGTATCATGTATAATTCCATTTTATGCGAGTTCATTACATTTTCAGAATACTCTGGAATCAATGTTCTTGATGGTGGTTGTTACACAGTAATTCTTTGTTGTTTCATGTATAATCTTGGTATTCAAGTACATATAGATGATTGATTGTGCTACTTGTGTGTACCCAATCCTTCGTATGAAAAAAAAAGTGTTGAAGATCTGATAAGATCAACTCGGATAAGATGTTTTTCATATTTAAACTTTTATTCTTTAGTCTGCAATTTAAATCTTCAAATGGATTAGGTTGCTAGCTTTCATTTTGTGTAGTGTGTGTGTATATATATATGTGTGTGTATATATATGTAGGACGGTATTCATTGAGAATAAGTAGAATAACAAGATTATCCTTCCATCCATATATCTATTCCCCTCATAAAAACAACATGATATCCCTGTCTCAGAGATCTTGGATGTTGCTCGTGAATCCTATTCATGTAGCGACAAAACGACTGAACTCTTTGCAACTGAGTCAGCCATACGTGATCTCCGACAAGATGATTCCACTGTGACTGAGTATTTCTGTGCCCTCACTCGAAATTGGCAAATAATTGATTTGACTTAGACACATTGACTGGAAGTGCTCCACAGACGAGAAGATGTATAGATCCATTATCGAAAACAGGCTGGTATTCAAGTTCCTCATGAGCCTACATAATGATTTTGATTATGTCCGAGGGCAGAGTCCTTAGCACAAAGCCTTTGCCTAGCCTACGCGCGGCTTTCTCGACAGTGCGTCAGGAGAAAAGTCGACACAAAGTGATTTTGGGCTCATTGCAACAATCATCCGATAGCTCTGTTCTTGTCCTTCAACGTCAACCTACTTCATCTCTTGCTGATGGTCATGCCTCTCACGGAATTCGCCATGGACAATCTTCATACAATAATAAAGGAAAAATTATTTCAGGACGTCCTTGGTGCAATTTTTGCAAGAAACCTACTCATAATATCGATAGTTGCTGGAAGATACATGGTAAACCAATGGATTGGAAAGCAGCACGAGGAGATTTTTGGTCATCACACTTATCTTTCCTCCGATAGGATCGTTGGAATGGAAACCATTGCAATTACTGGTGATAATCCCCTCTCACATAATGATTTATCGGGTTATTGGATAGTCAATTCTTGTGCGTCAGATCATATGTCAAGTCAATTGCAGTTGTTCACATCGTACAGTCCCTTAAGGGTCCCTCAATCAGTCCGAGTAACAGATGGTTCTTGTACGTTAGCGTTTGGTTCGAGTTCAATTTGGTTATCCCCGGATTTATGCTTACAAAATGTGTTATTCGTTCCCACACTTCGTTGTAATATGTTGTCCGTCAGTGCCTTGAATAAAGACCTGCATTGCTCTGCAATATTTTCAACCGATTCGTGTGTTTTTCAGGACCTGGCATCGGGGAGGACAATTGACATTGCTGATTGTTGTGCATGTCTCTACTTATTAAAGATGAAGCTCCCCTCTGAGTCTCTATCTTCTGATGTCTCTGGTTATCGTATTTCTACATTCCAGTTTTCTAGGGATAACAATATTTTGTTGTGGCACTATCGTTCAGGTCATCCAAATTTTGTGCATCTCAAGAAATTATTCTCATTTTTATTGAATAACAACACTTCTTGTTTATCTCATTGTGATGTTTGTCAATTGTCAAAGCATGCTCACACATCATTCAAACCACAAACATATACATTGTCCAAACCTGTCTCTCAAATATATAGTGATATTTGGGGACTTTCTTGTGCCAAAAACATTACAGGTACTCGATGGTTTTTATTATTTGTTGATGATCATACTCTTCTGTCTTAAGTTTTTCTCTTGAAAGACAAGAATAAGACGTCTACCATTTTTAAACATTCTTCGCTATGATATACACACAATTCTCAATTGATATCCAAATCTTACGCACTGATTGGGCACGAGATTTCTTCAACATAGTCCTCGGGAATTACCTAACCACTCAGGGAATAATTCATCAAAGCTCCTGTGTTGAGACACCTCAACAAAATAGTGTCACCGAACGCAAAAATCGTCATCTCCTCGGGATGGCTCGTTCTTGATTGTTCACACATAATGTCCCTCATCATTTTTGGGGTGAGGGTGACCTCACGGCCACTTAGCTGATCAATTGAATGTTTTCTAGAGTTCTTAAGTTCCAAACACCTATCCAATCTCTCCTCAGCATCTACCCTAACTCACACTTGCTACACAACATTCCCTTATGTATTTTTGGGTGCTCATCATTTGTGCATATTCATTCTCAACATAGAGGAAAGCTTAATCCACGTTCAATCAAATGTATTTTTCTTGGGTATTTACCAAATCAGTAAGGGTACAAGTGTTATTCACCGACCATAAAGAAATTCTACAATTCAATGGATGTCACTTTCAATGAGTCCGACCCTTTCTTTCCACCTTCCTCAATTCAAGGGTTGCAGGTGAACAATGAACCTCATAATCTAGATCCTCTCCACATACAAAGTGACCAACCTCAGGCACATCATACCCTTGATATTGATACAATACACACAAACCACCAGATATTTCCCAAGTTCTACCTTTTGACCATGTTTATTTATGCAGGAAGCCTTCTCAAGGCCTCACACACAATCAATAACCTTTTGGATCTTTTTGAAATATTTATTGTACCGTTTTTTAGATTAAATTTGATTTCTATTTCTGCATAAGATAAATTCGATTATCTTGTTCGTTTGAAAATGGAATAATCAATTTGTTTCATGATTCAAAATTAATTGGTTCTTATTTTTTATCAGGATACGATAATCTTCATTCATTGGATGTTATTGCTTCATTTAATGAAACACTGCAAACAAATAGAGGCACTAAAAAAAAATTAACCAGTGAGAATTCATCTACTTTATGGCATAAGATATTGAGTATATCTCTGAAAATAGAATAAAGAGACTTGTGTCAGACGAAATTCTCGAACCTTTAGATTACACATATTTTAATAATTGTATAAATTGTATAAAAAGAAAACAAATCAACAAAAGGAGATTTGAAGCCAACAGATGTTCATGCGTTTGTGGACCATTCCCTTTGTCCTTTGGCTTCTTGGAATGTTCAACAATATTTCATAATGTTCACAGACGATTTTTCAAGATATGAATTCATTTATCTCATTCATGAAAAGACACAGTCATTGGATTCATTCAAAAGTTATAAAACTGAAGTTCAAAATCAACTTGGCTTAAATATTAAAAGCATTAGATCTGACCATGGTGGTAAATACTATGGTACATATGATGGTTTACGTGAACAACGTCCAGGACCTTTTGCTAGATTCTTAGATAAATGCGGTATTTTTCCACAATACACTATGTCGGGTTCGCCCACTATGAATAGTGTTGCTGAAAGACGAAATCGAACGCTTAAGGACATGACGAGGAGTATGATTAGTCATTCTACAGAGTCACTATGGGAGAGGCACTAAAGACCGCAATATATATCCTTAACAGAGTTCTAACTAAGACAACGACCAAAATCCTTTATGAACTTTGGATAAGAAGAAAACATAATCTTAAACATTTGCACAATTGGGGATGTCAAGCTGAAGCAATGTCTTATAAGCTTAATGAAAAGAAACTGAACTCAAGGATGGTCAATTTTTATTTTATTGGATACTCCGAAAGATCTAGGGATACAAGTTTTATGATCACACAGGTAAGTCAATTTTTGAGTTAGAAATGTCTGATTCTTTGAGGATTCTGAGTTTGCAAGAGGAGATAAAGTACGTGATTGTTTTGAAGAAGAATATATAAATATTCCCACAGGTGTCTTGAACATTGATCAGGATGATATTCCTCACTTTGACCAAAACACACTCCAAAACCTATGATATTAAAGAGATCCACTAGAGAACAGAGAAATACAATGTCAGATGATTACATTGTATTTCTTCAAAACATGAGGCTGACATTGGAATGATGGATGCTGATCCTATCAACTTCCGTCAAACCATGAAAAATTCTAACTCTCAAAAGTGGAATGATGCCATGAATGATGAGATAAAGTTCATGAAGGACAATGACGTATGAGATCTTGTCACATTGCTTAAAGATGTGAAGCTCATTGGTTGCAAATAAATATTTAAAATCAAGAGGAATTCGAAAGGAAATCTGGAAAAATATAATGCTTGTATTTTTAGTTAAAGACTTTACACAGAAAAACGCATTGATTATAAAGAGATTTTCTCTCTGGTTTCTTTGAAAGACTCTTTAAGGATAATAATGGCTTTGGTAGCGCATTTCGATCGTGAACTTCATTAGATGGATGTAAATATTGTGTTTCTACATGGTGACATTGATAACGATTTATGGTGCAACCAGAAAATTTTGTGTCCAAAGATACAAATAATATAGTTTAAAGATTAAAGAAATCCATCTATATGCTCAAGCAAACAATGATATTTCAAATTTTATCAAATGGTCATCTCGTTTGGTTTTGAGATGAATTTGGTTGATGATTATGTGTACCATAAGTTCAGTGGGAGTAAAAGTATTTTTCTGATTTTATATGTTGACGATATCCTACTTGTTAGCAACAATATAGAGTTGTTGCATGACGCCAAGATATTTCTAGCTGAGAATTTTGAGATGAAAGATCTTGGTGATACATCTTTTTTACTAGGTATCCAAATACATCGGGATCGCTCTCGAGGTATTGTTGGATTATCTGAGAAATGCTATACTGAGAAAGTTTTCAAGCGATATGGGATGCAAGGCTATAAGCCAACGGATACCTCTGTGGCTAAGGGAGAAATTTTAGTCTCAATCAGTGCCTAAGAATTATTTTGAAAAAAAATATACAAAGGATTCTCAATGCCTCAGCAGTGAGGAATCAAATGCATTACTCGGGTTTATATATGTTATGATATGAGTACGTGAATGGAATGTTGAGAAGATATTTAAATAATTCAAGAGTAAAGTATTGGAAAGCAGTCAAACGACTCTTATGATATTTACATAAAACAAAGGATTACATGTTCGTGTATCGGATGTTGGATCAGTTAGAGATAATTTGGTATACTAACTCTGATTTCATGGGATGCTAAGATAAAAAACTACGTTGGGCGATATTTATTGCTGGTAGAAGGTGTTGTCTCATGAAATAGTGCTAAAATGTGATTTATTATAGCATCGTTTGTCATAACAGTAGATTTTATAGTTTTTTTGTATTACATCCAATCAAGTTTCGTTAAAGGAATAGTCAGAGTGGACAATTATTTATAAATTACTTTGGTACAAACTCCATAATTGTTGATCAAGTTATCAAGGGACTATCCCCCAAAAGGTTTTTGTGCACATTATTTATATGAGTTTTTGGCCAATTAATGATATTCAGCTTCAGCGGGAGTTTGTAATTTTAAATTTTTTATAGACATGTTCAGTAATTTGGTTTATGGATACATAAATTTATTTTTTACATAAATAAATTTTAAGTTAAGTCACACTCTGATTATGGCTAAAATTTGATCTCAATAAAGTTTAAGGAGGACCAGTTGGAAATAGGCTTGTTATGATCATAATGCATGAAATTTGAATGCTACACATCCACTTCTTAATCAATATCATTCAGTTGTGTTGACACATGTGACCATTAATGAGTCTAGTTATCATGAGTGTAGCGAAGACTACTTTGATCCTATGTTGATGTGGTTGATGGATCGTATGATTATAGATACATTTTGGAATGAAAATATTTTTTAAACTCATAAGGTTATTTTTACAAACATAAAATTTAATGTTAGACATATAGGCCAAGTGGAAGATTGTTGGATCAATTTTATTTATATGAGCTTCTATGTGAATAATTATGTGTTGTGTGTTACCTATTAAGTTAAGTCCAAAATTGAAGTGATCGTTAAAGTTTTTGGCTATTAAGTTTTAATGTATCTAATAGGTTATAGACCTTTAATGTAGACATAATTGTACTTTCTGTTTTTATGATTAGCTAAAACAGAAATATCAGAAGATAATGATAGACATTATCTACATATGGGTGATGATCCCCAGATCGCGCGTTATCATGTTACATGTTCTCTCACACATTAAGAAAATAGTTCAGAAAAGAAAAAATTAAAGATTCTCTTAATGAAAAAAGCACGTAGATCTGAAAGATCAATACACGTTTTAAATAATCCAGGATTGTGGTTTCAAGCATACTTTCGCTTAAGTTTTTAATCAATTTTTTAATGATTTAATATTATAAATTCTATGATTTATGGATTTTCTCCAATATATAAACTTTGGTGTAGCCTTGCAGGGAATTTGGAGCCGGATGGTAATTAGTGCATGTAGCCCCTGCTATAGTTTTCTATTGAAAAATCATTAGTATCTCCAATCATTCATGTATACAAGTATTTTTTTTATTTATTTTTTTGCAACAAAAAAGTTTCTATCAGCAATATATATACTAGGGAGAAATTAAAGATTGTGCATTAAACAAATTATTTGACATTATGAAACAGATTATTTGATATGATGAAATAGATTTGCAAAATTATCTGCCCGTTTTTTTTTGACCTTTTATCCAATGCACATTACAATTTTATATATTTTTAAGTATGAAAAGTATTTTAATTTATATATTCATTTAGATTGAATTTCTTATTTATATATATTCTCAACCATTCAATTTTTTATATATCTAAAATTTATATTTCATTATTTAACATATAAGTGTCTGTTGTGAAAAAGTAAAAATTTATGGTAAAAAGTAAAAATCTCAAACTCTCAAAATTTACCAAACTACACACTTTATAATATTTTTCTCTCTACTCAATTGTGATTTTCTTCACAAATGAGAGATCTATTTATAGGAAATCTTTACAAATAATCCAAAAATAAAATACATCATTACCTACATCATCACACACTAATTTTCAATATTTACAACTCTTATTTTCAACATTCAAATATTCAACATTCAAATATTCAATACTCACATTTTAAATATATTTTTCAACACTCCCCCTTGTGATGATGATCATGATGATTGTCTTCATTACGTGTTTTTATACTGCCTCGTTAAAAACCTTACTAGGAAAAACCCATTGGGATAAAAACCATAGCAAGGGAAAAAGAGTGCAGTCACGTAAACTCCCCCTCATGTTGACACGAACAATTCTTCACAAATTTCGTAGATTGCGCATCCCAATATTATATATATGCTTTCTGAATATTGACGTAGGAAGCGCCTTTGTGAAGAGATATGATGAATTTTCACTTGATTGAATGTGACGAACATCAATACATTTATTCTTCTCAAGCTCCTTGGTGAATACGAAGAACTTAGCAGGAATATGTTTAGTTCTGTCGCTTTTTATGTATCCTTCTTTCATTTGAGCAACACATGCATCATTATCTTCATATAGTATCACAGGCTTCTCGTCGAATGATAATCCGCATGAGATTTGGATATGTTGGGTCATTGATTTTAACCAAACACATTCACGACTTGCTTCATGTAGTGCAATAATCTCGGCATGATTTGATGAAGTTGTTACGAGCGTTTGTTTCTGTGAACGCCAAGAAATTGCAGTGCCTTCACGAGTAAAAACATATCCAGTTTGGGAACGTGCCTTGTGTGGATCAGATAAGTATCCAGCATCGGCATAACCAATTATACTTGGATTAGCATCTTTTGAATACAAAAGTCCCAAGTCTGTCGTTCTTCGTAGATAACGGAATATATGTTTAATTCTGTTCCAGTGTCTCTTTGTTGGATATGTGCTAAATCTTGCCAACAAATTTACGGCAAAAGATATATCAGGCCTTGTACAATTTGTAAGATACATAAAGGCACCGATAGCACTTAGATATGGTACTTCTGGACCAAGAATATCTTCATCTTCTTCACATGGTCGGAATGGATCCTTTTCTATGTTTAATGATCTAACAACCATTGGAGTACTTAAAGGATTTGATTTATCTATATTAAAACGTTTAAGGATCTTTTCTGTATAATTTGTCTGGTGAACAAACATTCCACATTCTTTTGTTCAATTTGTAAACCCAGACAATACTTAGTTTTTCCAAGATCCTTCATTTCAAATTCTTCCTTCAAGTATGACACAACTTATTGAATTTCCTTATTCGTTCCAATGATGTTTAAATCATCAACATATACAGCAATAATTACGCATCCGGATGTTGTTTTCTTAATAAAAACACAATGGCATATTGAATTATTTACATATCCCTTTTTCATCAAGTGATCACTTAGTCGATTATACCACATTCGACCAGATTGCTTTAACCCATATAATGATATTTGTAATTTCACATAATAACATTCTCTGGGTTTTGAACTTTGTGCTTCAGGCACCTTAAATCCTTCAGGGATTTTCATATATATATTACTATCAAGTGATCCATATAAGTAAGCTGTAACAACATCCATAAGACGCATTTCTAAATTTTCAGATACCGCCAAGCTAATCAAATACCGAAACGTAATTGCATCCATCACAGGAGAATACGTTTCTTCATAATCAATTCCAGGCCTTTGAGAAAAACCTTGTGCAACAAGTCGAGCTTTATATCTTACTATTTCATTTTTCTCATTTCGCTTTCGAATAAAAACCCATTTGTATCCAACAGGTTTTACACCTTCAGGTGTAAGGACTATAGGTCCAAAAACATTACGTTTATTTAGCGAATTTAATTCAACCTGGATGGCATCTTTCCATTTTATCCAATCCTGCCGATTTTTACATTCACCAAAAGATTTTGGTTCATGATCTTCGTTATCATTTATGATGTCGATTGCCACATTATAAGAAAATATATCATCAATTTCATCTATATCTTTTCGGTTCCATATTTTTCCAGTATTAATATAATTGATAGAGATTTCACGATTCTCGTCAGTTTGTGGTTCTGACAGAACATTTTCATCATCATGTGTTTCTTCAGGAACATCATTCTCTATTTTGTGATCCTCATGTGTTTCTTCAGAAACGTCATTCTTTATTTTGTGATCATCGTGTTTCTCTATGAATTTTCTTTTTCGAGGATTTTTATCCTTGGAACCGACTGGCCTTCCACGCTTCAGGCGTTTAATGACATCATGAGTATCTTCCATTTGTTTCTTTGGAATTTCAATTCGAGCAGGGGCATTTGCAGCATGTATATATGATTTAGTTACCCCTTTTGTGTCTGCAAATGCATCTGGTATTTGATTTGCTATTCTTTGCAAGTGTACAATTTGTTGTACATCTTTTTCACATTGTTTTGTTCTTGGATCCAGATGTAACAATGATGATACATACCATGTAATTTCCTTTTCGGTATGTTTCTGTTCTCCCCCTAACATTGGGAAGATTTCCTCATTAAAATGACAATCAGCAAAACGTGCTGTGAACACGTCGCCTGTCTGAGGTTCAAGATATCGAATGATTGATGGACTATCATAACCGATATAAATTCCAACCTTTCTTTGAAGTCCCATTTTCTTTCGTTGCGGTGGTGCAATAGGCACATACACCATACATCCAAAAATTCTCAGATGAGAAATGTCTGCTTCTTTACCAAATGCAAGCTGCAATGAGGAGTATTTATGATATGCACTTGGTCTGATGCGAATTAATGAAGCAGCGTGTAAAATTGCATGTCCCCATATAGAAATAGGGAGCTTTGTTTTCATAATCATTGGTCTAGCAATCATTTGCAGACGTTTAATCAATGATTCAGCCAATCCATTCTGTGTATGTACATGAGCAACAGGATGCTCAACAATGATTCCCATAGACATACAATAATCATTGAAAGTTTGGGAAGTAAATTCACCAGCATTATCAAGTAATTTTCTTGATTGTATAATCGGGAAATTGATTCCTCAATTTTATTATTTGAGCAAGTAATCTTGCAAATGCAACATTTCGAGTTGACAATAAACATACATGTGACCATCTGCTGGAGGCATCAATCAATACCATAAAGTATCTGAATGGTCCACATGGTGGATGGATTGGTCCACAAATATCACCCTGAATACGTTCAAGAAACATTGGTGATTGAGTTTGGATTTTGGCTGGTGATGGTCTTATAATAAGTTTTCCAAGAGAACATGCTTTACATTGAAACTTATTATTTTGAAAGATCTTCTGGTCTTTCAGCGGATGACCATGTGTATTTTCTATAATTCTTCGCATCATTGTTGAACCAGGATGTCCCAATCGATCATGCCAATTGGTTAATATTGAAGAATTATCAACTACCATGTTTAATTCAATCGGACTTATATGTGTACAATGCAATCCAGTAGGGAGCATTGGTAGTTTTTCAATCACATATTTCTTTCCTGATTTATATGTGATAAGACACATATGTTTCTTATTCCCTTCATTCATTGTTTGAGTATCATACCCATGGGAATATATATCATTAAAACTCAACAAATTTCTTTTCGATTGTGGTGAATATAAAGCATCATTGATCAAAAATTTTGTACCATTAGGTAACAAAAATTGTGCTTTACCACATCCATTAATCAAGTCTACAGGACCTGATATTGTATTCACCGTTGTTTTTGTTGGTTTTAGTTCCAATAAATATCTTTTATCTCGGAGGATAGTGTGCGTTGTACCACTATCGGGTATGCAAACTTCAGCTTTACTCATAGCATTTTTCATTTTTTGAACTTCAAAAAAATATGCAATGAAATAAATTACTTGCAATATATATTTAAATATAACACAAATCATAATTATATAATAAAACATTATTCTATGAATACATGAAAAATAGATTTTTGTACATTTATATTCTACCATTATATTGTTCATTTTCAGAGAAATCGTTGAGAAAATCTGCAGCATCAATATTGTTCATTTCTATCCCACCAACATATTGATCATTTCCAGAGAAATCATTCATAAAATCACCAGCATCAAAATGAGTTGAATCACTCAAACGGTCACTGCGTTCAGTGAAGTTGGTCTCCTTTTCTTTCCCCTTTAATGATTCTTTATAAAGTTTACAAAGGTGCTCAGGGGCTCGACAAACTTTGGACCAATGTCCTGGAGTACCACATCTGTAACAAGAACTTTCATATCTTTTTGAGTGCTTCTCATTAACACTTGTATTCTCATGATGCCTTTTCTGTGGATGGTTTGGGACGTTCTTTTGAGATGAGTTATAAAAATAACTATCTCGATTATTTTCAAAACCACGGCCTTGACCACGACCACGGCCAATTCCACGTCCACGTCCACGTCCACGTCCGCGTCCACGACCTCGACCTCGACCAAAACCTTGTCTTTGAATTTGATTTTGGTTTCCAGGTTTAAATTCATTTTTATTTACAGCATTTACTTCTGGAAATGCTGTTGATCCAGTGGGTCGGGACTGATGATTTCTCATTAATAGCTCGTTGTTTTTTTTCCGCCACAAGAAGACAGGCGATGAGTTCAGAATATCTCGCGAATCCACGTACTCTATATTGTTGCTGTAGAGTAATATTTGATGCATGAAACGTGGAAAATGTTTTTTCAAGCATCTCAGATTCTGTGACCTCATGTCCACAAAATTTTAATTGCGAGATTATTCTATACATCGCCGAATTGTAATCACTGACTTTTTTAAAGTCTTGGAATCTCAATGTATTCCATTCATCCCGGGCGGTCGGAAGTATAACTTCTCTTATATGTTCGAATCTTTCTTTTAATCCCTTCCACAAAGCCATGGGATTTTTTTCAGTCAGATATTCACATTTCAATCCATCGTCGAGATGTCGACGCAAAAATATCATGGCTCTTGCCTTTTCTTGTGACGTGCATATGCCATTTTCTTTAATGGTCTCGCTTAGACCCAATGACTCAAGATGCATTTCTACATCTAGAGTCCATGGCATATAATTCTTTCCCGTGATGTCGAGCGCAACAAATTCGAGCTTTGTTAAATTTGACATGGTGGTACTAAAAAAAATTACGATGCATTTTATTAGTTAATGAATATTGCAATACAAAGTAATGGATAAACAACAAGTAAAAGCATTTGTAAAAATAAAGAAAACACACGAGGAGGATATTCTCCGATAAATAAAAGACTCGTGAGTATGATAACCAAAATAGTTAAAAATAACCTTGAGAAAGCCATCTTCTTTTTTCTTCGAAAAATTTGATGATGAATAATTTTTAGAGAAGAAGAGAAAGTTGGAGTGATGGAATGTGTTTGTGAGATCATATTTATAGGGCAAAAACTAGCCGTTTTTTTACCATTTATGACCGTTGGGGTACAAAAAAAATAAAGGTATGTATTTGTATAATTTTATGGTAATAATATGATATATATAATATTAGACATGTTTAAATAATTATGTATATCATATCATAATATTATAATGAGTGTCATAATTTATTTTGTTTAAAAACCTTATAGGCTTTTATACTTGTCGTATCCCTTACCGGGAGTGTGGGATGTCGTCTTAACATCCTCCCAGGATTTATAACAAGTTTATGAAAAATTTATTTTTATTATTTCTAATAATAACATTATATTGTATATTAAATAAATACACAATAAATAAATAAAAGTAAAATAAATATAATTATTTTTGTTACCTTTTTCTTCTGTTTGGAGCTTGGAAAAGTATGTAGGACTTTTAGAGCTTCGTGCTGATAACGTGTTGTGAAAAAGTAAAAATTTATGGTAAAAAGTAAAAATCTCAAACTCTCAAAATTTACCAAATTACACACTTTATAATATTTTTCTCTCTACTCAATTGTGATTTTCTTCACAAATGAGATATCTATTTATAGGAAATCTTTACAAATAATCCAAAAATAAAATACATCATTACCTACATCATCACACACTAATTTTCAATATTTACAACTCTTATTTTCAACATTCAAATATTCAACATTCAAATATTCAATACTCACATTTTAAATATATTTTTCAACAGTGTCGTCTATTTTAAATTATAGACTGGGTGATAAATTTCCAGATAAACTTTTATATATATATATATATTTTTAAATGCTACAGAATTTTTTATTGATGTGATATTTGTGAAGTATAATTGTCTTTCCAGTTTATGAGTGGAATGTTGTTTCTGGTGTCACTTTTTGTTTTATTCTGGTGTTAGTTAGAAGCTTAAGTTTTGATTATTTTTTTTACTCTCTCATTTATGACAAAAACGTGTGTAAGACGATCTCACATATCATATTTGTGAGACGAATCTCTTATTTGGGTCATCTATGAAAAATTATTATTTTTTATGCTAGAGTAATACAATGTTTTAAGTAAATTTGCTGAAAAATTAGTGAGAGGTGAAGTGATATCCAAATAAGAGGTGAAGTGATATCCATTGCATGCCTTCTCTCGAATACTGTTGCCATAGCAACTGCTCCTGCAATAACATGTGTTGCTTCTTTTCCATCTCTGACATCTGCACATATGCTGGCGGGGGAATGCTCAAAGATGCAGCAAATGGATCTTGTCCGACGGCCTGGACTGTTCCATCTGGCGCAGGGAGTGCTAACACTGGAGTTTTGCTTGTTCCAGTACCTGGCAATGCCACACTGCTGGCGCTACCACCACTCAATTGGGCTGTGCTCACATGTTGCCGAACCATTCCCTGATCATACATGCCATTCAACAGTAAAGGATCAAGTTCCCCACCCATTGCAGCCTTCTGCTTGGACAAATTACTGGCAGATTCTACCAGGGCTAGTTCCCAATCAGCTTTTCCACTCTCGGCTGCCGGATTCTGCCAAGCAGAAGTCACCTCTGGCTCTCCATTCGAAGGGAATGCTTCCCATGAGCCATTCTCATTGTTTGTCGCCGGCCCAGCAAACAGCGCCAAAGCCAATTTGTTGCCTTGATCATCAGCATTCACTCCCTCATCCCGTAGATCCACTAAATTCCGAGTCTCCTGGACAATGGGCTTAGGCATATCTGGCTCAGGTGGTGGAGGGGTATAATTTTCTGGAGGCGGCAATGCTTTGATCTCATTCACATCAGACAACAGCTCCTCCTCTTGAGCAACTGGCTTGATCTCCACTTTTCGTTCAGGGCTCTTCATCGCCTTCGCCCTGTCCCTCACGAACTCCCCCAAAGTCTCCAGCAGCTTGCTATTAATCTTCTGCACTTCCGGATACTCAGAAGACCTAGCCACTCCTACATCTCTGCACCAATCAAAGAATCCGACAAGCTCATCAATCTGCTTAGCTGCGCTAGCATAGGCATCAAAAGCTTTCACACAATCTTGATACTCCATATCAAAGAACTTATCTAGAAGTACTGCCAGAACCTCGCACACATCAGCATAGAACTTGAAGCTCTCCTTGACCATTGCATACAGTGCCACCAGAATCATCCTCTCATTCTTGGCTAGACCCGTGGGTCGACAAGACAAGAACCGGTCCAATCATTTCGCTCAGCGGGGTAAGATCTTTCCTCCCCTCTGTGGATTCTCTGACGCCCCCAGATGACTGGGGTCCGGGCATTCCATAACCCTGTCTGTCCCGATATTCATGGAAATCATCATATCCCCTGTTTGATCCTGGGGGCGATCTATAACCCTGCAGATCCTCTCTACTGCCAAATCCTTGCATTTCAACCCCATTTCCACTTTGTTTCCGATCATAAACCATCAACTCAAGTCTCTGATCCAAGTACAGGGCATAGGTTCTAACAAATGCGGAATGATCCCATGAATTGGAATGAGCCTCATCACGGAAATCCGACAAGTTCAATAATCTAGTCCCCCTTCTAGTAGCATACATGATCTCCTGCTGGAAAACAGCATCTCCGTCGTTGAGCAAACGATGAATTAACATCAAACACTTGAGGACAACGATCCAATCCCGAGTCTTCCCCAATCTTTTAGATATAGCGACCACACAGGCGTTAACATAACCACGAGAGAGAGAGTTCAAACGGAGAATCTCCCTAATATACTTCTCGGATGCCGGGTCATCATCGTGACTGGTGGCTTTCACTATGGCGACTTCCAGATCCGGCGCCATGTTGCTGGCAACCTTAGCGATCCCGATGCTGGCTTGGTCCTTCACCGTCCCAATGGCTTTCCGAATCGTGGTCGGCGGCATGGCTTGAGCTAAGTTTTATCCGATATCCCGCGCTCAAAAACCCGGAGTACAAAAATGGAAAAACTTCGATGACGTGGTGAAGAAATCGGAAGCAACAAATGGGTTTGGTAGTTTATTCACCTCAAATCAAAAAATCACTTAGATCAAGACGATGAATCTCCGAACAGAAAATTCACCGGCAGATCTGATCTTCAGTGTTTAAAAGTATAATCTTTGAAAATGTGAAAAGAACACAAGATATTGCTGAATGAATTGGATATCCGATGAATCCAGACCGTTCATCGTCATGCGATGAAAGTGTCACAAAAGACTTGGCCTAGAGGGTTTCACTTGACTTTTGGGCCATGAGATTATGAAATTCTGACTATAATTCAACCACCCCTTTTTACCAAAATGTTTGTGTAGATCCACAAGTAGTCAATCCACGTGAAATATTATGTCGACTTCATTATGTTTCTCACCATCATGGAGTTCATCTCATCTTTTTCGATGATACGATGTTTATCAGGAGATGGCTTCGGATCATACTCGAAAAAATCCATACCATTCTCACGTTAGAGATATGGGATTCTTGTATCCATAAAGACAATTCCCATGTGCCTGGATTTCAGTTCATTGTATTGCTAGTGTTATAAAAAGCAAGTCATGATGCAAGAGAATATAGTATTATCGAGTAAAAAGGTGATACCTTTTGCTTTGACGTCCTGCCCGACCTATTATTTTCATCTCACTTGTTTCTAAATTGCATCCATTTACTTTAAACCGTTCCCTCAAGATATTACCATGATTGCTGTTACATACCTTTGGTTACAGGTGGATGTGTTATGTGATGGCGTGATTTCTAATTATTTACCAACTAAGAGAGCCAAATCACGGATGCCTATTGCCATACTTCAGAGAATTCGGAGCTCTCGATACTCTCTCCATAAGCTCGGACGAGAAATTGTCGGAGAAAAAAGAACACGCCGTAAGATGATCATTTCTGACAAAACAGGTAAAACTGATGGATGATCAGCTGATCAAGCCCTCCAAGAAAAGAGCCAAGGTGCAAACATAGACGATGAGCCTGCTCTTGAAGCTCAAGGTCTGAAGATCTTGATTCTGGAGCGCGTAACTGAGGTATTTCTAATGGCAGTGGAACATGTTGCAAATCTATTAAGTCGGCCTACTAATTGCTTCTCGTGTAAGATCAAAGAAGTTGTTTTATTTAAATCTTAGTTTGAAAACTATTAAAGGTCTAGTAACCTGTCCTTCGGGTACTGTTAACTGCGTTAAGTAACAGGTATGGTAATCAATCTTACAGAAAGATAAGAAAATAAACAAGAAAATTACATAAAAGTGCGCTTTTATTCATCGATAGACAACTAACACCACAAGGCTACAAAGCAACGGAGCATTTCAAGGAGAGAATTACATAACAAGAAGGTTGCAAGGGGGGATGCAGTTTACAAGAAAAGAAGCCTGCAAAACCAGGGATTGGTAATACAAAAAAAAACCCTTTCATAGAGAAAAGGTTATCATGGCAGACTGAAAGTAATATCTGCCATGGCCAAAGCCCACGAAAGCAAGGCAACAGACGTCAAACTGCCAAAGCAACCATGAAATAACCCTCACACCGACTCAATAAAAACATGAAATAAGACAACATATGCAATGTAGAATACTCGGTGAAACCAAGACTTCTACATACCCTAAGAAGAAGAGAGACTGCTTGAAACAATGCAATGATTCAGCATCCACCGTCCTCGGTATGTTCTCAGCTACGTGTGGGGCCCAGTAGAAGGATAGCTCCCATAATCGAGAACTAAAATTCTTGAAACAACTTTCTAATGGAATGAAAGCTGCAAAAAAGGGTTTACCCAAGCCACATTCACTGGAAAAAAGCAAGGCAGAAGACGGACACTGAACCAGGTGACAAAGACCCATACACCAATGGACCCAAAAACAAGTCGCACTAACTGCTGCCTACCAAGACCTTCATGGAAGTAGTGGACATTGAAGCTCAGCCCACCAAGTTAATAAAGAACATCGCACCTCCAAAGCTGCTCTAGAAGCAGATCAATACTGCTGCTGCTGATTCCATTGCAGTGCTGGATGTTAAGCCCCACCAAAGTCTTGCCCAACACTCCCAAGAATGGTAAGCTTTTGTCAGACACGAAAGAGCAACCTGCGAGGGAAAACATCTGTAAACTTCGCTGCTCAGCACCAGCCAAGGAGGCAATCCCAGAATCAGTTATTCCACACTTTGAAACATCCAACTCGCTCAGCACAGAGCAGTTCCAAGCAATTTCGGACAGGGTAACATCGGTGAGGTACTTGCACCCATCAAGATTCATAAGCTCAAGTGTTTCCCCATGCAGCTTAGTGATGGCCACAACTGAGTTGTCAGTCAGATTAACAGATCCACTAAGATTTAGCTTAATCAAACCAGCTTCCAAACTGTGAACAAGAGGTAGAAGTCCAGCATCGGTGATTCCCTGAAGGCCACTAAGTTCCAATTGAGTCAGTTTAGGGCACATTCTACCCAATATGGCCAATCCGACATCACCAAATCCCGGACAGTTGTGAACGACCAACGATTGGAGCGAATGGCAAATGGAAGTCAAAGGAAACACAAAATTTATGTCCCGAATCCCCAAGCAATTTGCTAAAGCAAGAGCCTTCAGTTTTCCACCACAGTTTGCAAGGATATGGAATATTCCAAATTGTGTGATCCTGTGGCATTCCTCCAATTGAAGACTCTCGAGTGTCACAGCAGCTCTGGCAAATTTCACCATTCCGGTATCTGAGACAAGAAGATTTTTTCTGAGCCCAAACAACTTCAGATTTGGGCAACCATCACCCAAAGCTTCAAGCCCAGAATCAGAAATACCTCTACATGCAGTAATGGATAAAACTTTCAGCTTCTGCAAACCTTGACCCTTACCCATAACCCAGAAACCCTTATCATTCACATTCTGGAGGTCAAGGAGTGCAAGATTGGTCATCGCGCTGCCATAGTGTCCAATAACAGCAAGAGAAACATCACTGATGTCAAGTGCCTGAAGTTTAGCTTTCGACAAGACATGACCAGCTGATGAAAACAGACTCGCAATTCCCTGGTCACTTACAAGTGCGCAATTTTTAACAGTGATGCACTTCAAGTTGGGGCAGTAGTGGCCCAAAGCTTTCAAGCTTTCATTACCAATGTTTGTGCAGGACTCAATTGTTACTGACATCAAATTGGGACAGTTCATCGCAATGGCAATCAATCCTTTATCTGTGATTGCAGGGCAATGACATAGGTCAAGTTTCTCAAGAAAACGTGCTCCACTTGCAATTTCCAAAAGCCCTTCATCACCGATTGATGATAAGTTCCACAGGGAAAGAGATCTCAAAGAAGGGCAACCACGACCAATAGCTCTGAGGCCAAGATTTGTCAGACCACAGGTAGAACTGCTTCCATGAATGGAAAGCTTTCCTAAACCTCCACGGCTTCCAGTTCCTACAGCAATAGATGCCAATCTCACATCAGTTGCTTTTTTCCCTTCCAAGCATCGAGAAAGAAAACCATCTGAATCGGTTCCTTCAAATTCCTCCTCGGTCACAGTTTTAACCACGCTAGAATCAACAAATTCAACCTTCTCTTTGGGCTTGGATGCTTCATCAGCCTTCTCAGAAATAGATGTATTATCATGCTCCTCGGGGCCAAGATTACTTTTAGCGGGGAATATCTCATCTCTATGGATGCTACTCAGAAGCATAAGCCAGCGTTTTGAGACACAGGCACAGGCACTCCTCTCTTGCCCTCCTGAGAGGCGTCTGAAAACCTCAAAAAGGCATGCATCAGGAAGAACCTCAATAGACGACTGCTGCCTAACCTTTCCACTGAAAATGAATGGAGCGCTGACACGAGACCTTTTCCTCGGGAAATACACATCCACATGGCGACCAAGAGGAAAAAACAAATTTGAATCCTTGGGATTTGTGTGCATAAACCCCCTAGAACAAAAATCATCACCACCTGTAACCAAATTAGGAAAACTGACATCAGCTTATAATTATAATATAAAAATAATCTTTTTTTAAGAAATATAGTAAATCTAGTTTTTTGCTGCTTTTGCATTTCTCTGGGAAATATGCAGATTTCGAATCTAAAGCTGCAGAGTAACATAAAAGGACCACCATATCATGAATAAGTATGGATAAAGCACATCAGAACGATAAGCATAACCACAAACGGAAAAAGCACACAAGAACGATAAGCATGACCAGTTAACCACAATCCAAATCACAGAGTCAGGAAGCACAAATTCCCTCCAAGTAAAAGCACAGAGTCTACTATGTCTAATTCACCGGAAAAAGACAAGCTGAATTCGGATGATAGGATCCTGTGTGTTTGAATTTCAAAAACTTAGTACAAATTCACTCAAATTGCATTAATAACTTTCCAATCCATCAATTTCAATGTCAAGCCCATTTCTTAACAATTTAAATAGCAAGTGATGGGGTCATTTTAATTCCATCATTCAAACGAAATTCATTACATTTCTAAGGGCCCAAGGAAGTCCCACAATCATAAAATATCACGCTAAAATTAAACGTTTCAAAAAAAAAAAAAGGAATCGATAATAAAAAGACAACCAAAAAGTAAGGCGACACAATTATAAAGCAAAATTAAAATTAAGACAATAAAAACTGCAGACCACAACTCTGTGATGCATTTGAGAGTGCTCGAGGTTTGCAAATAGAACAGCAAGATCTAGAAAGAAAAAAAAAAACCACCACACACGGGGCTAAAAATATGAACTTTAACCCAAATAAAGCAGTCCCGAAAAACACACAGAGAATATAAACCTCAACCAAGAAAACCCACGGAAGATCAGCCAGCATACCAGTGAAATCGATGACTTTAGACATGAGAACGGCGTGTAAACCGCAATAAGACCGAATCCGAAGCGTGGAAGCCGAGAAAACCCTCTGCCGAGAGCAAAAACAAACAGATCCAACAAGAAAAACACGATGAGGAGAGAATCAATAAGAACAAAATGCATCCGAGAAGAGAATCAAAGCCAAAAGACGAGCGAAGAAAACCCTATTGAATAGGGCAAAAAGTAGAGAGAGAAGAAGAAATGGGCAGAGAATACAACACACAACGTCGAAATACAAGCTTGTGGGTGTATTTCTCAATTCTCATATACACAGGTGGGGACCACTTTCCATTAAATTAAATTGCAGCGTGCAATGAATCGAGACTGTTCCTTTATTACCAGGTTCAATGCTCCTTCCCTTCCATTTGATTGATTGATTCATTGACTTGCAATTTAAAATGTTTAAATAAAGTTCTCACAAATTATTGAGAGATCGATCTCACAGATTGTATTTTAAAAGACGAATCTTTTATTTAAGTCATACATAAAAAAATATTATTTTCATGCTAAAAATATTACTTTTTATTGTGAATATTGGTAAAATTGATCCGTCTCAGAGATAAAGATTCGTGAGATCTTATTACAATACATATACTTTATTAAAATTTGAAATTAAAAATAAAATAAAAATAAAACAAAAATCAGATCAAGATATCGAATCTGTCTCTATTATTCAGATTCTTAATAATAAAATATTATATTACAATTTATCTGACTTGAAAAACTCGTCCAATTTCGATTTCAGAATTTTAAGAAGATATGTGGTGGCAAGAGGAAATCCCAGAGCCAACCACTTACCTAGCCGAGAAGCAGCAGCCTCAGTGCCTTTCCTCACTTTTATGAGGAGTTTGGTTTTATTGTTTGTTCGTGTGGGTGAAGTAAGTTAATATTTGAACAAATTTCAGTTATTCGACTTTTTTTATAAATATATTTTTAGACGAGTTTATCGTATTTAGTTTATTCAATGCGATTTATTTGAGCTCATGATTAGTATGATTTGCAAACTATTGTGTCAGCTCAAGAATTTACTTTATACGAGTTTATAATGATAAAAGGCCGATGGTTCTATAGTAATTTTTTTAAAAAAGTTAGGTTTTGTGACATTCAGTGATTATATTCATTCTTTTCCTTGTATCAAAATTTTATGCTAGAGAGATCGAGCCTAACTCTATTGATCTAACCTTGTTTTTCCTTTGTATTGACTCAGGTTCGAGTCCTCCCACTCCTAGAATAGGATTTCAAAAAAAAAAAATATGCTAGAATTCTCATCATTGGCTGTGGTTTTTTACCAGCTTGGTTTTTTTTATATACAATTTAATCTTTATTATATTACTATTCACGAATATTTTGAACAAGTGGAGCAGATAGTTTTTCACCCCCACTAGGTTTTGAATATTTGCAGCTGTAAGACATCAAATTAAAAGCAATTGGGTTTTATTTAATTCGAATAAAATATGGACAAATTTGGTAATTTGTTCATAGGAAATTAAAGTAATGCATCATCACCCCCCATTAATCAATCCTAATTATTATTTTGTCAATGACAAACAAATTTGCAAATCTCCACTTGCGTTTAATTTTATTTGATGTAAAGTTGGTAGCAAGGTGTTGAGAAAGTCAATTGAATTGTTATTTTTTCAAGATTTCAAATGTAATTTTATTGTTAAACGGTTAAACAATATATCAAATTTTAAATCTATATATTACTTATCTACACATTATTACACAAATTATAATGAATTTCAAATGACATTATTATTGATGAACTTGAAATCCGTCGTAATTAACATGACATGCTATGTAAGCACGTAAGGGTTAGAATTGAAGTTTATGGTATTAGTTTATCCAATTAGTAAAAATACATTTGAAATTCATATATATATTTAAAATACATCAATACAAATGGGTAGATGAGATCCTACTTATGTGGGCACTACCCTCACTTCATTTCAACGGGTAAGATCTTGCCACACATACAATTTTAAAAAAAAGTGGGTCCTATATATGCATGGGCAAATCTTGACCATCCATCCTATCATGGGGCAATGCCCACATTGGTAGGATGAAATAAACCATACAAATGCAACTTCGAGTTAATTTTTTTAAATTGATAATTAAATTTAAGTCAATTGTTGGGAGCAATTGTAATGCCCGAGAATTTTGATTATGGTAATCTGAAATGATT
Organism: Primulina tabacum; assembly: GCF_025594145.1. Lineage (NCBI taxonomy): Eukaryota > Viridiplantae > Streptophyta > Magnoliopsida > Lamiales > Gesneriaceae > Primulina > Primulina tabacum. Next base: position 30,282,944 of record NC_134563.1, read on the forward strand.
ATTGATAAATTGATGTGATTATAGACGAAATGGATCGGACCGAAAAAGCCGGAAAGAAGATTGAAATTATGTGCGAGGATGAGCCCTCGCGCATATGCGCGACCCAACCGGGCGCATATTCGCGAGGTAGGCAAAGAACCTCGCGCATATGCACGACAGGACCCGCGCATATGCGCGAGATTGGCAGAGAACCTCGCGCATATGCGCCGGGTGAGGTCGCGCATAAGCGCGAGCTGCCGAAAGACACGCGCTAAGACCAGTAGGTCTCGCGCATATGCGCCGAGGGAGGTCGCGCATATGCGCGAGACGTGCAGCACAAGGATGAAGCCACTCGCCCCTCACCATGCATTGATATATATATATATATATATATATATATATATATGGTTACCTTCCTTCAGATGAACCGGCAAGAATCGAGAAAAGCTTCAGAGAAAGATAGGTGAACGACCTTACGCCTTTTATTTTAGGAATTTGAAGTTTGTGCAAGATCCGCCAGTCAGAATTTCAATCCGACTTCGGTACTGTGTTTCTATCGACAAAGACTTCAACTGGGACGTAAGTTTTACTACGTTTTGTTATGATTTGAAAATATGATATTGAAGGAATCAGATAAGATTCATATATGGTGTTATTGATATATTAGATATCGTATAATCGAAATCGGATTGAAGAACGGATACCGTATGAAATTGTTATGATTTTCAGAATGGATTTGATTGAGATTTGATATCAGATTTGTATTGTTATTGGTTATGAATTGCGGGAATTGATATCTGTTGATTTGTATTGCTGGATATATTGAGATTATGCCGTTATGCCGTTGAAATAGAATTAGATTGAATTCTGATTATATCCAGTATTGATTTGAGTGGTGTATTGATAGTGTACTCCTCGATATTGTTATTGCCAGCTTGAGTATCGACAGACTTTGAATTCGAGACTTCGACTTCGTCAGATCAACAGAAAGAAATGTATAAATCAATGTTGAACCGGGAAAATACGACTCAAGTTTGATTTGACTTGAGTTTCCCAAAAACCACATACTTTATTTATTGCATTGATATTTGCAATTTATGAGATTGATATGCTTAGTCTATTGAGTTATAACAAAGCGTGTATTGAGTCAGAGGCGGAGATGCCTAGTTATTGGCGGACATGCCAAGTATTTGGCGGATATGCCAAGACACTGGATGTTTGATTTATATCGATGTTGCGTAGGAGCGGATCGGCTTCTATTGCGGAGATTCGATATATGGTAATATCCAGGAACCGGGATCCCTAGATTAGAGATGAGTCGAGTATGAGATTACAAGTCCAGAGTTTATTTACAGCTTTATATCGATTCATGTTTTTCAGATTTGATACATGCTATTGATATCTGTTTCATGCTTTTATATTGTTATATGATTGCATGTATACATTATTTATACTGGGATTATTTTCTCACCGGAGTTATCCGGCTGTTGTTGTGTTTGTAAGTGTGCATGACAACAGGTGAGACATGATCAGGGTCACGAAGAGGATGAGAGATTCAAGATTAGTGTGGATATCCGGACTTAGAGTAGATTGATTTTCAGTACTTGATGTAGTGGCTGAACTTTAGTTTGAGATAAACATATGTTGTACAAGATTTGTACTTTATTGTCGATTTGTATATCAGATGAATTTCATTATGTTCCGCATTTATGTATTTTTAAAAAAAATTTAGACCCAGATGAATTAAATGATCCTAATAATGATTAAGAAGATGAATTAGGTTTGGGTCCCCACAGCAATAATTATCCTTGCTATGATACCAATTGTAGGGCCGAGCACTTGTCGTTTTACTAAAAGCTATAGTTTAGTGCAACTCAAATCTTTTAAACTACACAACAGCTCAAGCACCACGGTTCGATCATTCTTCAAGCAGGGACAATTATTGATCGAACGCTTGCCGCTTTACCAAAAGCTAGCTTTTAGTAAAGCGTCAAGCGCTCAATCCTACAATTGGTTTCAGAGCCAAGGTCACGAGTTCGATTCTCATTGATTGCAAGAAGTGCAATTATTGGGAGGGAGAATTGTTGGGAGCAATAATTGTTCATACTTGAAGAGCGATCGAACCGTGTTGCTTGAGCTGCTGTGAGATTTAAAATATTTGAGTTGCACTATTACCACTAGCTATAGCTTTTGGTAAAGTGGCAAACGCTCGATCCTACATCAATTGTCTTTTAGAACAGAATCATATTTACATTAGGTTGTATTTGGATTATAAGTTTTGGATTTGATTAGGTATCAAGAAGGATTTGAATGAGTTTGTACTCTGTAATTATGAATTTTAAATCCTTACCTTCACGTCAATTGTTCCAAATACAATCGTAGTAAACCTTCTTTATGCAAATTTGTGAGCTGCCATTTGCGCATTCGTTAACTTTCAAATTTTATTTTCTCGTTTTTCCATTTACTGAATTAAATTTTAAAAAAAATGATTTATTGTTTTTCTCATTCAGAAACAATTGTTTGACAATTTAATTTGTTTTACAATTCTAATGTATAAAATTGTCAATTTTACATTGAGAAAATAAGGCAAAAACTTGTGTGCGACGGTCTCACGGGTCGTATTTTGTGAGACAGATATCTTATTTGTGTTATCCAGGAAAAAATATTGTTTTTTATGCTAAAAATATTACTTTTTATTGTAAATATCGGTAGCGTTGACCTGTCTCACAGATAAAGATTCGTGAGATCGTCTCATAAGAGACCTACTCGAGAAATAAATATTCAAAACAGAAGCTTTAACATTGGATTCTTGTAATGACCTAAAGTTTCGATACAATGAAAATAACCTAAGAAATGTCGGTAGAAGAAAGGTCAAAGAAAGTATGCATTAAATACATGTCGGTAAAATGAATTGAATTGGCTGAATAAAAACAAAACGTGGGACCAACAAGTGGTATCAGAGCCTTGGTTTAAAATTTCTTAAAATTCTGAGTATGCTCTGTGGTTGCAGCCTAGACTGATCTTCCACATCAGAAAAGATTTTTTGAGATTTTTTATTTAAGGCGAGATTATTTTGTCCGGTCTACTAAAATTGTTGTAGACATAATGGCGGGAAGGTACGAGATAGCAAAATTCAATGGAAGCAATTTTATGCTGTGGAAAATAAAGATACAAGCAGTTTTAAGAAAGGAGAATTGCTTGGCGACTATTGGAGATAGACCGGTGGAGATTACGGATGATGGAAAGTGGAATGAGATGAATGATAATGTTGTTGCCAATTTACACTTGGCTATAGCAGACGAAGTTTTGTCAAGTATCTCTGAGATAAAAACAGCCAAAGTTATTTGGGATACTCTGATAAAGATGTACGATGTCAAGTCGCTACACAACATGATTTTTCTAAAGAGAAGGCCTTATACTCTTCGGATGACGGAATCCTCATAGATGACCGACCATATCAATACACTAAATACTCTATTTGCCCAACTCACTTCCATGGGGCATAAAATAGGGGAAAATGAACGTGCGGAGCTTCTACTTCAAAGTCTACCAGATTCATATGATCAACTTATCATTAACATTACCAACAATATTCTTATGGCCTTTCTAAAATTCAACAATGTCTTAACTGCGGTTCTCGGAGAAGAAAGCCGGCGCAAGAATAAGGAAGATAGGTTGATAACTTTGAAGCAGGCAGAGGCTTTACCGATGATAAGAGGAAGATTTATGGATCGTGACTCCAGTGGGAGCCAAAGATGGGGTAGATCAAAATCGAAAAAAAATATTTACTGTTTTAAATGTGGCGGTAAAGGGCACTTCAAGAAAGAGTGTACGAGTATCGATAAAAGCTCTCAAGGAAATGTGGCCAGTACTTCAGGCAGTGATGAAATATTATTCAGCGAAGCAGCAACTGTTGCAGAAGGCAGACACAAATTTTGTGACACATGGATTATGGATTCAGAAGCGACGTGGCATATGACGTTTCGGAGAGAATGGTTTGATCATTATGAACCAGTCTCAGGAGGATCTGTACTCATGGGAAATGATCATGCCTTGGAACTCGCTGGGGTCGGTACTGTCAAAATTAAAATGTTTGATGGCACCATTCGCACCATACAGGAGGTACGACATGTGAAAGAACTGACGAAAAATCTTTTGTCCTTGGGGCAATTGGATGACATCGGGTGCAAAACTCGTATCGAGAACGGGATCATGAAAATTGTGAAGGGCGCGCTTTTGGTTATGAAGGCGGAAAAGGTTGCTGCAAATCTGTATGTACTTTTGGGAGAAACACACAAAGAGGCAGAACTAGCTGTTGCATCAATTGGTTTAAGAGAAAAATTAACAGTGTTATGGCATAGAAAGCTCGGGCATATGTCAGAACGAGGGTTAAAAATTCTCTCAGAACGGAAGCTGCTGCCGGGACTTACAAAAGTGTCATTACCCTTTTGTGAGCATTGTATTACCAGTAAACAACACAGATTAAAGTTTGGCACTTCTACTGCCAGGAGCAAAAGCATATTGGAGCTGATTCATTCGGATGTTTGGCAAGCACCAGTTGTATCCCTAGGAGGAGCGAGATACTTTGTCTCGTTCATTGATGATTTCTCTAGGAGATGTTGGGTGTATCCAATCAAGAAGAAATCAGATGTTTTCCAAGTCTTCAAAGATTTCAAAGCGCGGGTTAAACTTGATTCTGAAAAGAAAATCAAGTGTTTGAGGACTGACAATGGAGGAGAATATACCAGTGATGAATTTGATGCATATTGTCAACATGAGGGTATCAAGAGACAGTTCACGACGGCTTACACACTTCAACAGAATCGAGTGACGGAGCAGATGAATAGGACCTTGTTGGACATAACAAGAGCTATGTTGAGGACTACAGGTCTAGAAAAGTCATTTTGGGCAGAGGCAGTCAAAACCGCTTGTTATATTATCAATCGTTCTCCTTCAGTGGCGATTGATCTGAAGACTCCGATGGAGATGTGGATTGGGAAGCTGATAGATTATTCTCATTTGCATACATTTGGAAGTCCTGTGTACGTTCTGTACAATGAGCAAGAAAGATCGAAGTTGGATTCGAAATCCAGAAAATGTATCTTCTTGGGTTATGCTGATGGAGTAAAAAGATATCGCTTGTAGGATCCTATTGTTCACAAGCTTGTCATCAGTAGGGATGTTATATTCGAGGAAGATAAAGTAAAGGGAGACAAAGACACATTGAATTCAGTAACTACTATATTTCAGGTGAAAAATAAGACGGACGAAGGTCAGGTTTCTTGTGAAGCAGTACCAGAGCACGAAGAACAAGAGCATGTTGAGTCAGAGGTTTCCAATGTGAAGCAGTCAACTCGAGACAGAAGGCCACCAGTTTAGCTTTCAGATTATGTCACTGAAAGCAACATTGCATATTGTCTATTATCAGAGAATGGTGAGCCATCGAGTTTCCATGAGGCTACTCAAAGCTCGGATATATCCCTGTGGATGATAGCAATGCAAGAAGAGTTGGAGGCATTAGACATGAATAAAACCTGGGATCTTGTTACACTACCACGAGGGAGGAAAGCCATTGGAAACAGATGGGTCTATAAGATCAAGCGTGATGACAATAACCAAGTGGAGCGGTATCGTGCTAGGTTGGTGGTAAAAGGGTATGCTCAGAAAGAAGGCATTGACTTCAATGAGATATTTTCTCCTGTGGTTCGGCTTACAATAGTCAGAGTGGTGCTGGCATTGTGTGCGGTGTTTGACCTACATCTAGAACAGCTAGATATAAAAACGGTATTTTTTCATGGAGATCTTGAAGAAGAAATCTATATGCTCCAGCCAGAAGGTTTTGTGGAAAAAGGCAAAGAGAACTTGGTTTGCATGTTGAATAAATCCTCTGTACGGTCTCAAACAGAGATTTGATTCCTATATCATGAGCCTTGGATACAACAGACTAAGTGCAGACCCTTGTACATATTTCAAGAGGTCCAGTGATGATTATATCATTTTGCTGTTGTATGTGGACGACATGTTGGTAGCAGGCCCCAACAAAGATCAGGTCCAAGGATTGAAGGCACAGTTGGCTAGGGAATTTGATATGAAGGACTTGGGACCAGCAAACAAGATTCTCGTGCATTTTTTTGCATTGGGCTCATTCATTAACTGATAGAAATATCAGTTAATCCGCCATATTTTTTCTTGACAGTGACAGAAAAATAAGATAAGGAGATGACTCCATATGCTCTGATTCATTAATTGGGATTCTGATCCAGGAGCACTACCAATGCAAGTTCACCGAGATAGAAGTAATAGAAAGATTTGGCTTTCCCAGAAAAATTATTTAAAAAAAGTCTTGCAACGCTTCAACATGCAAGATAGTAAGCCAATATCGACCCCTCTTCCTGTTAACTTCAAGTTATCCTCTGAGATGTGTCCTAGCAGTGAAGCAGAGAGGATGAAGATGTCTCGAGTACCATATGCATCAGCAGTGGGAAGTAGTTGAAGAAGGAAGCGTGGATATGCAGAAGATCCATACGAAGGACAACATTGCTGATGTTCTGACCAAGCAAGTGAACACTGATAAGTTTGAGTGGTGTATATCCTCAAGTGGTCTAGCAGAAACATAAGCAGCAGAGAATGGCAAGATTGAAAGGATGTGGAGATGTGTTTGATTATCAATCAAATCTCCAAGTGGGAGAAATGTCGGTAGAAGAAAGGTCAAAGAAAGTATGCATTAAATACATGTCGGTAAAATGAATTGAATTGGCTGAATAAAAACAAAACGTAGGACCAACAAGAAACGCTATTAAGCCAAACGTTTAAACATGCTTTCAATAGATTCACAATCATATGCATCGTCTTGGTAATATAGCTTTTTCCAAAAGTTATTTTTTATAATTAAATTTATGGATTTTTTTGGAATTTCTGCTATCATATAACTATGTTGATTTTATAGTTTTTTTATATGTAGTTCAAATGAAATTTTTTCTATAAATAAAATTTATGAATGCGCTCCTGATATTGGAGGTGTGAGACGACGGATTGACTCAACCCATATTTGCAAAGAAAATTAATATTTTCGACATAAAAATAATATTTTTCATCGATCGAGTTAAGTTGGTGATCCATCTTATAAAATTGACATGTGAAATTTTAGGTTTATATTTTTTGATTTGAGGTGTAAAATTGGAGATTATAATAATAACGATGAATGGATTTGGTCACCAAGAAAGGCATTGTCATTTTGTGTATTTTTTATTGGAAAGACTATATATTATTCCATCTCCTAAAATTATAAAATATTAGAACGTCTTTTATATTATATAATAATAGGTCTCTTGTGAGATGATCTCACGAATCTTTATCTGTGAGACGGATCAACCCTACCGATATTCACAATAAAAAGTAATACTCTTTGAATAAAAAGTAATATTTTTTCATGGATCACCGAAATAAGAGATGCGTCTCATAAAATACGACCCGTGAAACCGTCTCACATGAGTTTTTGTGTTATATAATAATATAATAATCCGGAAAATTATGTTCTCATTTTTACTTTCTCTTAGGTCTTATATAATAAATTATGTTTTGAAAGGCGACTCTTCCGGTGAGACACCACTTTTGGATACGTTCACAAAATAAAAGCAGCACGTTTTTCAGTGTGCCTGCCTTTCATTTCATGGATATTAACCCAACACGGTGGAGTTGAGTTTGGTCATGTTTACTAAGTTTAAATCGATTTTATTTAAATGTTGCACCAATGTTTATTTATATACGACAAAACTATTTGAGATGTCTTACAAGTCATTTTTGTGAGATATAATATTTTATTTGGATCACACATAAAAAATAATATTTTTTATGCCAAAAATATTACTTTTTATTGTAAATATGAGTATGATTGATCTGTATCACGAATAAAGATCAGCGAGACCATCTCAAAATGGATCTACTCTTATTATTTTTAAAGGAGATTTAAAATTTAATTAAAGAGACTAAACATTAAGTTATGTTTAAAAATTAAAACAGTTTTCTTAAATTATTTTTATCAAATCCTTGTTATATATGTTATTTACTTTTGAAATGAAATCCTTTTTTTTTGGACAAGGAAACATTCTATTTTTTCATTAAATCAAAACATAGTCATTACAGTGACGAAAGAAAACATTAGAAATAAAATCAAGACTGTCATAAAAATAAAATGACTAGCATAACAATTGGCCGATCTAGCCAGAGTATGAGCAACCATATTCGCTTTTCTTCTAACGAAACGAATTTCATACATATATGTACGTTATTGAAAGAAAAGTGTGCAACATGCATCAACAATCTATCCAAATTCACTATGATCCATTAACTTTGAAAATACACTTACTACCAACATTTTAGAGATTGTTTCAAACATAATGTTTAAGCTCCAAGGAGAGCCCAATGAATGGCGTCGAACAACGTTTTTGCTTCAGCTATGAGCCTCTATTAGACCATGATATTTATGTATCCTACATGCCATGAAAACACCATCTGAGTCCCGGATGAATAGTGTCCTTCCTACTTCGCGTGTTTCCTTAAAGATGGCCGCATCAACGTTACATTTCATAAAGCTCGAACGTGGTCGGTTCCATCGAATGGTTTCAGGCGACGCCCTCGTTGGGGTATGTGGAGCTTGGGAGAGCTTGCGAATACTTTGCCATTGCTAGAGAATATCAGAGGCTAAAGATATATTGACCCTTTTTGGTGTATTGGCGTCATTCCATTGTTTGTTGTTTCTGTATTTTCATATGCTCCATAAGATCATGACTCGGTTGGAGATTACCTGAGATGGACGACGTTCCAGACATTGAAAGAACCATTGTTCATGTGACGACCTGTTACTTAAAATAATACTACTTTAATATTTGCGAAAAAATTTAAAATTTTCTTATTATATTATTTATTAAAGCATAACTCTTAAAATAAAATAACAGTCACCATGCATCTTAAAATAAAGTTAATAATAAAACTTCAAAGTTTGAATATCACAATCATAAAATCCCACGTCAAAACGACCACCATAACTTGAAAAAGTCTAGCATAACGTACAGTTTCAACGAACTTGCCATCAACACAAATGCATAAAATCAGAGTAAATAGTTTTAAAAAGTGTAGAATAAAATCTCATGAACTACAAGGTCCTCGGGTTTGTGTTGTCACTAGTCCGAGCCTGCTCACTGGTCAACTCCTCTCGGGTTTAGTGAGTCACTTTCCTAAATTTTTTTGTTTTGTTTGTGCAGTTGTAACCCATGAAGTGGGCATCCTAGCTACCTGAAAGGCGTGACAGAGAAAGACATCGAGCGGGGAGTTAAGCTTGCAAGAGAAATAAGGAATAAGACATAGCAGAATGGGAACAATATGCAAAATAATGTGTTGTTCTAAAAGTTTTATTTTGCATAGAGTAAGCTTTTTAGACTTCTTTGTATATATGTTGTTCTTGCTTTTAAGTTATTACTCAAAGTACGCCATAGGAACACTATTTTACATATTCACTTTTGTTTTTATCAAGGATTGAAAGATTTGAATGAAGTCGACCATTATGCTACTTTTATTATAATGGAAACATTTTGTTTCATTATGAAATCAATTGTAGGAATAATAGAGAGTGTTGAGTTGTGTAGGCCAATTTATGATTTTTTTACAAAAACTGAATAAAGTAATTGGTTGGATTATTTAGAACATAACACCAACATCCAACAAACAAACTTATCTCCGTTCCTCAACCAACATCCAACACAAACAAATGGTCATTAAACATAAAGCGGATCCACCGCATGAAGTGCAATGCATAGACATGTATACGAGAAAGAGGTTCGACTGAAGTGCAATACATAGACATATATGCGGGAAAGAAATCCAACTGTGGTACAATGCATAAATGCTAAGGAATCGGGAAGTTGTTTTGAGTGGATGCAACACGTAAGGTCATATATGGGTTTAGAGTTACATGTGTTGCGAGATTCTCCAGGATGACACCAAGGCCAACTGATGACCAACTCTCAATCCAGTGTGATCAACAAACATACCAGCAATATATAGGGAAGTATACGAATTTGGAATCTTTGAAATTTCTTAGCACAGATAGTGGATGTTCTTTCTCTTTATATTCAATCACTGATGATTCAATACTTCCTCGGGACTTGTATTGAATGCTCAGTCGTCCATACACATTCAGTTATGTCATGTCTTCAAGGACATCTTCTGAATTTAAGCTTGGCGATTTGAATGGGCATTTATTCCCCAGTCCACATGGATTACCCAGCCGCAGTCGTGGGAGTGAGATTTTACGTGTGATTTTGCTAGAGAAAGAAGAGCTGAGAGAATTGGTGCACCGTCGACGACTGAACCAGATGAGAAGCGGCAAAGTAAGCTGTTGGCTGGGCTTGCTGGCACCGTCAGTGCAGATCATGGGTGGATCGTGGTCACTGATGATGCAACGATCAGAGAGATGGTGGTGGCTGGATGGCACACAAAGGGGCGAACAAGCCACTTATGTTGGTAGTGACAATGATGGTGGTGACGGGCGGCGAATCGACGGTGGCGGGGCCAATGTGAGTGAGCTTATAAAGCTGGGTGGAATAGTCAAGATTTGGGGGAAACTTTTCAAATTAAGGCTTTAGGAGGAAGGAAATTTGGGATTCGAGCTTGATCAATCAAAAGGTTTTAGGATACTAAGATCTTTGGTAGAATTCTGCCGAAATTTTGGTGAAGAAGAAAAGAACAAAGGGGACAGTAGAAAATTTGAATCTGGATGGACTGCTGAAAACTAGAACTTTTCATGGGCTTATTCTGCCTATATGGGCCTTGCAGTGAAAAGAAGAGATTTGAGAATATGTTTGAAATTGGGTGATGTAGCAAAAAATGAGTGGAGTTGGACTATTCTTTCTCGATTTAAACTTCAACAAGGGATTTGAGTTGGACTCCTTCGCCAAAACCAAAATGGCCCAGTTCTATTAAGGCAAGAGTGAGTCTAATTTTTGCAAATGGGTAAAACGAGAGAGTATACGGTCCTGTATACAGATATTTTTGCCCACTAGACAAATGCTTGCAGGAGGCATTTGTTGGAGTCAAATTTTAAATAACTGTTTGAGCTCAAATCCACGAGAAATGAATGTCTGGAAGTTAATCAGGAAAGTCCCACAATGCATTCAAGTAATTCAAATGAAAGAACAACACGCAATGGTTTTAGAGAAGAATATGGCCCATGATCGTGTGGCAGAAGTGGAGAGAAACTCCCAGGCTTTAAACAAAAGAGCGACTCGGCAAAAAGAAGAAAACACAACTCAACAGACAATATTAAGCAAAATCTGCACAAACTCTCTACAAATTTTAGTTTTTATTCAAGCATTCTAGTCTTTTTTTTTTTTTAGATTTCCAAGTATTTGAGGTCATCTTCATTTCACGTTTCAACAAGTTTTATTATAATTTTCATGTCTAATGAATTCATGCTGTTTTGTGAATACAAGCTTTATGTTGGAGATTTATTGTTGGATCTCGCTTTTCTCGTGCCCAAAACGCAGCGAAAGTTTAAAATTTTTATTTTATTTTGAGAATCAAAATATATTTGTTTGAGCACTCGTATGGTTTTATGATTAAACATCTATAGGGAGTTTTGAAGTTTATATCTTTGGTGAAAGATTCACACGGCACCAACTATTCTGGGGTTAGCGGAGATAGCTCTTGCTAAATTCCCTACGTACTTTCATCAAATCACCTTTGTTTATTTTTCGAATCTGGTCCACAACTAGAAGATTTATTCCTCTTCTAATTTGCACTAGAAAAATTAGAAGAGATTTTACGTTGAAGATCAAATCTTGAGAGACGGCTCAATCTCTTTTGCAAAAGAGGTGGCCGAAAATTTGAGGCTTGAGGAGTTGTGATTTTCGATAAATACAAGGATGGATGCTAGAGTTATGGCTTGTTTTCTCCCTTTTATAAACAAGTCATGACCTAATATCCATAATTAACATTAATGGGCTTGATTAATTAATTGAACTAGTCCAACTAGTTTATTTAATTAATCAAAGTCCATTAATAACTTTAATTATTTAGTATGTTAGACTTGTACTCCTATATGCTCATTAAACATACTTCCCATTATATTTAATTTAAATTCATTATAAATTCAACATTTGAATTTAATATTTAAATTATAAATTCAAAATTTGAATTTATTCTCTTCAGACTTTATAAATTCATAAATTCAACTTCTTGAATTTTCTATTTAATAAATTAATTATCATAAATTCAATTCCTTGAATTTACTATATCATAATATAAATTCAACTTCTTGAATTTATTCTCTCTCAACGGGAAACAAACGATCCAGTGCTTGTGTGACCATCAATGGTTCAGGGATACAGCTAGCCGTTGGTTCACAACTCCTTGTGATTCAGGACATAATCCTTTATTCGGGACTTACCCTTATTTGCCACATTCTATGTATGAACAATTGATCATGAGAATGTCAGAAATCATATTTCTGATTAAACCCATCGAACCATGGTAAGAGCGTCTAGTAGCATCGCCCCATGATTCTCTTGGTATCACTGATAGTGCTTGCAAGAACCTAGTCGATTATGATTAGCGTACAGTATGGTCCCTTCATCTTATATATCCCGATCGAATCTTCAACCATTGGTTCATCGAGGGTTTCATATTAATTCGATGACTATGTGATATATATAAATAGTGACATCGCATGTACCATTAGAGAACTCCTTCTCCAATGTACATCTCATACTCTGGCCAGATATTTCACGTACTATTATTTCATCAGATCACATAAGATATCCACACCCGTAGGTGAGCGGTGAATCTCCGACTACAATGCACTGGCTCCTATATGTATCCTAAATGTACCCAACCTCGCCACCTGATGACTCTCTTGGAGTCGGTAAACGAGTTAAAGCACAGCTCTAGCATATAGAGCCTCAGTGTTGTCTCGGATCGTAAGGACTAATGGTGTACAATCATAACCACGGACTTATCCTCTCGATGAATGATAACAACTTGGAAAATCCGAGAGAGGGTTGTTCGATATAATCATCATATGACTACTCATCTGCATGTTTGGACATCTCTATGCCTTTACCAAGAAACGCGATACACAACATCATATATGCTAGTCTCGAGCTCAAGCGACCTTTATCCATGTTTTAGGCGGTTGAATCGACTAGGAACGAATTTAGATTATACAGTATTTACAAATAAGTTTCAACATCGAATTACGATTCATTTGTATTAAAGTATAATCAAGGACTTTATCTATGCTGATTGCATGGGTATACAGATAAAGTAAAACAAGACAATAAAAAGTTAAATTATATTAAAATAAAGATTGTATATTACACATGAGTCAATAAATTTTCTAGCCAACCGTTGGCTTGCAGGGCATCTACTCTAACAATCTCCCACTTGCCCTAGAGCCAACTACCCACAACTTTAATCACATTGCTTCGCGATGCTTCTCAAACAATAGTCCTGACAAGGGCTTTGTAAGTGGATCAGCAATATTATCTGCAGAGGGGACTCTTCCGACCGATATGTCTCCTCTTCCCACAATCTCCCATATGATGTGGAATTTCCTCACGCATGGATGTCATCAATATAAAGTACTAGGAATGTCACTGCACTCACACTAACTTTCTTGTACACGCATGGTTCCTCAGGATTCTTAGCAAAACCAAATTCTTTGATTACTAACAAATATGAGGTTCCAACTCCTTAACGACTGTTTGAGACCATATATTGATCTTTGAAGTTTGCATACGTTATGCTCACTTCTTACTTATGTATATCCCTTAGGTTGAGACATATAAATTTCTTCTTTGATGTCTCCATTGAATAATGCAGTCTTTACATCTATTTGTCATATCTCATAGTCATACCATGCTGCTATGGCTAGTAGTATTCTAATGAACTTAAACATAACAACTGGATGAAAAAGTTTCCTCATAGTCAATTCATTGCCTTTGAGTATAACTTTTTGCAACCAGCCTTGCTTTGAAGGTCACTACCTTCCCATCTGCCCCAAGCTTTCTTTTGTAGATCCATTTGCATCCTATGTGAACTATTCCCTCATGTGGATCCACTAATGTCCAGACATGCTTTGAATACATAGAGTCCATTTTTGACTGCATGGCTTCAATCCATTTGGTTGAATCAGTGTCAGATATTGCTTCTTTGAAATTCATTCGATCACATCCAACACAAGGCTCATCATGGCCTTGTTCATGAAGAAGCGTATATCTTTCAGGTGGTCTAATAACCCTATCAGACCTTCTAGGAGCTTGTACTTCAACTACTGGTTGTTGGGGATTAGGTTCAACTTCTACAGTTGAGGGAGTATCTTGAATTTCTTCAAGTTCTATCATCTTGCATTTTCTATCTAATAGAAATTTCTTTTCAAAAAGGTGGCATTTCTTGAAACAAATACTTTTGCTTCATTGGGATGATAGAAATAATATAAAACATAATTCTTGGGATAGCCTACAAAGTAGCACAAAGTGGATCTACTATTTAATTTGTCTCCCACTGTCTGCTTCACGTAAGCAGGACATCCCCATATTATCATGTAAGAATATTTGTGTGGGGACCCGGGCTCTAACTCAATTGTCTTTGGGATTAATTGGATATTTTCTAGAAAATGTGGGTCATAAAAAAAATTTCTTTTAACAACATAAACCAGTGTATATAAATCATACACACATGATAACTCTATTTTATTTCAACCAACATAAATACATGTCTTGTTCCATTTCATTCTTAAACAAACTAGTATTTGAAACACATTACATATCAAATGTAAAAACTACTAGTCCATCTTCTACGCCCATAATCACCACGCTATCTCGATCTCTCATCTTTGTCTCGACCCTGATCCTGTCTCACATGTTGTCATGCACACATACAGACACAACAACAGCCGGAAACTCCGGTGAGAATAAATCTCAGTATAAAACATGTATACATGCATGTCATGCAATTTCATACAAAATCATAACACATAATTCAGTAATTATGACACATTAGTGAATACAGATAAAACAATTCGACTCTTACTCTTTAACTCGACTCATATCTAAATCTAGGGATCCCGGTGTGAATAAGACGTAACAAGTCTCCCACCTACTCCCCCAATCGTGGTGGCGGTACGTCTTATTCCTAGACTTCGGCCCTGTCTGTATCGAATATCTACAATCGGAGTCGATCTTCTCCTATGTCTCGATACCACCGAACGTCTAGAAACTTGGCATATCTGCCAATGACTCTCCTATCTCAATGCTTGTATATAAATCAATATAAAGCACAACATAACAAGGTATAGAAGTCTAGTATGTGATTTGTGGGAAACTAAAACCGGATCTGATTCGAGTTATATCTCCCCAATCAAACATTGAATTATACCTTTCTCATCGAAGTCTCGGTTTGAACAAGTCGAAGTCTTGCAATCTCTCGATATCAACTCTGTCAATACAATCTGAATTGATATTTATGACATGTACCATATCAATCTCCAACCCAAAGGAATAAACCTACGGATCAATATTCAATCTCGGTATATTTCGACGGCATAACGGCGTAATCTCGCGATACCGGTCAACTCAAACATTAATAATCAATAACAATAGCTCCTAATTCTCATCATAATACATCTGCTATGCTGAAATCTGCATAATCTCATACACATATATGCTGAAACATCGTAATAATCATATACGGTAACATTTCTTTGATACGATTTCGAATATACGTATCTCGTAATCTCAAAAACATATTTTAGAGTTCAAATTATACTTCCTTCCATATATCAATTTCGAAACATGCTGAAATGGAGTAAAACTTACATCTTTTCGTAGCCGGTGATGAGAGGAGCACAAATATAGACTCGGATTCAAATTCGGTTGGCCGGATCTTGCACAAGCTAAATTCTAAGATAGAAGGAACTTTGAACCTTTCATGGGAGTTTTGCCTCGTTTCTGTAGTTGCAAAGGTGAAGAATGAAGACTCAGCATCTATATTGCATGGCAAGGGACACATGGTTTCATTCTTTATCCCACACGTCACACCGCGGGTGCGCTCATTCTGCATCGCGGGTGCGCTGAGCGTACTGTAATACTTCCACAAATTCAGAAGACACGACCGCGGGTGCGGTGCATTTTTTACCGCGGGTGCGTTGCCCTCTCTTTCCCAACACCGCAGGTGCGGTCACTTTTATGGCGCGGGTGCACTGACTCTACTATACCACCAAAACTCGAATTGCAACGTCGCCTCTCCATGTCTGTTCTTCCATTCCCTTATTCATATATGAGATAACTCAAAAATATCAACTATAATCTTGGGCATTACAATTTTCTCCCTCTTAGATATGAGTTCGTCCTCGAGCTCGCAAGTAATCAATCAAAGCGTGTAAAAGAAGCAATATAATAAAAAGCGGAATAAATACTCACATCATGGAAATAGCTCTGGATATCTCTGCTTCATCTCTGATTCTGTCTCCCAAGTTGCTTCTTCAGTTTTACTAGCGGAATGATCTTCGTTCTGAGCTGTTTTTCTTTCCGATCCTAGAATCTGAATTGGATGTTCAATATAACTCAGAGTGTCGTCAAGCTCGGCTTCATCAGGCTGAATGACATGAGAAACATCAGACATATATCTACGCAGCATCGATACATGGAAGACATCATGTATCCCCGATAGAGAAGGAGTAATGGCGAGTCGATAGGCACGATCGCCAATCTTCTCAAGAATCTCGTATGGACCGATGTATCTAGGAGACAACTTCCCACGTTTTTCAAATCTGACAACGCCTTTGAATGGAGAAATCTTAAAAAACACTCTGTCTCCTTGTTCAAATACTAACGGTCTACGACGTACATTCGCATACTTGGCTTGCCTATCCTGCGCTGTCCTTCATTCTTTTCTGGATCAATTTTACTTTCTCTGTCATCTCACGAATCATATCAGGTCCTAGTTCTGGTACCTCTGAGATGTCATCCCAATACAGCGGAGATCTGCACTTCTTTCCGTATAAAGCTTCAAACGGTGCCATCCCGATGCTCGTCTGATAGCTGTTGTTGTACGAGAATTCACAAAGAGGTAGTGAATCTTGCCAACTAGTGCCAAAATCTAGCACTATAGCTCTCAGCATATCCTCTAAGGTCTGGATAGTCCGCTCTGACTGTCCGTCTGTCTGAGGATGATATGCAAGTACTCAGGTGCAATGTCGTACCTAGAGCCTGCTGCAAGCTGTGCCAGAAATGTGAAGTGAATCGGGGATCACGATCTGATACAATAGATTTCGGCACACCATGCAATCTGACCACCTCTCTGACATATATTTCTGCCATCTGATCATGTCAATACGTCATTCTGTATGGATTAAAGCATGCTGATTTGGTCAGTCTATCAATTACGACCCAAATCGCATCACAGTCCCGGGATGATCGTGGTAACTTCGTAACAAAATCCATGGAAATGTGATCCCATTTCCATCAGGAATAGATAAACTCTGAAGTAAACCTCCGGGTTTCTTCCGCTCAGCTTTCATCTGTTGGAAATTCAGGCACTTAGATACAAACTCTGCAATGTCTGATTTCATCTGTTTCCACCAAAACTGTATCTTCAGATCATTGTACATCTTTCTGCCACCAGGATGAATACTGAAACGACTACAGTGCGCTTCTGATAAAATCTGTTGTCTCAAATCTGAAACATCTGGCACTACGAGACGGTTATTTACATGCAATACATGATCATGTACCTGATATTCTGACTGATGTCCGGTTCTGATAATCTCAATCGACTTCTGAACATTCTGATCATTTTTTTGTGCTTCTTTAATGCGAACAATCAAATCTGGTTCCATTCGAATCGTAGCAAGTCGCAATGGTCGACTATCTGTATCAAATGCTAACCCAGACAAACAGCAATCTTCAATCATATTCGAAATACCTATCGTCGATAAGGATAGAGCACATACCTTTCGACTCAAGGCATCCGCTGCTGTATTAGACTTCCCTGGATAGTACTTGATTTCACAATCGAAATCCTTCAACAAATCGAGCCATCTACACTGTATCATATTCAACTCTGACTGAGAAAACAGGTATTTCAGGCTTTTGTGATCATAATAGATTTCAAACTTCTCGCCGTAGAGATAGTGTCGCCATATCTTTAGTGCAAACACAATGCCCTGCCAATTCAAGATCATGAATTGGGTAACGAATCTCGTGAGGCTTCAACTGTCTCGAGGCATATGCAATCACATGTCCTCGCTGCATAAGAATACATCCTAGCCCTCTGTGGGATGCATCACAATATACAACAAAATAACCCGTACATGAAGGTATCATCAACACCGGAGCACTGGTCAGTCGTTTCTTTAACTCCAAGAAGCTAGACTCACAGGCTTCAGACCATACAAATGGCGCATTTTTCTGTGTTAACTGGGTAATCGGCTTCGCAATACTGGAAAAATCTTTAATAAATCAGTCGAGAGTACCCTGCCAAACCCATGAAACTGCGTATTTCTGGTACTGATGTCGGTCTAGGCCAACTAATCACAGCTTCAACTTTACTTGGATCGACAGAAATACCGTCTCCAGATATGATATGTCCCAAAAAGACAACCTGTCTCAGCCAGAACTCACACTTCGACAGTTTAGCATATAATTTCTCATTTCTCAATGTTTGCAACACAGTTCTTAAATGTCCGGCATGCTCAATCATATTCTTGGAATAAACCAAAATATCATCAATAAAAATAATCACAAACTCATCCAGATATTTCTGAAAGACACGATTCATCAATCCCATAAATACCGCTGGAGCATTCGTTAAACCGAAAGGCATGACGATAAACTCATAATGTTCATACCTGGTTCGGAATGCTGTTTTCGGTATATCAACATCTCGAACTCTCAGCTGGTGATATCCAGATCTCAGATCGATCTTGGAATAGACAGAGGATCCCTGCAACTGATCCAATAAATCGTCGATATGAGGCAATGGATATTTGTTCTTTACTGTCGCTTTATTCAATTGTTGATAATCAATACACAATCTCATTGAATCGTCTTTCCTCAGAACAAAAAGTACCGGAGCACCCCAAGGAGATACACTCGGTCTAATGTAACCCTTGGCCAATAAATCTTCGAGCTGTTCCTTCAATTCTTTCAATTCAATAGGCGACATTCTATAGGGAGCTCGAGATATAGGAACGGTACCTGGTAGAAGATCAATACTGAAATCTACCTCTCGGACTGGAGGTAACCCTGGAATCTCATCTGGGAATACATCCGCAAACTCAGATACTACTGGCAGGTCTGCCATTGTTGGGCTCGATTTCAGTAGATCTACTGAATATACAAGGAACCCCTCTGCTCCTTTCTGCAACAATCGACTCATAGACAACACAGATATCAAGGGAATCCGAGCTCTGGAACCCTTACCGTAGAATTTCCACTCATCAGCCATCTCTGGTCTGAATCTGACAATCTTCTGGAAACAATCTACAGTGGCTCTGTACTTGGTTAACATATCGATGCCAACAATACAATCAAAATCAGATAACCCAAGCACAATGCAATCTAGAACAATATCATGACCCTCGAACTGTAGCATGCATTGTCTAACCGATGTCAGTGATATCAAACCACTCCCCAAAGGAGAAGAAATCGATACTACAACAGATAATGACTCGACAGGTAAAGCATGCATCAATGCAAAGCGCTCAGAAATGAATGTATGAGATGCACCTGTATCTATCAATACATAAGCAGGATAACCGCAAAGAAAACAGTTACCTGCGATCACATCGTCTGGTGCATCTTGGGCTTGCTCTTCTGTCAGTGCAAATACTCGAGCCTGCTGTCTGGGAGGTTGGCTCACTGTCTGGCTACCTCTGGCTCTGGGCTGGGTCTGTGTAGGGGTTGGCTGAAAGGAATGAACAGATGAAGCTTGCCTCTTAGGCTGGGTTACTGAACCAGATGCTCCTACACTCTGAGCTTGCTGTACCCCTTTCTGTGGACAGACTCTGGCGAAATGTCCTTGCTGTTTGCAAATATTGCAGTGTCCCATCAGACCCTGACACTGCTCTGTGGCATGTCAGCCTCCACAAGAACTGCAATACACACCTGTATACTCTGTACTCTGACCAGGACCTCTCTGTCGTGATCCACTGGAGCTCGACGAACTGCTCCCTGATCTCTTGAACTGTTTTCCCTTTGCTTTCAGCCGGTCTTTGCTCCCGCTGCTGCTACCACCGCTCTCAAATCTGGGAGGGGGTTGAATTGAGGATTGTGGCGGTCTAGGAGTCGGAGCGACATAGGAAGTGCTTCGTTGCCTAAGCAATCCAGCTTCTGCCCCCTTGGCACGGTTCAACGCATCAGCAAAGTTGTTGGGTCTACCGGTATTCACCAAGGTAAAGATATCTGGATTCAAGCCATTGATAAACTGATATGCAATAGCCTCGTCATTCTCTGCCACGTGAGGAGAAAATCGGAGCAATGTAGAGAACTTTGCCACATATTCTTCGATGTTTAACTGTCCCTGTTTCAAATTTGCAAATTCAGCACCTTTGTCTTTTCGGTAGAACACGGGAAAGAAGCGTTGATAAAACTCTGCTTTAAAAACTTTCCAAGTGATCTCTATGCCACGATGCTCCAATGCTTTCTTCGTGGTAAGCCACCAGTTCTTTGCAACTTCTTGCAGTTGATGCCCAATAAGTTTAACTCGTCGCTCGTCAGTGTAGTCAAGAGACTCAAATAGCATCTCGATATCATCGAGCCAACTTTCACACTCAATTGAATTTTCTGTGCCCTTCAGTGTCGGTGGTCGAAACGACTAAAACCTCTTTAGCAAAGTCTCCATCGGTGTAGCGGTCACATCCATCGGATCATTGGAGGTACTGCCCTGTTCTGGTGCCCGACCTGCTACTGGTTGCGGTACTCGTCGAGGAGGCATATCTGATTATCAAACGGATTAGTACACAATCTATACAATCTGTCTCAGTCCTCCTCTGATCATATACCTCTGATCCAGAATCGGTTCTGATTCAGTCTTTGCAATTACATGTTGTAATCAACTCAGATAACAATATAACATGTAATAGTGAAAGCAATAAATCATGCTAGCACAATAAAAGCAAGGAAGAAAATTCAATCTACCCCCCGCTCATTCTATTCTATCTCAATCTAAAGGATCTATCGCTCTGATACCACCTGTTGTGGGGACCCGGGTTCTAACTCAATTGTCTTTGGGATTAATTGGATATTTGCTAGAAAATGTGGGTCATAAAAAAAATTTCTTTTAACAACATAAACCAGTATATATAAATCATACACACATGATAACTCTATTTTATTTCAACCAACATAAATACATGTCTTGTTCCATTTCATTCTTAAACAAACTAGTATTTGAAACACATTACATATCAAATGTAAAAACTACTAGTCCATCTTCTACGCCCGTAATCACCACTCTATCTCGATCTCTCATCTTTGTCTCGACCCTGATCCTGTCTCACCTGTTGTCATGCACACATACAGACACAACAACAGTCGGAAACTCCGGTGAGAATAAATCTCAGTATAAAACATGTATACATGCATGTCATGCAACTTCATACAAAATCATAACACATAATTCAGTAATTATGACACATTAGTGAATACAGATAAAACAATTCGACTCTTACTCTTTAACTCGACTCATATCTAAATCTAGGGATCCCGGTGTGAATAAGACGTAACAAGTCTCCCACCTACTCCCCCAATCGTGGTGGCGGTACGTCTTATTCTAGAATTCGGCCCTGTCTGTATCGAATATCTACAATCGGAGTCGATCTTCTCCTATGCCTCGATACCACCGAACGTCTAGAAACTTGGCATATCTGCCAATGACTCTCATATCTCAATGCTTGTATATAAATCAATATAAAGCACAACATAACAAGGTATAAAAGTCTAGTATGTGATTTGTGGGAAACTAAAACCGGATCTGATTCGAGTTATATCTCCCCAATCAAACATTGAATTATACCTTTCTCGTTGAAGTCTCGGTTTGAACAAGTTGAAGTCTTGCAATCTCGATATCAACTCTGTCAATACAATCTGAAATGATATTTATGACATGTACCATATCAATCTCCAACCCAAAGGAATACACCTACGGATCAATATTCAATCTCGGTATATTTCGACGGCATAACGGGGTAATCTCGCGATACCGGTCAACTCAAACATTAATAATCAATAACAATAGCTCCTAATTCTCATCATAATACATATACTATGCTGAAATCTGCATAATCTCATACACATATATGCTGAAACATCGTAATAATCATATACGGTAACATTTCTTCGATCCGGTTTCGAATATACGTATCTCGTAATCTCAAAAACATATTTTAGAGTTCAAATTATATTTCCTTCCATATATCAATTTCGAAACATGCTGAAATGGAGTAAAACTTACATTCTTTCGTAGCCGGTGATGAGAGGAGCACAAATATAGACTCGGATTCAAATTCGGTTGGCCGGATCTTGCACAAGCTAAATTCTAAGATAGAAGGAACTTTGAACCTTTCATGGGAGTTTTGCCTCGTTTCGGTAGTTGCAAAGGTGAAGAATGAAGACTCAGCATCTATATTGCATGGCAAGGGACACATGGTTTCATTCTTTATCCCGCACGTCACACCGCGGTTGCGCTCATTCTGCACCGCGGATGCGTTGAGCGTACTGTAATATTCCACAAATTCAGAAGACACGACCGCGGGTGCGGTACATTTTTGACCGCGGGTGCGTTGCCCTTCTGTCCCAACACCGCAGGTGCGGTCACTTTTATGGCGCGGGTGCACTGACTCTACTATACCACCAAAACTCGAATTGCAATGTCGCCTCTCCATGTCTATTCTTCCATTCCCTTATTCATAATATGAGATAACTCAAAAATATCAACTATAATCTTGGGCATTACAATTTGAGAGTTTTTCCAATCCATATCTCATATCGTGTTTTATCCACTGCTTTAGTATGGACATTATTTAACAACATTGCCGCAGTTTCAAATGCAAAGCTCCAAAACGTTGTAGGCAATTCAGTGAATCCCATCATGGATCGAACAATGTCCATCAAGATTCGATGACAACGTTCAGAAACACCATTCAATTGTGGTGTTGCTGGTGGAGTCTACCGTGGGAGAATCCCATTTTCTTTTAAATAACCCAAAAATTCAGCACTCAAGTATTCTCCATCTCGATCAGATCGAAGTGTCTTAATACTCCTCTCTAGCTGTTTTTGTACTTCAGATCTGAATAATTTTTCAAATGCTTCAGATTTGTGTTTCATCAAATAAACATACCCATGCCTCGAATGGTCATCGGTAAAGATAATGAAGTAGGATTGCCCATATTTGTGCTAACACTTATCGGACCACAAATGTCTGTGTGGATAAAATCCAGTAGACCATGCACACGTTCCACGTTTCCATTGAATTGAGTCTTGGTCATTTTTCCTTTTAGACAGGACTTACAAATAGGTAGAGAATTTATCTTTGACAAGTCAAACATGTCTTATCCCACTATTTTGTGCATCTTTCTTTGGAAATTGTGACCTAGTTTAACGTGCCATATTTGTGCGGGATTTGGATCATCTAAATTTTTTTTGTTTGTTGTTGAAATACTGTTTACTTTGGACATTCACTTATCATTTCCAAAACATTTCTGGCCCATATAATTTCTTATGTCCATTCTTCTTGAAGTGAAACAAATATGTTCTGACTTATCAGGCTTTATGGGCCCTTTAAGTATCCTTCGAAGTTTGCTTCTTATTAGGTTTATTTTTCTTGTGAGGGGCAGAACATTTCTTTCCCTTACCTTGTGAGCCATTTTCGTCCTGACGAGAGGCCAATTAGAAAAACAACATTTTCCTGTTTTATGGTGATCTCATAAGTCATAAACGTATTGACTAGCTCTTCAAGGCTATCATATATCTTATTCAAATTGAATTTCATCATAAACCGGTCAAATGAGGAAGAGAATGATAATAAATTGATGCTATCAATTAACTCATTAGGAATCACGTATTCCAGGCCCACCACATTCTCAATAAGCCCAGTCATATCTACACCACGCTCATGGTCCAAAATCCCATATAGCATGCGTGTAGTCATGAGCTCCTTGAAAGTGGTGTACATCATTTTATAAGTTTCATGCACCATGCAACTCTTGTACGTGCATTCGAATGTCACCAGCATTAATCATTTCTTCAAACTGTCTCTACAGTTCATTTGACAAAAACGCGAGCATGTTACACTTTAGCTTGCATACTATGGTCCTACCATCTTGCATGCTTTGTCAGTTCAGCATGACTGATATTTAGTGTGTATGCCATTTTCTCCGAATCCAGAACAATTTTCCCAACTAGTCTTGAAAATTTGATTCGGTTAGCTTGTTAATAACAAAAATGGATTACGTGACGAAATAAAAAATATACTGATATGAAACAGAATAATGGTTGCTGATTATTTCAAAATAATTTTAAGATATAAAATATGGATTTCATTTTATAAATTTTCCTCTCATTATTTTGACATTTCCACCACCTTCTGATGAAAAAGGGAAATCGTATTTTCTTAGTGGGCACGTAAAGTCCAATTAGCCAATTATAATCCCTAAATAATATCAGCCAATTATAATTTCTAAAAGGTAGAATCCAATTTCATCCCTATGCAATATCCGTGTGTTTTTTCTCACATTTAATAAGGATCCAATAATATGGCGCCATTTATTTTTGCGTATCAAACCGACCCATCAATATTGAATTGTAGTGGACGGTCGCCATGAGTTCCCCCAATAATATGAGCCGAAGTCATGGGAGTTCCACTCAATTCACATCATATGCCCGATGGAATTCACAGCTTTCCGGCGTCCAGGCCTCCCGAATAATATGAGCAAGACACTGTCCACGGGTAACGATCAACATGCAACCCCGGTTGATGGAAGACAATAAAAAATTAAACTCTTTTAATTTTTACTTTTGTGGTTTGATATAAATTTTGAATCTTATTCAAAATTAGGGATTTTAATTTTAAAATTGTCTCATCATTTTAATTTAAAATCGTGTGTCACGAGTTTGTATGTTTGCCGGATTCATGAAACTATATTATTTAATAATATACATATATTATTTAATAATATACATACATGCATACTACTAAATATCACACACACACACACACACACACACACACACACACACACACACACATATATATATATATATATATATATTAAGGATGATCGATCGCCAACACTATTAGATCCATGTGAGCCAGACATGGATTCAGGTCCAAAACGTAGGTGAATGCAGGGATGCAAATGCAACTATTACAAGAGCTTCCAATATTTTGCATGTCTTCATCTTGTGCATCAGGCTCACCATCTTCCAGTCTTGATCTCCCACTATTTCTAATAATTACATTTAAATAGCCATGTACACATAAGGGACACATCTCATGGGAGACACATCTCATGGGATGGGAACGGGCCATAAATCAGGCTCATTTTAATAATATCAAATATTAACAAAATGAATAATAACAGTAAAATATCCTAACATACACCTAACACATTAATCAAGGCACTCGATCATCCTTCATGCTTTTAATATCAAATATTAACATCAATTAATTAACATATTGTTGGATCTCGGTTTTCTCGTGCCCAAAACGCAGCTGAAGTTTAAAATTTTTATTTTATTTTGACAATCAAAATATATTTGTTTGAGCACTCGTATGGTTTTATGATTAAAAATTCATAGGGAGTTTTGAAGTTTATACTTTTGGTGAAAGATTCACACACCAACTATTCCGGGGTTAGCGGAGATAGCTCTTGATGAATTTCCTACGAACTTTCTTCAAATCTCCTTTCTTTATTCTTCGAATCAGGTCTACGACTAGAAGATTTGTACCTCTTCTAATTTGCACTAGAAAAATTAGAAGAGATTTTACGTTGGAGATCAAAGCTTTGAGAGACGGCTCAATCTCTTTTGCAAAAAGGGTGGCCGAAAATTTGAGGCTTGAGGAGTTGTCATTTTCGAAAAATACAAGGATGGAGGCTAGGGTTATGGCTTGTTTTCTCCCTTTTATAAACAAGTCCAACTAGTTTAATTAACTAATCAAAGTCCATTAATAACTTTAATTATTTAGTATGTTGGACATGTACTCCTACATGCCCATTAAACATACTTCCCACTATATTCATTATAAATTCAATATTTGAATTTAATGTTTAAATTATAAATTCAACTTTTGAATTTATTAATTTAAATTCTCAAATAATATAAATTCAACTCCTTGAATTTATTCTCCTCAAACTTTATAAATGCATAAATTCAACTTCTTGAATTTACTATTTAATAAATTCAACTCCTTAAATTTATTTTCTCAAAATTTAATTATCATAAATTCAACTCTTTGAATTTATTATATCATAATATAAATTCAACTTCTTGAATTTATTCTCTCAACAGGAACAAACGATCCTAGTGCTTGTGTGACCCTCAATGGTTCAGGGATACAGCTAGCTGTGGGTTCACAACTCCTTGTGATTCAGGACATAATCTTTTATTCGGGCTTACCCTTATTTGCCACATTCTAAGTATCAACAATTGATCATGAGAATGTCATAAATCATATTTCTGATTAAACCTATCGAACCATGATAAGAGCGTCTAGTAGCATCGCCCTATGATTCCCTATGTATCACTGATATTGCTTGCAAGAACCAGTCGATTATGATTAGCTTACAGTACGTTCTCTTCATTTCATATATCCCAATCGAATCTGCAACCATTAGTTCACATATAAATAGTGGTATCGCATGTACCATTGGAGAAATCCTTCTCCAATGTACATCTCATACTCTGGCCAGAGATTCCACGCACTATTATTTCGTCAGATCACATAGGATATCCACACCCGTAGGTGAGCGGTGAATCTCCGACTACAATGCATTGGCTCCTATATGTGTCGCAACTGTACCCAACCTTGCCACCTGATGACTCTCCTGGAGCCGGTAAACGAGTCAAAGCACAGCCCTAGCATATAGAGCATCGATGTTGTCCCGGGTCGTAAAAACTAATGATGTACAATCATAACCACAAACTTATCCTTTCGATGAATGATAACCACTTGGAAAGTCCGAGGGAGGGTTGTTCGGTATAATCATCATATGACTACTCATCTGCATGTTTGGACATCTCTATGTCCTTACCAAGAAACGCGGTACACAACATCACATATGCTAGTCTCGAGCTCAATCGACTTTTATCCATGTTTTAGGCGGCTGAATCGACTAGGAACGAATTTAGATTATACAGTGTTTACAAATGAGTTTCAACATCGAATTACGATTCATTTGTATTAAAGTATAATCAAGGAAGTTTATCTATGCTGATTGCATGAGTATACAGATAAAGTAAAACAGGACCATAAAAAGTTACATTATATTAAAATAAAGATTGTTTATTACACTTGAGTCAATAAATTTCCTAACCAAACGTTGGCTTGCAGGGCTTCTACTCTAACATTTATTTCATTAATTTTCAGTTAAGTTTCTTTTTTCTAGTGCATACGTATTAGTTTAAAAGATCATAACAAACGGTCAAATTTAATATTCATCATCGTTTGATTTTGTAGAAATTAGATATTTAGTATTTTTCACTCAAATTGATGTTTGTAGCACCGAGTACGCCCGCATTCCAGAAAATTTGTGAAACATTTATATATAATATATAACTAGCATCCATACCTTAATCTAAGAGCTAAATGGGGTTATATGCACACATAGACCGGCACATTTCATTACATATTAAAAAAAAAAAAATCGTGGTCTCTTTGTAGTTCTTGAATTAAGATAAAGTGCTACCCATGGGATATCATGAAAAAGTCAGCATTGCACAAAAAAATTAGAGTGAAACATGATGATTCACCAAAAAAATTGTTGAGAATAAAAAAAAATCTTTTAATCCTCTACTTTTGGAACAAACTTCGACATTTAATCACGTTTCAAATGTTCATTTATTAATTTAACAAATAAATTCAATAATTTAGTGACAAATTTTATAATTATTAGTATTATTATTATTATTATTATTATATCATCAGACTAATTGCACCATCAAGACCCAGTAATCAATATCTTTTTCCAACCATGTTTGACTACAGAATGTGCGGTCTCTGGTCAATTATGGCCGATTCTCACTTCTCACCTGCCTTTACAGTTTACACTATCACCACCATTTATATGAAACTGGAAACATCATGCCAAATTCCCAATGGCCCTCGTGCTGAGACTCAAATTAGTGTATAAAAGCCTACCAGCTTGTATTTCAGATCGATTAGAAAAATATTTAATTCATATTTAAAATTACGAATTCGAACATTTTCTAACTTTCTATCCTCCAAATCCGAACTCAAATTACTTTGTTTGATAACTTGCCATTGTCGAACTCGAACATTCCAAACTATTTTTCCATCGAAATCCAAATTATTTTGTCTGATAACTTATGTTTAAAACGGCCACACCCTTTTACTCCGGTCTCAAGTTCCAAGTAAAGACAAACCCAGAAAAAAGGACTATAACAAATCATATTTGAAAGGCAAAACTTTTATTTTTTTTTTATATAAAAAATAGTCTTTTTTGGGTGAGAGATGGAGTTCCCCTCCTCCCCTGCACACAAGGCACGCAACTTCCATCTCTAAATTCCAAGAATAAATAAAAGAACAAAAGACTCACAAAGCATGAAAACACGGACTACCTAATTCCAAATTATTGCCAACTTCGAAACCAGAAATTGCAAGCAGTGTCACACATTTATAATATAAACTTCACTTAAATTGCTCGTTCATTAACCATTTCATCAAGTTACATGCAAGAATTTACGTGCCAGAAAATTTCTATTTCCTCACAAGTCAATCGTAAAGCCCCTCTTGTTCCCACACATCTACCAGAAAATCCACCATTTCCTGTCAATCAAGTAAATAAAACAGATGAGAAAGTTGGGATAATAAACTATTTAAGCAGGTAGCTACCACACTCACCGCCAGTGGGATAGGCTGGGGGAAAGGCTTGTTGGTCCCAAGCAAACTTTCATACGTTGCATTCCAACTGCAAATTCGGAACAGCATAATATGAAAAGCGTTCTTATTCTAGCCATGTTTCTCAAGGATGATATCAAACAAACTTTGGATGAAGACATTGATATCATGCACATTGTGTCTGCCAAATCTAATGATCAATTTCATAACAGCCTCAGATAAGTAAATATGAAAGTCACCTCAATTTTGGTTCTTGCACTTGTACATGCTTTTGAGATCGCTTATTTCCAATCCACTGTTGTCTTGTTTGATTCCAGAGAAGAAGACCTTCAACAAGATTAATTTGAAATCGTTACAAGGCAGTGAAAGACCAAATTTTAATCAAGAAAAACTAGAAGAAAAGGGAGATAGAAATGTTAAGTAAAGTTCGACTTCTCAAGTTTATATCAAATCCTCTCTTTTAAGAAGTCACGGGTATGAGAAATTAAAAGAAACCCAAAAAACAAGCAGTTTCTGGTTCTGCGCGAGATTACAAATTTAAAGCAGAAAATCATAGTAATGGAAAAATACTCAAAATTTGTCATTATACTACGCCTTGATTAGTGGCAAATTAAGGATAAGAAATATCAATTGAAGTTGTACAAATCCACAGAACATGCTAAAGTATGGGGCTGAAAACAAAAACTACTGTCAGTTTTGGATAAAATATGATTTGAAGCCCAATAGTCCCCTAAAGGCTGCATAATTTATATTTAATGTTCCTCTGCAACAGATAAAATACATAAGAGGGCAGTAATGGAGGTGACAGGGCGCAATATGTATACTTTAAGTTCCTTAAATGCACAGCAAGAGGATAAAATAGCATTGATGTACTTGCCAGGATTAACGAAATCCGTAGGGTGGTTTGAACTGCCAGCAGTGCTGTGAGCATCAAAGGTTTGATTTGAAGTACTGATAGATGAGATACTTCTATGGGATTGGAAGGCACTATGGTCCATGGTACCTGAACTGGTGCTCCAGAAATCCTCTGTCAAACTATGTTTCTTTACTCGTTGGCCTTGAATTTTCAGACCCTTGGATGGTTCATCCACAGAAATCACAAGTGGTGCTTTGACACAACATCCTAGGCAACCTCTGCTCTGTTACAAATTTGGTTTATCACCATGCAAATGAATAACGTGACAGAAACTGTTAAGACTACACTTTAGGAATAACAAGTTTTATTATGGCAACAAAGGAGCAGCACATATAAATATACTACCACAGATTTGAATATATTTGGTCTAAGGGGATCGATTAATTGTGGTCATTAATGCAAACCCGAGGAACAAAGACAGTATGATATATTTGAAAGAGATAATGCTAACAGTAAAGACAAATGGAACAATTAATCAGTAGAGGTCATGATTAAAACCGAAAAAACAGATATCATAGCAACTCATAACCCCTTTCCATGGCAATATTCATAATCCCTTGGATGAGTAAACCAGTTCATGTTGTAAGTTGTAACCATTCTTATATATTGGAAATCATCATCAAGGAACCCATAAATTATCAAAATTTTCAACAGCTGAATTATATGATAGCAAGTAGAAGGAAAATTGTATGTGTCTGACAACAAAAGGGGATAGGGGCCATGGGGGCAGAAAGGTAAGATAGATAAGTCACTATACTCGAGGAAATTAATGTCGACATTACTATCCCAGGATAAAATAAAACCATGTTACAAATAAAAAATAAGGAAGCTTGAGCAGTTGTCGTTTCAAAATAAACCATGTTGGCACATAAGACAATCGAGAGTTTTGCATCTCCTTGGTTAAAAATATATCAACTAACTCTCTGTTAGCTCCTACCTAAAGGTAGCTCGTATTTTAGTGCAAAAAATTATAGCCACTACAATTGTAGCTGAATAACAAGCATATCATGTCATGTGCCTACACTGTCGGATAATCCAAAATTAAACCATCAATACGAAATAAAAACTCCAATTCTGCAGATCAACAAATAGAAAGGTAAGTAAAATAGTTATTATATACTCCATTTGATCTGAGCAAAGTTAAGGTCTAACGCGAAAAATTTATTTCCATTTATCCTTCAGACTTTCCGTGATCAACCCAACGAGAGCTAGCGAATACTTCTTTAAACACCCTAAGGACAAATATTAAGGCCTAATTTTCATACAAATCTCTGTTTCTAAATGATATCTATCACTGACAAATATTGCCATTTTTTTTTTTCAAAAAACTAAAAATAATATTGACATTTTCTTATTTTGTAGTCTTTTCTATTTACAGGTTCCTATTGAGGCATTTCTAAAGTATACAATTACGTAGGGAATGAGTACTACTCGAACAAACTCTTTCAACATCAGGCAAAGCATGATGCCAAATAACGAGAAAAATCAGAACTTTTCCGTCTTCTCACACCATTGTTGCTTTCTTAAAATGGAAGCAAAATAAATATTTGGAACCACATAAGAAGAATAGAAATAAAGAAAGCATCCTTATTTCATGACAAAAGGGGTTAGCCTAAAACCCAATAAAAGACACCATATTATCATCAAAGCAAAAAGAAAAACAAAAACAAAATTTCTTTGGTAATCATATGTTCCACAAACGTTTATTTACTTTTTGTAGTTACACCCTCTTAGATTCACAGAGATAGCAGCCCCCGAAATGTAACACAAAATGATTGATAATTATCGAGGCTAGAATCGTGTCAGCCATTCCCTTCACCTGAACAGGAAAGGTCAAAAACTTTGGCTACCTCGGGAAAACATTGAAAAATGCCCACCAAAATTTCCAAAGAAGAGCATATCACCAGCTAATCAGTAAATTACCATCCTTTAAAAAGTCGAACCTTGTGCTTCTATACTTAACCAGAATGAAGAATCCCAACATCATCATCCACAAACATGCACACACAGACAGAGACACGGAGAAAGGGAGAGAGAGGCCGTAAAACTGACCCCATGCATGCAAGTAAATGTGAAATCCAACACGGGATCGATTTACTCCAGAACAGCATTCACTGATATCTCCAAATTAAGATTACTTCCCAGCCCAAATCACCCGTTTCGAAGTCCAGATCTCAAAATATCCGCAGAAAGAACAAAAGCACACAAATCTGCGAACAAAAGGCAAATTCAATCGATCCACAATTCGAGATGAAACGAAAGCAAAATCGAAAATCTGCGGCTTACACTTGCGATTGGATCAGTTACAAAATGCTCGATCCGGTTAGCACACTAGCGAAACTTCTTCAAAACTAGTGAGGAAAGAAGGAGCGTAGCGATGAGGCAGTGGTGCGTACGTTAACGAACAGCAGCGAGTGGACATGTATGCCAACAGCGAGTGGACAAGTATGCCCTAGCGTTTTCATTTGCAATTACATGATTACCCTTGTACGGTTAACCTCTCCATGTGTAAATTGGAAAAAAAAAATTATCAATCCTATTTTTAATCATCACGGCATAAAATTTTAGTTTATACTTCTCTGTTTGACAAGAGTGATAAACATATTTTTATTTTGTTTTATTTTATTTAATGAAAAAATTAACACCAGAGTCGAGATAAAATAGTTTAAAAATATAATATTATTATTGTTATTATGTAATTAAATGTTTAAAGAATAGATATTTAAAAAAAATTGTGAGTTTGAACCTATGTTCGAGGTTTATCATTTTTAGATTTTATTCCAAATATATTAGAATGTTTGGAAAAAAAAATTAACCAAGGTCGTATACCAGAAACAACTAAGAATAATGATATTTAAACAATAATTCAAATCATATAACAACTTGGTTCTAGCAATAGGATTTCAGGAGAAATATCACCACCATCTTTTGTTATCGAACTCTTATTACATCAAAGAAGAAAGACCAAAGTAGTGAAAAACCTTTAAATGGTGAAAAGAAAATGATCAATATTATCAAAACTGTCTCAGAAAATAAAACAACAACCATAGAAATTATTGGTCTAGAGGATCTTTAATACCTTACAGAGTCTTTTGCAAACCTCAAGGTTATATATATATATATATATATATATATATATATATATATATATAGAGAGAGAGAACAAAGAAAGATTAATTAAACTTTTAAAAATGAGTCTAATGGAATCAGTCAAAATGGTTTGAAACATCACTTTGGCAGAAACCAAAGAATCACTCCTAGCAGGAGAATCTCTTAGAGAGACAGCTGAAAGCATTGATAGTCTATTTAAAGCACAATTTATAGAGGTAGACTATTTTAACAGTCAAGAAAAAAGAAGAAAAAAATATACTCAAGATTTGTATAAACTTGAATTACAATAAATTTATTTAGTTGATGAATATATTACGTCATTCACTAAATATAGATGAAATTCAGGTGTCGAAAAAAAAAATCAGCATTGCGACTTTTCTTCACCAAAATATCAAGTGTCTAGAGAGAAATGATAATAAGGGAATTTATCTCTAGCAATCCAGAGAACTGGCCAGACAATCCACTTTCCTTTGAGAAAAGTTGGCATAATTGTGGCATATGACGACATTGCAAAATAATTACAATTGATTAAGGGGTATTAATAAACATACTCCTTTATGTTGTAAATTAAATGATCTTGCAACAATTTGGAATGAAACACAAAGGCAGAAAAAAAGAACTGTAGATCTCATCCTTAAGCTAAGAGTGGAAAACCTTGAAGTAGCTATTGGAAATCAAGAACAATATGTTCTATAAAGAAAGCCAGATCTTATAAATCTGAACAAAAAATTGGACCATCGAGGAGTATGATAGCATCCCAAGCATCGAACTCATGTTGAGGTATGGGACAAATACGAACAAAGAAAACTCTCTGAAGAGTTCACATCAGAGCCAATTAAGGTTTTAAACATTGTAATTGCTGGACATATGGAGTAAGAGGTCATCTTTCGTCCAACTGTCCAGGAGATTATAGAAATAGAATAAGGCATTTCGAATCAACTTTAGATATTGAAGAGTGGTTTATTACCAAATTTAATTCAAGTGTACCGGTTTGATTATATGAAGAAGGGAAAGTCTTTAAGTCAAGAAAATATGATGGAATAGAATAAGAATCTAACTAAATACGAAGTGTTTCGACACGAAACACATGAAGATATGTTTGGTTTCTTTAGCTAGACAATCATATTTCATAACATAGTTGAAACGTCCATTATTTTCAAACTTTAAAATCATACTCAAATTTTTTTTATGAAGCATAGAAGTTCGAACTTCATATTTAAAATAATTCAACACTTTCATAACCAAAAACTTAATTTAACATTTAAAACATCAAGTGCATAAAATCTCTAAATCGTCAATTAACCAAAAATCCTACGTCGACATTTAACAAGATCAACAAACATTATAATAAAGCATAAAATCCCTAATAAATCATTAACAAAATCTTTATTTCAAAACTTCCATTATCAAGCTAATGCGGAAAATAAATTTTCCTCGGGAGTATACTGTCGGACTCGATCCACTCAAGCGTCAACTCCTTCCTCGATATCATCATCTCCTGCAGCATTCAAACCTAGTAAATCTAATGACTTAGCACATCCTAAACATGAGTAACAAATAATATGTATACAAGCACATGCATTAAAATTATACTTTTATTCAAGATAACTATCATAAATTTGTAAGCATAACTTAATCATAAATCGTCAAATCGTAAAGTTTTCAATGATTTATCATTTTGGGTGAAGTTTGATCCTTGAAAGTGACTAGTTGTATCCTCTGATAGACTGATTAGTCTTAGCTCACTATTACGCATGGGGACGGGCACTAGGCACTGACGTAAAATGGAAATACGATCGTCGGGCTCCCTCTGGGGCCTTTTCCTGTACAGGCTCTCTCTGGGGCCTTCTCCCTCACGATATTGCCAAAAGTCATAAATCATATTTTTTTGTCACAGTTAATTTACATCCTTCAAAATATCTTTTCTTTCTTTTTAATCAAAAAATATCGTGTCATTTCCACATTCGAAAAAATAATATTTTAACAGTAAAAATTGCTCAGTTTTATGATAAATCCTAAAATCCCATATTTTCATCATAAACATTTTAAAATATCATTTAGCATGTGTTATGATTATTCGGGACACTGTCAGACCTTTTTGTACTACACATGTGTAAAATGACCATTTTGTCATTAGGCCCTAAATTCTTTATTTTTAAATTTTTCTCACTTTTGCTGACTTGAGATTATCCCAAATAATCATTTAAGCTTAAATTTGACTTTTAATAGTTTTATTTAACGTAGACTCGAGCTTTTTGATTTAATTCTTTATTTACTAAACCGTAAAGCGTTTTAATCCCGAATTAATCTCAACTTTAATATTTTCTTCCCAAACTTTAAACATAAACTTTTAATACCTAAATAACCCTCGTGAATCATGAATTGAGACCCCATGGACCATGGTTCGAACCACTTTTTCAATAAATCGAACCCTAGCTTGTTTATGTCGAGCCATTCTTTATGTCGAGCCATCCCCCGATTTCCTCGAGCCACCTTGAGCCATCATGAACCTAACCTACCCTTGACCCTCATGTACCCTCATCGATCCCACCTAGCCCATCTAACCAGTCCCTGGCCCATGCAAAATTCAAGCGCTTGTCTCTCAGCCCGCGGCCCTTCCTCCTTGATTTTTCCTAGACTCCTAGTCCTACTAGGACTCTCCTAGCTCAGCCGCAAGCGGCTCCCCACACTCCTAGCCACCACTGGAACACTCTCCAGCCCCTGCTCACCAACCTAAGCAAGCGCCGAACCCTCCCTCAGACGTGAAGCTAGCCCTGTGCACGCATGCATACGCAATGGCACCTAGGGCTCGCGACTACCCTTCCTTGAGCCAACCTGCCCCAACCTCCTCTGGACCCAACTAGGATTCTCGTATACAACAATGTACTAGCCCCAGCCAGCCCTCCATCCAAGCCGTGCACCTCCACTGCAACTACACCAGCTGAATGCAAGCATGAGGGGAAGAGTCTTTGTGCCGTTGAACTCTTCTTTCCCTGCTGCCGCCGAGCCCTGCTGCCATCCAGCCCTCGCTTTGTTTCTAAAACGACTCCTCTATGACCCATAAATGTCCCCTCTTAATGACAGTGTGTTCTTAGGATTCATAACGTTTTTCCAATAAGTGTAAAATCATCAAAACTATGAAAATATTTGTTCTATTATTAAAAGGTTCATATTTGAATATTTTCCATGTAAAAATAATTAAAATCATAATATGATTTGAATGATACGTCAAAGGAATTTAAAAATGTGCCTTTGCGTTTTAGAACGCTCGAATATACGATAGTCGGCGTGGGGCGCGAAAAAATACGAATGAGCGACGAAGACTCCTTGTTTCTTCCTCCTCAAATTTTTGAAAATGTGTGTGTGTGGTGTGTGTGAATTTTCGGCTGATATCTCTAAAAAAAACCTAGGATTTCTTTTTTATAGATTTTAATTTGCATGTTAACGGGCTTAGGTTTTGGGTCTTTGGGTATAGGAGCAATTGATCATACTAATCTTAGGTAAATTAGATCCAATAATACCAATTTAATCGAAAAATAAAAGATTATAAAAATTATTTTTCAATAATTTTAATCTTTTAAAAATCCTGTTTACCCAAAACCGGCTTCCCGAATAAAATCAAGATCGTCTCATAAAATAATTTGAAATCTATCATTTTTAGAAAAATTTAATCATATTTAATCATATTAACAAGCCTTGAAAATATTTATTTTATCTTGGTCGTCTCCGATCTCCTTTCCCCAGCCTATTATCGAATATTCGAGTAAAATCTACAGTTTTCATAAAATTATGTAGTTAGACCCTTAGTCATATAATATGTATCAAGTAAACATTTAAAATCAATTAAATAAAACAATTAATCAATTTGGATCATTCGCATGCATGTGATTTACGTGGGTTGACTTTTGGAAGTTACAATAGTCCAAAAGATCATGAGAGAAAACCCTATACTACTGAAACGTCTACTTTTTCTTTCTTAAAACGTGCTAGAAATTTTTTTTTTTTAGCTCTCAAAATTTGGCCATACATATACATGTACATAAAATACTTTTAACGTCATTTTAAAATAAATCAACCAACTATTTTATCAACACAAAAACATTATTTGAAAAGTATAGCTCATACTATAACCTCTCCAAAATCATTCATAATTAAATAAAAGTCATAAAATATCTTTAACGTAACTTAAAATCATGAATCATAACTAGTGCGAAAAACTAGTGTCGGTCCTCGAGTTATGTGCACCTTCAGTCCAGCAAAGTCAACCATCAAGACCTCCATAAACATTATTATCATAATCACCTGCATCAATCACACCTAGTGAGTCTAAAGACTCAACACACCATAATCTTGATAACAAGTAATACATATACAAATCACATGCAACTGTGAAAATACTTGTACTTAAAATATCGTTTTCATGAAGATGTATAAACTTTAAACATAACCATTTTTGTAAACATTTTCATGATGCATGAACTTTAAATAAAAAAACATTTTCTTAAAGATGCACCAACTTTAAACATAAACATTTTCATATCCTCATAAACATATCCATATGAACATGCATAACTTAAACCTCAATATTTTCCTTTTTCTCATACATAACATGTATCCTTTTATCATGATCATCAACATTTTCTTTTATTGAATTCAGATAGTTAATTGTGACTTTCCTCAATCCTCAAAAGTCGATGGATCCATCTATATGAAACCACAGTACTGGGCGGCGGGGCCATCAACGACATAAGATCCTCAACTGAGCCTTGGCCTATCCTCAATCATATCCTCATATCCTCATTTGTCGATGGATCCATTTACATGAAACCACAGTACTGGGCGGCGGGGACATCAGGGACGATCTCTCGTCCACTGAGCCTTGGCCTATCCTCATCGAATGGAAATATGATCGTTGGGCTCCCTCTGGGGCCTTCTCCCATAAATGGGCTCTCTCTGGGGCCTTTTCCCTCATTATATCTCCATTCTTATCCTCATATCCTCAATAGTCACAATTATTTCACTTCCTTCCACGTTTTACATTTTCATCACTTTATAAAAATTATGCATTTAATATCATTTTTCTTTTAAAAACAAGCATGCAACATATCTTTTAAGGTTATCGTTTCCTCATAAATATCCATAAACATTTTAAAAGAAACCTTTCAACCTGTAAAAATCCAAAAATATTTTAAATAAACATTTCAACATTATAAACATTTAAAATATTCATTTTGACATTTAAATCATAAACATTTAAAATAAACCTTTCGACATAACAATCTCTAAACATATAAAACTTTCATAAACATGTAAAATAATCATTTTAACATGTAAAATTCCATAAACATCCATAACCATTGAAAATAATCATATTAGCACATAAAACAGCATTCAGGGCACTGCCATGACGTTTACAAATTTCTAGGTGTAAAATGACCGTTTTACCCCTCGACCCAACCTGACCCTAACAACCCTGGAACACGCCCAGACCAAACCGAGGCCAACCCAAGCCCCAAAACCGAAGCCACCTTTCAGCAGCTGGTCATGGCCGAGAAAACCCACATGCACAAGGACTCTTGTTTTCTTGCTTAGCCACCTAACCCACGGACCAGCCCTTGAATCAGTCCCTCAAGCACCCTCCTAGGACCCTAAAGAGTCGACCTAGCCCAGCCCATAGCCCCATGGCCGAGCTTTTCCTCCCTGCAAAAGCAGCAACGCCCTGCCCATGCTTTCCCTTGGGCTCTCGGGTGGAGTCCTTCTTGGCAAGGACTCCTCCCAGCCCCTGGTTTTCGAGTCCTAGCATGGCTAGGACTCTTCCCTTGACTCAACCACGTCCCTAGCTTGCCCTGGTCCCAAGCCGAACCCAAGACAAGCCCTCATGACCAAAATCAAACTCCTCTAACCACCATGACAACAACTTGGTCCCAGCTTTTATTCCTGATCATGTGCAGTGTTTTGTGTGTCTCTAGACCCTTTAAAACGTGTAAAATCATGCCCCTTTTTAATCCTATACATGGCAACCCCTTCATGCACACTTGTATCATGATTTTGGATCAAAACAATATGCTTTAAAATTCATGTTTGCATAAAAACGAAAATGCATCCAAGTGCAACTTATTTTTCATGCAATCCAATTTTAAATAAATACTATGGTGTGAATGATGAGTAAAAGGGAGAATATGGCGTGTCTTTGCGTATTTTACGCACTAATAAACGTTGACGATTGCGAAGAACGTCGACGGCAATCTAGGCTTAAAACTCCCCTTGAAAATTTGAACTTTATCTTCAAAATTGTGGTGTGTGTCTCGTGTATATTGGCTGATGGGGAGTGTTTGAATTGCTTGTGGGTGTGTGGCCGTGAGTATGTAGGGTTAAGGGTGGGGTTTAACATATTTTATAGTCTAATTAATCACTAATTAGGCTTTGGCCCATTAAGTAGGTAATTTAGGCCCATTAGTGCTTAATTAGAATTTTAAAAATAGTTTTGTTTAATAAAGTTTGTGAATTTATTAGCCGGGTTGCTAAAACGTTCGCGTTTTTGTTAAAAATCCAATACAGATAAAAATTACGTCCGGCGTATAAAATCACATCAAAACCTCTTATTTTAAAAAAATAAGAAAAAGCATCACCCTTAATTTAAATAATTAAAAAATTATTTAATAAAAACATTTTCTATTTTTTTCAGCCCTCAATCTCCGTTCCTCGATCGCAACTCGAATAACATTTTAAAAATACATTTTAATGCAACCATGTAGAAAAATATATTTTAAATATGTAAATATGCACAACATAATTAATTAATGTAATTAAAACAATTAATTAAAATACAAGAGAATTTAATAATTGCATGCATGTGGTTCGCGTGAACCTTTAGATTTTCGGGGCGTTACAACTACAGAGTTGTCAAAAAGTCTCTGGAGGACATATAGAAAATTTATTAGAAAATCTTGGTATAAGAAACAGAAAGTATCATATAATCTATAAGATTTCCAGAAGGTAAATGACAATTCTCATGGAAGTTACAAGAAATCAGACGGAGATACAATTTTTTTATTTTGAATAAATAAAAGCGGAATTATAGAAATTCAAGTCGGAAGTAGCACGAACCATGTAATGGAATCATATCGAAGCAATCCAAATCATGATAAAAGGTACTTTTAAAAGATTTCACCTTATACGGCTCGTCGTTCAATTCTTTCGAATTCATTGGATCCTTTTCCGCGTTCGAGAATCCCCTCCCTTTTTCCACTCTAACTCTAGGACCAATTTAATCACGTTTTCATGTTCCAATTGAACACTTTCCATTTTTGATTATTCTCAAAGGAGAAAATTATTCTCTTTATCAAACATATGCGGAATGAATAGATTCTCAAATCAATATTTTTCAAACATATGCGGAATGAATAGATTCTCAAATCAATATTTTTTATTTGCGGTAAACAAATTGGTAATATTCAAGATTCAATACTTGGAACTATCCAGAAAATCTCTATGCATGGAAAATTGTAAGAGTAACTTATTAAAGAATTTTCTACAACCTAATAGATCAAGATTTTAGCCGAGCCTTGACAATACATCAAAATTTTAAGAAAAATAGACTAATGAAAGAAGGCAATAGACCACACTCTTTTATCTATTTAATTTCATACAGTCTCTCTTCTGTACATTATTCATAATTATTAATTAGAAATGAGTTTATAAAAATTTTAGAGATATTCAGAAAAGTTTCTCAAGAAATTTATCCAGATATAATTGAGTTTCCTTTAATATATGAAACATATGTCCAGATCTAAGATACAACTGAATGTACAAAGAAATCAAAGTCTTATATTGGAACCAATTTGAGATAGATATGATCACAAGTTACATGTGTGGAAAAACACATGTACAAGAAATTCAATCTGTAACAAAAAACATATTAATATTAGGAAATCTTTAGGTGTGCATAAGGATAGAGGGAAGTCGAAATAGTATTCGATATTACAAGATAAAGAAATCGATTTCCTTGTAATACCATATATTATTTGAAACAATATATAATAAAAAATTACAAATAATGATAAACATCGGTGGATTATGAGTTCATAGCAAAGGAATTCCGGGAAAAGATCTAGATCAATTTGTTCTTGGATTAGAGTTTCTTGAGGAATATAAACCTTGTAAACGACTTGAAAACGAAATAAAATTCATGGTATAAGATAAAATGTGGAAAATTCAATAACTACGAGGATATATACATTCCAGTAAGAATGCTATATGAACAATATAAAACATAATATTTTGCTTCTTATATTGATTCAAGGACTAGAATCTGGACAACAAAAAGATGAGTTTTTTCAATGAATTGGAAGAAAAATTATCTCATATTTTTGGATTAAAATTCTCCAAACAAATTTTAATCTTATGTAAATGGATTAAGATGACTTGAATATTATTCGGAGGTGCCAGACAAACAACTTGGTGCAAGATGAATATACCACCAATCCATTTTCATGATACATTAGCAGAAATTTTGCTGTGAAATAATTTCTTGCAAATGTTTAAATCGTATACTAAAGAAAATGATACTAGACCATTAGGGTTTAAAACATCATGTGATGCCAAAGTTGTAGTCTAGAGATTAAGAGATGCATTACACAAAATATTTCCAATCCAGTTTCGCAGCAAACGTGGTGATAAAGAAAAACTTCTACACCCAAAAATGAAATATTCCAGAAGGCTCGGATAAACAATGCTCCAAATAAGAGTAAAACAAAACCTTCATATGGAAGAAATAGATATCCTCTAAATAACTTTATATAAA
This sequence comes from Primulina tabacum, assembly GCF_025594145.1. NCBI lineage: Eukaryota > Viridiplantae > Streptophyta > Magnoliopsida > Lamiales > Gesneriaceae > Primulina > Primulina tabacum. The sequence goes on from NC_134563.1 coordinate 30,324,883, forward strand.
AAAGATGTAGAATTAGAAACAAAGAGACCCGTAGAATATATCAACAAAAGGATTGAAGAAAATTATCATGAAGCATGGTTGGAAAGAAATCAATTCCAAAGCTAGCATTAAAATCAAGGAAGACAAGGAAAATGAGTTCGTAAGATGTAAGCACATCCCGGTGAATGTAGTTAATAAAAAGATATGTATATTATTATCAAGGAACATTTAGACATTGGTTTTAAAAGTATGTGAGTATCACCATATGACAGTCCAGATTTTGTGATATGGAAGCATGATGAGATCAAAAAGAACAAACTCATGTTAGTAATTAATTATCAATAAATTAATAAAATTCTAGAATTTGATGAATATTTTATACCAGTTGATATTATTTAATTAGTTGTACATGCAATGCAAAATTGTTCTCTAAATTTGATTGTAAGTTCGGATTTTATCAGATTCAGATGAAGGAAAAAAGCAAGAAATTCACAACTTTCTCCACACCACAAGAACATTATATTTGGGAAGTATTATCAATCGAATTGTCTAATGCACCCCAAATATTTCAAAGAAATGTGGATAATCTATTCAAATGCTATTTTAAATTTATGTTTGTTTATATTGATGATATTTTAATTGTATATAAAAATATAGATGAACATATTAAACATTTAGATATTTTAATATCCTATCTGAAATAAGATAATCATTGATACAAGGAAGATTAAATTCTTCGGAGTAGAAATTAATGAGTAAGTAACAATTCTACAAGAACACGTATTGGAAAAGATGCATAATTTTTCAAATGAATAAAAAAAATTCAAAGTTTGTTAGGGGTTGTGAACTTAGTTGGTATGTTTATTAATAACCAAGCATCGGTCCATTACTGAAAGAAAACATAAGATTTATATGGACAGAAGAACACACAAAAGAGTAGCCAACTAAGGAGATTTACAAAGATCTTCCAAAAATGGGTATTCTGCAAGATGAAAATGACGTTGTACAATATACATATGCGAGTGATCATTGGTGGGTAGCAGTTCTTACAAAGCTCATAACAGAAGGATAACAACCATGAAGATTTTGTAGTGGATTATTCTCAGATTCAGAAGTCATAAGATGACACATTAACGAAAAAAATTATATGTATTAAAAGAGCTTTTGAAAAATTGCTACTATTTTTACTTGTTAAGAAATTTACTTTGAAAATGATAATACACAAATAAAAGATTTATTAGAAAATAGAATTGAATATAAATCTGAGAAGAAAACAATATTAAGATGGCAATGATTATGTCAAAAAATTATCTTTGATATTGTTGTTATTAAATCTAATAAAAATATCCTTGCAGATTTCTTAACAAAGATCAATAATGCTAATGTCAATGCCATAATGAAAATGTGGGGAACACTTGGAAATGTTTCAAAACGAGTTTAATTAGCTTGCCTTAAATATAGAAATTGCGGGTAAGTTACAACGAGTCGATAAGAGCACTCTCTTTGATTGGATTAGAGGATGTTTGCAGGTTTATGCTCAGTTATGATCTGTATTACAAAATTATATCCTCCAGGCTATTGAAAAACCATTGGCTTCTTAAAAGAAGTGTTTTTTAGTACAAGGCTCTACACCTAGAGAAGGGGATTCAATTACCTCTAGCAAAAGTAATAATCCAGGAAAATCTTTAGAAAGGTCGGTATAAGAAAAAAATTGAGGCTCCAGATTCTTATCTCGAGTAACCATTCACATCTGGGATTGAAGAGGGAGATATCAATCTTAGACTTCAAACTGAGGTTAGTACTAAAAAATTTCAATTCCTCTATTTCAGATATACCAGCTGAATTGGGATAAATAAAAAAAAATATAATAGGAATCAACTCAGCCACAATATAGGTTGATATAGTAGGGAAGTGTCCAAGGGAGATATTATAGAGTTCTACTTTTTAGTGCAGCACCAGAAACCAACTGGAAAAGGCTCACACAAAGCCTTTCATTTCATCAAGGTCAGGAGGCCAGACATGAACATCAAGAATTATCAATGGTCCTTAGATAATGAAACACATCTTGTTTCATCACTTACTGAAAACAATATCTTCACTCGACGAGTATGGAGATTTTGAGTCTGTCTCATAGAGATGAACAAAGTCAACTTTCCATCTATGTTTTATCAAAATTCTGCAAATGAATATTTTCTGTTAAATACTATGATAGGAAAAACTACACATTTTTAAGAATACATAAGAGATAAATTTTCTGTGGAATAACAAGCTATATGGGAGTCAATAAACTAGTCAGAAATTCTGCAACATGGCACATGTGGAAAGATGGTGAGAAGAAATCTGCCCAAAATGTCCAAACCTGAAGGAGCCAGAATTCGGGAAGGGTTTTCAACCTAAATCTGACCATAAACATAATGCAGAGACAATTCCAAGTGGTGAAAGACCACACAAGTCACGTTTTCCTCGGTAACCATACAAATGAAAAAGATTCCTTGACAAAAGTAAAGAAAGCATGTGATCCAACCACCCCAATAATGGAGAACGAACCACACAACCATTTCAAAAAAATGGACCATTAACTTGTGCCGTTGAGAAGTTTCAAGTGATGACTTCTATCATGAAGGGAAGGAGACTGAATTGTTCTACAATCATATTAAACATTCTGAAGAATATGGTTGAGTCCTCCAAGCAGTGCAACGGTTATGTTGTGACACTCAGCTACCTACTGATGGATAATGGTCTTGTGGATGACTCAGCTGAGAAGTCATCCAAATTTAAAGTCTTCTTTTGCCAAGAACGTTCATTAGCCAAAAACTAAGTTGGACATAACTCCTGAGGAGTTTGTCAAGGTGAAAAAGAAGATTGGGATGCTGGCAGCTCCCAAATCAATTAAGATGGAAAGTCTAAGGACTTGGCTAAGAAGAAGACAATCAAGAGGAAGTTGATTGTCAGCGAAACTGATTCGGAAAAAACCCCATCTCCGAAAATTACATAGAAGCCAAGGTCCCAAAAGACCAAACCAGCTGTTGTACGAGCTGTTCCAGCTGAAAGGCTGACACCAACTGGAGCTGAACCGCCTCTTATTGTTATACCTATCAGGGCAGTTCCAGTTACATCAGTAGCTGAAGAGACTCAGCAACGGACTCCAACTGATCCTCCAATGCAGAGAGTCCCCGAATATGGTGAGAAATTGAAACTTACTGAAGTCAAAACACCACTCATCACTATTGCCCAGTTACATCAACTGAAAGGCTGACACCAACTGGAGCTGAACCGCGTCTTATTGTTATACCTATCAGGGCAGTTCCAGTTACATCAGCAGCTGAAGAGACTCAGCAACGGACTCCAACTTATCCTCCAATGCAGAGAGTCACCGAATATGGTGAGAAATTGAAACTTACTGAAGTCAGAACACCACTCATCACTATTTCCCAGTTACATCAACTGAAAGGCTGACACCAACTGGAGCTGAACCGCCTCTTATTGTTATACCTATCAGGGCAGTTCCAGTTACATCGGCAGCTGAAGAGACTCAGCAACGAACTCAACTGATCCTCCAATGCAAAGAGTAACCGAATATGGTGAGAAATTGAAACTTACTGGAGTCAGAACACCACTCATCACTATTGCCCGACCAACTGTTCTACCAGTTTCTATATCAAAGGGATTGGTGATTCAAGAAAAGGTGGATGCCACCACCTCAGGGCTGAGCATTTCTCACGCCCTAACTTATCCTAAAGGTAAGGAAAAGTTAATTGAAGAGCCCAGGCCAACCAACCCCATTCAAACTCATATCGATCTCATCTAGATTGAGATAAATGAGTTCTCTGAATCAAAGTTGGAAGTTTATAATGAATGGATCAGATTCATGACCGAAATATTTGGCAGACGTTTGCAAAAAACTTCAGTTTTGAATAAATTCATCCCATTGGAGAAAATCTTCCAAAGACAGTCAAAGCTATCACCATTGCTCACACTGGAAATGAGGGATTATTTCATTGATCTGATGCGTGTAAAGAAGCTAGCTGAAGTCACAGCTCGGCTAAGAAAGAATTATGATCCGATCAGTCCAACTTCCTACAATGACAGAGCAGTTTTCCAGCAGCTGGACTCGGATCTCTTATCCCTACAGATGAAGATAAAAAATTTAGAATTGGATCAACAATTATATATTCCAGTTAATTCCCAAAGCCCATCAACGGAGCAAGCTCAGACTTCTGGAGCTCAATCAAAGTCATCCAAGGAACTAGTTACCGAACAAACTGATGAGCAAGTAACTATTCCTATCTCTCAAGATGCTCAATCATCTCCTCCTGCTCCTCCGAAATCTCCTCCAGTGAGTCTTCAGCTGTATACAGAAGCTGAGTTGTCATTGGCAAATGTTGATGAAGTTATCCAGTCAGTTGCCACTGACATCCAGCTGAACCTTACAACTGAGTAATCAGCTAAATAAAGAGCACAACATAACAAATAGCCTCAGAGGCTATATTATAAGAAGTTGAAGAGCACGACTGAAAAACAAAATGAAGCTGAAATGCCTCAGTTGCACTCAGAACGAATTAAAGATGTGCAAGTGCCAACTGAAGAGCTGACTAGCTCCACTGCTGATCAGCCCTCTCCCTAAGCTCAAGAACCTTCTCAGGAAGCAGTTGAAGAAATTTTAACAGAATTAGCTAAAGCCGAAACTGAAGCACCATGGTTAGAAATGGTCATTTTCAATGAAGAAGACAAGGATGAAAATCCAGATACACCTGAAGCTCTGTCTCCTCAAATACCTATGGCAGCTGATCTTATGCTTGAAGAAATTCAGTCCGGTTTGAACAATATTATCTCAACTGTTTCTGATATGAAGTCAACCCAACTACTGCATACATTGAAGATTGATTCTATGAAGGCTAATACAATGAAGAGCCTCCAGCTGGTTACTAAGGATATCGCTAACTTATTTCTCCAAATAGATCATTTGAAGAAGGACCGAGTGACAGTTCCAGCACTTCTCCAAATTCAGGACATGCTGATCAATTGAATAGATTTCATAAAAACAAGCATGACAAAGAAAATGGATCTGATGCGAGAACAAATGCTAAATGATATATCTCAAGTCACTTCGAAAGTCCGAATCTTATCCAAGCGTGTTGGTGGTGTTGACAAAAAAGGGGGAAGAAGAGAAGCTATCTAAGAAGAGACCTAGTCAACCAATTGATCATGGACCAGCTGATAAAAGAGCTAAGAAATGAAAATCAGTTGGAATGCAGTCTCTATTCGCTATCTAAGAAGATACATAGTCAACCAACTGATCAAGGACCAGCTGATAAAAGAGCTAAGAAATGAAGATCAGTTGGAATGCAGTCTCTATTTAGTTATTATTTGATGTGGCAGAGTATCAGTTAGAAGATAGACGACTATTTTCATTCTTTCATTCTTTGTACGAATCTGTACAGTGAAAGATTATTTTATCTACAAAGTTAAGTTGTCATCAGTTGTTGAATTCTAAGTTTTGTCAAACACCAAAAAGAGGGAAATTGTTGGAATCAGAATTTTGGAGTTTGACAAATTGAGCGATTAAAGACTACCGAACTGAACAACTCAACTGAACATATCTTAACTGAAATTACGTAATTGAAGTTGCCCGAACTGATTGTTAATGTGCTAAAAATCGAAGACAACTGAACTGATAAAAGCTAACTGAAACTGTGTAGTTAACTGTACGATCAGTTAAGACTGATCAGTTACACGATCAGTTCATCGAAAAGCTCCATATCAAACTGAACTATCAGTTACACAGTCAGTTCATCAATCGGCTATGAAAGTCAACTGATAAATCAGCTTGACACATCATCAATTAAGGAGCATATCTATCAAGCGAAAATTTGTACAAGAGCAGACTGCAACTTGTACTGGGAATGCAACATATCAGAATGCCACAGTGTACGATTGTCAGAAGAATGATGACATGTCTACTGAGGATAAATTAATGGATATGATAATTTTAACGCATTCAATATTACCGTTGGGAAGCGAAGCCTATAAATAGCTGAAAATATCAGCTGAGAAAAAGACTTTCTGCGCGTACATTCATTTTGGGCTAAACAATTTTTAAAGATAAGTTACAAGAAGCTCACGCTTATCAGATATATTCATAGCTTCAAGGCTATATTTTGAGCACCAACATAAGCACTCATTGTTATCTTATTCGATCTTTTTAGATCAGTTGTGCTTAGCAAACATATCAGTTGTGTATTGATAAAAGTTGTAAAGATACTAAGAGTTTCAGTTTAGCAGTGCTAAGTCCAAACTGAAATGAGTTATTACAGTTACTGTAATTAATCAAAGTCTTTCAGTAAATATCATATCCACAAATTTTTGTGTTCTTTATTTTCAAGTATTCAATCTATTTTTCAGTTTGTTTCCGTACTTTAAACTTAATTAATCAACATTGACAACAAGATTATCGAATTCAGTTTTTCACCGAACTGATTCACTATTTCAAAAAAGATTGGAAAATAGCCAAGTGTTTATTCAACCCCCCTTCTAAACACTTTACTGACCCAACCGATCCTAACAAGCCATCTATGTTGTGATTTCATGGTTAGGCTCTGAAGAGCAGTTTGTAAAACACGGTAGATATGGCCCGACAACATAATGGTCAAAGAGGTAAAAAATTTAGTTTATGTTATAGAAGCGTGATTTATATATAAATAAAAAAACAAAACAAAAAACAAAATAAAAACCCTCATATTTGAAATATAAGCTGGAAACATTGTGTAGCTTTATGTCTTTAGACATACTAGATAGGTGTAACAACACCAGTTACCTAAAAGAGGGTTAGAGAGCTTAAACAAGCTTTTGATGGACGAGGGACTAAATTCTAAGTAAAACTAGAGTTTGGAGGTTTATTGGAAAATTGCCCATTAGAAATATAATCTCTCATTAATTAATAAACACATCACGGGTCTGCCAACGTGAGAATACAATCGTAGATACTGGAGAATTATTTATATAATCAAACACGTACATGTCTAATTGATTTTTTGTATAAAAATTCTAATTTTAAAAAATGATTAGAATGTAAAAAATAATTATTTTTAAATTTTTTTTAACATAAATTAATTTTTTTCATGAAAAGAAGTACAGGGCTAAAAAATTAAAGACGTGTATGACGAGTCGATAATATATCATGTTTATATGTCTTTAATTTGATATTTCCATCGATTTTGAGAATAAACATGAGCTAATATTCATTTATATTCGTATTATTGGATAAAAGGTCTCAAAAGAGAGGAAATAATGAAAATCGACTGATACCCCATAAGAGCCCGGGTCATGGATGACCCGGAATATCAAATGGATTCCCAAATCCGAGTGAATCTGCAGATTGATTCTTCTGGAGCCGGACAGGTGCAAGCCCATGCTCTACTCCCCGGGCAGTCATAGGCCCGGGCTCTTGTATAAATCTCCCGGGAGACATTCTACCCGGGCACTTCGATAACAGTGCCGCATTCGAGTGGTTCAGAAGATAAGATCTTGTCTCGAAAATCGCACCTGACAGGATCATATTGATGTGACTTGATGGAAATGTAGGGTGGCGTGACAGGAAGTGGAAAGTAGGCACTGAAAACAAGGTACCTACTACCTTTTCTCCTATAAATAGCAGGTATGTAATTCATTTGAGGGACTTTTGGCTTCATCTTCTTCTCTAGTTATGGAGAATGATTCATTCACCAACACATGTTAACACACATATTTACACCAGTAGCCTTTACTTTTATCTAAGCTACACTGGTTATCATCTTCACCTGCTGACTTAAGCATCAGAGTGGCCACGCCGGACACCCCTCCGGCGCTTATTCACGAGTTCTTTCCTTGTTTACAGGTTACAGCTGAAGCCATACTGCAGAGCTATATCTTCATCACAGATATAGTCCTTGATCAGTTTCCTTTATTATTTTGATAGCAGATCCGGTGGAGCACCCGACCCTGCTCACTCATTTCACCAGGATCGCATCATTGGCGTCGTCTGTGGGAACTTGAGCTCAAGACGTAGATATGGTTTCCATTCAAAAGTAAGTCCGACCTTGCTAGGCACCTCAGTAAGCCCAAATCTGCTTGGCAAACATACAAGTCCGACCAGCTCGGCACTCAGATCTTATATGCGGATTTTATATGGGCTCAAAGCTCAGCAGCTATCCCGGAATGGTGTGGAAGAGCATTTGCTATGCACTCAGTAGCATACAACTATGTTAATCACCTAATTTAGCTCAACAAGAGAAGTTTCACTCTACTAAAAATGAATTCGGATTCAATATTTCCTGGTTAGAGATTTGGTTTTTAATAAAACTAATATAGCAGCAGGAGCAGAAAGGTTAAAAACCCGGGTGAGATAAGGCCCCGACACCATATTGAAAGTCCGGGAGTTATGAGGCCTCGGCACATTCTCTTAAGCCCGGGAGGTATGAGGCCCCGTCATCTTATTCATGAAAGTTCGAGAGAGACGAGGCCCCGTCATCTTATTTAAAGCCCGGAAGGTATGAGGCCCCGGCACATTCTCTTAAACCCGGGAGGTATGAGGCCCCGGCATCTTATTCTTGAAAGTCCGGGAAAGACAAGGCCCCGACATCTTATTTAAAGTCCGGGAGTTATGAGGCCCCGACACATTCTCTAAAGTCCGGGAGACATGAGGCCCCGGTTATTATCTAAAGTCCAGGGCTCCGTACCTGGCTCGGGGCTCCGCACCTCGACCACTCCAAGACCCAAGGCTCCGTACCCTGGTTATTCTATAAGTCCATGGATCCGCACCCTGGCTCGGGGCTCCGCACCTCGACCACTCCAAGACCCACGGCTCCGTACCCTGGTTATAAGTCCAGGGATCCGCACCCTGGCTCGGGGCTCCGCACCTCAACCACTACAAGACCCAGGGCTCCGTACCCTGGTTATTCTATAAGCCCAGGGTTCTCAAACCTAGCTCGGGGCTCCGCACTTCGACCATTCCCATGTCCCGGGACATGCTCCCTGGCCCAAGGCTCCGCACTTTGGTTATTTATAAGCCCAGGGTTCTCAAACCTGGCTCGGAGCTCCGCACCTTGACTATTCCCAAGTCCTGGGACATGCTCCCCGGCCCAAGGCTCCGCACCTTGGTTATTTATAAGCCCAGGGTTCTCAAACATGGCTCGGGGCTCCGCACCTCGACCATTTTCAAGTCCCGAGACATGCTCCTCGGCCCAAGGCTCCGTACCTTGGTTATTTATAAGCCAAGGGTTCTCAAACCTGGCTCGGGGCTCCGCACCTCGACCATTCCCAAGTCCCGGGACATGCTCCCCGGCCCAAGGCTACGCACCTTGGATATTTATAAGCCCATGGTTCTCAAACCTGGCTCGGGGCTCCGCACCTCGACCATTCCCAAGTCTCGGGACATGCTCCCCAGCCCAAGGCTCCGCACCTTGGTTATTTATAAGCCCAGGGTTCTCAAACCTGGCTCGGGGCTCCGCACCTCGACCATTCCCAAGTCCCGGGACATGCTCCCCGGCCCAAGGCTCCGCACCTTGTTTATTTATTAGCCCAGGGTTCTCAAACCTGGCTCGGGGATCCGTACCTCGACTATTCCCAAGTCCCGGGACATGCTCCCCGGCCCAAGGCTCCGCACCTTGGTTATTTATAAGCCCAGGGTTCTCAAACCTGGCTCGGGGCTCCGCACCTCGACCATTCTCAAGTCCCGGGACATGCTCCTCGGCCCAAGGCTCTGCACTTTGGTTATTTATAAGCCCAAGGTTCTCAAACCTGGCTCGGGGCTCCGCACCTCGACCATTCCCAAGTCTTGGGACATGCTCCCCGGCCCAAGGCTCCGCACCATGGTTATTTATAAGACCAGGGTTCTCAAACCTGGCTCGGGGCTCCGCACCTCGACCATTCCCAAGTCCTGGAACATGCTCCCCGGCTCAAGGCCCCGCACCTTGGTTATTTATAAGCCCAAGGTTCTCAAACCTAGCTCGGGGCTCCGCACCTCGACCATTCCCAAGTCCCGGGACATGCTCCCCAGCCCAAGGCTCCGCACCTTGGTTATTTATAAGCCTAGGGTTCTCAAACCTGGCTCGGGGCTCCGCACCTCGACCATTCCCAAGTCCCGGAACATACTCCCCGGCCCAAGGCTCCGCACCTTGGTTATTTATAAGCTCAGGGTTCTCGAACCTGGCTCGGGGCTCCGCACCTCGACCATTCCCAAGTCCCAAGGACATGCTCCCCGGCCCAAGGCTCCGCACCTTGGTTATTTATAAGCCCAGGGTTCTCAAACCTTGCTCGGGGCTCCGCACCTCGACCATTCCCATGTCCCGGGACATGCTCCCCGGCCCAAGGCTCCGCACCTTGGTTATTTATAAGCCCAGTGTTCTCAAACCTGGCTCGGGGCTCCGCACCTCGACCATTCTCAAGTCCCGGGACATGCTCCCCGGCCCAAGGCTCCGCACCTTGGTTATTTATAAGCACAGGGTTCTCAAACCTGGCTCGGGGCTCCGCACCTCTACCATTCCAAAGTCCCGAGACATGCTCCCCGGCCCAAGGCTCCGCACCTTGGTTATTTATAAGCCCAGGGTTCTCAAACCTGGGTCGAGGCTCCGCACCTCGACCATTTCCAAGTCCCGGGACATGCTACCCGGCCCAAGGCTCCGCACCTTGGTTATTTATAAACCTAGGGTTCTCAAACCTGGCTCGGGGCTCCGCACCTCGACCATTCCTAAGTTCGGGAGATATGAGGCCCGGGAAATCTATTTTAAAGCCTGGGAGACATGAGGTCCCGGCATCTTATACTTAAGTCCGGGAGATATGAGGCCCCGGCATCTTATGCAAAGACCGGGAGGCACGAGGCCCCGGCATCTTATCTCAAGTCCATAAGACACGAGACTCAGGGCACCGCACCTCGACCATTCCCAAGTCCCGGGACATGCTCCCCGGTCCAAGGCTCTGTACCTTAGTTATTTATAAGCCCAGTGTTCTCAAACCTGGCTCGGGGCTCCGCACCTCGACCATTCCTAGGTCCAGGAGATATGAGGCCCGGGCAATCTATTTTAAAGCCCGGGAGACATGAGGTCCCGGCATCTTATACTTAAGTCCGGGAGATATGAGGTCCCAGCATCTTATGCAATCGGGAGGCACGAGGCCCCGACATCTTATCTCAAGTCCATAAGACACGAGACTGCGGTATTTCATCCCATTTCTGGGAGACATGAAGCCCCCGATGCTTTTATAGAACAAGATTGATTATCTCTTTGGGAATCCAAGCATGACTGATCGGGACAGCGAGTATGACTCTAGCCCGACTATTTAAGGGATGGGTGATGATACCCCCATAAGAGCCCGGGTCATGGATGACCCGGAATATCAAATGGATTCCCAAATCCGAGTGAATCTGCAGATTGATTCTTCTGGAGCCGGACAGGTGCAAGCCCATGCTCTACTCCCCGGGCAGTCATAGGCCCGGGCTCTTGTATAAATCTCCCGGGAGGCATTCTACCCGGGCACTTCGATAACAGTGCCGCATTCGAGTGGTTCAGAAGATAAGATCTTGTCTCGAGAAGCGCATCTGACGGAATCCTATTGATGTGACTTGATGGAAAGGTAGGGTGGCGTGACAGGAAGTGGAAAATAGGCACTGAAAACAAGGTACCTACCACTTTTTCTCCTATAAATAGCAGATATGTAATTCATTTGAGGGACTTTTGGCTTCCTCTTCTTCTCTAGTTCTGGAGAATGATTCATTCACCAACACATGTTAACACACATATTTACACCAGTAGCCTTTACTTCTATCTAAGCTACACTGGTTATCATCTTCACCTGCTGACTTAAGCATCGGAGTGGCCACGTCGGACACCCCTCCGGCGCCCATTCACGAGTTCTTTCCTTGTTTACAGGTTACAGCTGAAGCCATACTGCAGAGATATATCTTCATCACAGATATAGTCCTTGCTCATTTTCCTTTATTATTTTGATAGCAGATCCGGTGGAGCACCCGACCCTTCTCACTCATTTCACCAGGATCGCATCATCGACGAAAAAGAGAAAAACTGAAAAAAGCGGGCAAAATCTGCAACGTACCCACACTCAAAAACAAGCTCGGGTGCACAAATATTGTTGTCCAAAAGTTATAGAACTCGTCAAGAGGCGTGGGGGTACCGATTTTCGAGTGCAAATACGCCATTCATGCCGAAACTTACCTGTACGTGGCTTTGTGTGTCGTTTTTGACCCTTTAATGATATAAATACAATAGGACATTCTTTTTTGAGAGGAATGGAGATACTTTCATTATTATTTTGTCATAGAATACCAAACACCATAACCCCCGAACTGTTAGAGTAGATGCCCTGCAAGCCAACGGTTGGCTAGGGAATTTATTTACTCAAGTGTAATATACAATCTTTATTTTAATATAATTTAACTTTTCATGGTCTTGTTTTACTTTATCTGTATACCCATGCACTCAGCATAGATAAAGTTATTGATTATACTTTAATACAAATGAATCGTAATTGATGTTGAAACTCATTTGTAAACACTGTATGATCTAAATTCGTTCCTAATCGATTCAGCCACCTAAAACATGGATAAAGGTCGCTTGAGCTCGAGACTAGCATCTGTGATATTGTGTACTGCGTTTTTTGGTAAGGGCATAGAGATGTCCAAACTTGCAGATGGGTAGTCATATGATGATTATACCGAACAACCCTCCCTCGGACTTTCCAAGTTGTTATCATTCATCGAGAGGATAAGTCCGTGATTGTGATTGTACACCATTAGTCCTTACGACCCGGGACAACACTGTGGCTCTATATGCTAGGGCTATGCTTTGACTCGTTTACCGGCTCCAGGAGAGTCACGAGGTGGCGAGGTTGGGTACAGTTGCGACACATATAGGAGCCAGTGCATTGTAGTCGGGGATTCACCGCTCACCTGCGGGTGTGGATATCCTATGTGATCTGATGAAATTATAGTGCGTGGAATCTCTAGCCAGAGTATGAGATGTACGTTAGAGAAGGAGTTCTCCAACCGTACATGCGATGCCACTATTTATAGTTATCACATAGTTATCGAATTAATATGCAACCCTCGGTGAACCAATGGTTGCAGATTTGATCGGGATATATGAGATGAAGGGACTGTACTGTATGTTAATCATAATCGATTAGTTCTTGCAGGCACTATCAGTGATACCAAGGGGATCATGGGACGATGCTACTAGACGCTCTTACCATGATCCGATGGGTGTAATCGGAAATGAGTTCTGACATTCTTGATCAAGGTGTTGACGAAAAGAATGGAGCTAACTAAGATAAGCCCGAATAAGAATAAATGTTATTCTGAATCACAAAGAGTTGTGAACTCACGGCTAGCAGTATCCCTGAATCATTGAGGGTCACACAAGTACTGGATCATTTTTTCCCGTTGAGAAAATAAATTCGAGGAGTTGAATTTATATTATGATATAGTAAATTCAAGGAGTTGAATTTATGATATTTAAATATTGAGAAAATAAATTCAAGGAGTTGAATTTATAAGATAGTAAATTCAAGAAGTTGAATTTATGAATTTATAAAATTTGGAGAGAACAAATTTAAGGAGTTGAATTTATAGAATTTAATTTATTAAACTCAAAAATTGGATTTATTAAATATTTAATTTTGGAGGTGATAAATTCAAGGAGTTGAATTTATAATTTAAATATTAAATTCAAATGTTGAATTTATAATTGATTTAATTTATTAAACTCAAAAGTTGAGTTTATTAAATATTAAATTAAATATAGTGGGAATATGTTTAATGGGCTTGTAGGAGTACAAGTCCAATATACTAAATAATTAAAGTTATTATGCACTTTGATTAATTAATTAAACTAGTTGGACTAGCTCAATTGATTAATCAAGCCCATTAATTTTAATTATGAAATTTAGGTTAAGACTCTTGTTTTTAAGGAAATAAAAAGTTGACCTAGCCTCCAATTCTCAAGTGTGATTAACGAGAAGTACATGTACAATTCCTCCAATTTTATTTTGGCCACTTTTCAAGAAAAAGAGATTTGAGTCATCTCTCAAATTTTTGATCTCAATTGAAAATTGTTCGCTTATACCGACATAGTTGGAGCCAAGTGAAAATTGTTCACCAAATGTAAAAGTTTTAAACATCCTACGTATGTTTAATCATAAAACCATACGAGTGCCCAAAACAAATATATTTTGATTGTCAAAATAAAATAAAAATTTTTAAACTTCCGCTACGTTTGGGCAGTAGAAACCGAGATCCAACAGTGGTATCAAATCCAGGTTTTCTAAATCGTATGGTTTTAAATAATATTGAATAATTTATTTCTAACCACACAAGAAAATTTTTCAAAAAATTGATACACCATAAAAATTTATTTTTCCAGAAATTAAAAAAAAAATTATTTTCGGATCTGCCCGGAACTGTTCTGGGCAGACCGCGCACGCAGCACGCGCGCAGGAGCTGCGCGGAACGTCCGCGCAGCGGGCGCGCAACGTACCCACAGGAGCTGCGCGGAGCGCCAGCTGCGGGCGCGCAACGCACCAGCAGGAGCTGCGCGGAGCGTCCGCGGAGCTGGCACGCAGCCTGCGCATCGCTTGTGCACTGTTGTGCGCGCAGGGCACGCACAGCGTGCCTGTGACTGCCCGAAACGTTTGGACAGTGCGCTGGCGGCTGCCCGGGAGTGTCTCGGGAACCGTTCTAGATAATGGGCTTGAATTGTTTGGGCCTAGGGTACGATTTTCTGATTTTTCATATTTTTGGGCAAAATTGATTTTTTTGAAAATTGGTTCAATTTTTTTTTGAAAATTAATTTTAGAAAAATTAATAATTTTCTTGTAAAATAAATAATTAGAATATGATTTTAATTATTTATGATAAAAATGAGTTTTACAAGAAATCTATTATTAATGATTTAATTGGAAATTAAATAAAAGTGTTTATTTAATTTATTAAATTCTTTAATAATTGTGATGGTTAGCAATAAAATTATTAGATATATGATTTATTAGTTAATTAAATTTGTTTAATTAATTGATGTTAATATTTGATATTAAATGCATGAAGTATTATCGAAGCCTTGACCAATGTGTTAGGTGTATATTAAGATATTTCACTGTTTTATTCATTTTGTTAATATTTGATATTATTAAAGTGGACCTGATTTATGGCCCGTTCCCATCCCATGAGATGTATCTCTTATGTGCCATTGCTATTTAAATGTAATTATTAGAACTAGTGGGAGATCAAGACTGGAAGATGGTGGGCCCGATGAACAAGATGAAGACATGTAAAATATTAAAAGCTCTTGTAATAGTTGCATTTGCGTCCCTGAATTCACCTAGGTTTTGGATCTGGATCCATGTATGGCTCACATGGATCTAATATTGTTGGCGATCGGTCATCCTTATTTATTGTTGAATGTCATATTATGATATATGCGATATATAGTAGTATGCATGTATGTATATTATTAAATAATATAGTTGCATGAATCCGGCAAACATACAAACATGGCACACGATTTTAAATTAAAATGATAAGACAATTTTAAAATTAAAATCCCTCATTTTGAATAAGATTCAAAATTTATATCAAACCGAAAAGTAAAAATTAAAAGAGTTTAATTTTTCCTTGCCTTCCGTCAACCGTGGTTGCATGTTGATCGCTACCCGCGGACAATGTCTGGCTCATATTATTGGGGAGGCCTGGACGTCGGAAAGCTGTGACTTCCATCGGACATATGATGTGAATTGAGTGAAACTCCCATGACTTCGGCTCATATTATTGGGGGAAATCATGGCGACCGTCCACTACAGTTCAATATTGATGGGTTGGTTTGACACGTGAAAATAAACGGCGTCATATTATTGGGTCCTTTTTAAACGTGAGTAAAAACACGCGGAGGTTGCATAGGGATGCAATTGGATTCTACCTTTTAGAAATTATAATTGGCTGATATTATTCGGGATTATAATTGGCTGATTGGACTCTTCGTGCCCACTAAGGAAATGCGATTTCCCTTTTTCATCAGAGGGTGGTGGAAATGTCAAAATAGTGGGAGAGATATTTATAAAATAAAATCCATATTTTATATCTTAAAATTATTTTAAAATAATCAGCAACAATTATTCTGTTTCCATATCAGTATATCCATTTTTGTTATTAACAAGCTAACCGAATCTAATTTTCAAGATTGGTTGGAAAAATTGTTCTAAATTCGGAGAAAATGACATACACACTAATGTCAGTCCTGCTGAACTGACAAAACATGCAAGATGGTAGGACCATAGTATGCAAGCTAAAGTGTAACATGCTCACTTCTATGTCAAACGAACTGTAGGGACAATTTGAAAAAATGTTGAATGCTGCTGACATTCGAATACACATGCAAGAGTTGATGGTACATGAAACTCGTACAGTGATGCACACCCTTTTTAAAAGCTCATGACTACATGCATGCAAGATGGGGCTCTGGCCCATGAGCGTAGTGTACATATGATTGGGCTTATTGAGAATGTGGTGGGCCTGGAATATGTGATTCCTAACGAGTTAATTGATGACATCAATTTGTTGTCTTTCTCTTCCTCATTTGACGGGGTTATGGTGAACTTCAATTTGAATATGATAGATGATAGCCTTGAAGAGCTAGTCAATACGCTTATAAGTTATGATATCGCCATAAAATAGGGAATTGTTGTTTTTCTAATGAGTCTCTCGTCAGACGAAAAATGGCCCATAAGGTAAGGGAAAGAAATGTCCCGCCCCTCACAAGAAAAACAAACCCAATAACAGACAAACTCTGAAGGACACTTAAAAGGCCTACAAAGCCCGATAAGTTAGAACATATTTATTTCACTACAAGAAGTCCGGACATAAGAAATTATATGTGCCGGAAATGTTCTGGGAATGATAAGTAAATGTCCAAGTAAATACGATTTCAACGACAAACAAGATGATCCAAATCATGCACAAATATGGCATGCTATAATACGTCACATTTCCCAAAAAAAGGATGCACAGACTAGTCGGAGAAGGCATGTTTGACTTGTCAGACATAAATTCTCTACCTACTTGTAAGTCCTGTCTAAAAGAAAAAATGACAAAGACTCCATTCAATGGAAACGTGGAACGTGCGCATGGTCTACTGGATTTGATCCACACAGACGTTTGTGGCCCACTAAATGTTAGCACAAAATATGGGCAATCCTACTTCATTATCCTTACTGATGACCATTCGAGGTATGAGTATGTTTATTTGATGAAACGTAAATCTGAAATTTTTGAAAGGTTCAAAAAATTCAGATCAGAAGTAGAAAACCAGCTAGAAAGAAGTATTAAGGCACTTCGATCTGATCGAGGTGGAGAATACTTAAGTGCTGAATTTTTGGGTTATCTAAAAGAGAATGAGATTCTCTCACATTGGACTCCACCAGCAACACCACAATTGAATGGTGTTTCTGAACGTAGAAATCGAACCTTGATGTACATGGTTCGATCCATGATGGGATTCACTGAATTGCCTTTATCGTTTTGGAGCTTTGCGCTTAAAACTGCGGCAATATTGTTGAATAATGTCCATACTAAAGCAGTGGATAAAACACCATATGAGATATGGATGGGAAAAACTCCCAAATATTCTTACATGAGAATATGGGGGTGTCCTGCTTACGTGAAGCAGACAGTGGGAGACAAATTGGATAGTAGATCCACTTTGTGCTATTTTGTAGGATATCCAAAGAATTCTGTTGGATATTATTTCTATCATCCCAATGAAGCAAAATTGTTTGTTTCAAGAAATGCCACCTTTTTGGAAAAGAAATTTCTATTAGATAGAAAAGACAAGATGATAGAACTTGAAGAAATTCAAGATACTCCCTCAACTATAGAAGTTGAACTCATTTCCCAACAACCAGTAGTTGAAGTACAAGCTCCTAGAAGGCCTGATAGGGTTATTAAACCACATGCAAGATATACGCTTCTTCATGAACAAGACCATGATGAGTCTTGTGTTTGATGTGATCCAATGAACTTTAAAGAAGCAATATCTGATACTGATTCATCCAAATGGCTTGAAGCCATGCAGTCTGAGATGGAATCTATGTATTCAAACCAAGTCTGGACATTGGTGGATCCACCTGAGGGAATAATTCCCATAAGATGCAAATGGATCTACAAAGAAAGCTTGGGACGGATTGGAAGGTATTGACCTTCAAAGTAAGACTGGTTGCAAAAGGTTATATTCAAATGCAAGGAATTGACTATGAGAAAACTTTTTCACCAGTTGCTATGTTTAAGTCCATTAGAATACTACTAGCCATAGCAGCATGATATGACTATGAGATATGGCAAATAGATGTAAAGACTGCATTCCTCAATGGAGACATCAAAAAGAAATTTATATGTCTCAACCTGAGGGATACACATCAGTAAGAAGTGAGCATAAGGTATGAAAATTTCAGAGATCAATATATGGTCTCAAGCAGGCGTCAAGGAGTTGGAACCTCAGATTTGATAGCACTATCAAAGAGTTTGATTTTGCTAAAAATCATGAGGAACCATGAGTATATAAGAAAGTTAGTGGGAGTGCAGTGATATTTCTTATACTTTATGTTGATGACATCCTACTCATTGGGAATGATGTAGGACTACTGCAATCAACTAAATCATGGTTAGCAAGTAAATTCTCCATGAAAGACATGGGTGATGCATCATATGTATTGGGAATATAAATCTAGAGATATAGATCAAAGAGGATGCTAGGACTCACCCAAGCCACTTATATCGATACCATTTTGACACAATTCTCTATGGAAGTGTCCAAGAGAGGATACTTACCAATTTGTCATGGTATTACTCTATCTAAAGCTATGTGTCCCAAAACTGATGAAGAATAGAGATGATGACACGTATTCCATATGCGTCAGCCATTGGTAGTATCATGTATGGTATGATATAGACACGTCCTGATGTTGCTTACGCTCTGAATGTTACAAGCAGATATCAGGCGAACCCTGGTCCAATGGATTGGAAGGCCGTGAAAGATATTCTTAAGTACTTGAGAAGGACTAAGAACTTGTTCATGGTCTATGGGGGTGGAGAATTGAAATTGGAAGGCTACACTGATTCTAGCTTTCAATGTGACGTAAATGATTCGAAATCGACTTCTGGCTTTGTATTTATGCTTAATGGTGCGGCTGTCTCTTGGAAAAGCTCCAAGCAAGACACCGTTGCGGATTCCACCACTGAAGTTGAATACATTGTTGCATCTGCTGCAGCAAAAGAGGTAGTTTGGATGAGGAATTTTGTCCAAGATTTGGGCGTTATTCCTAATGGAGTTGATCTAGTCCCGTTGTACTGGGACAACACTGGTGCCGTTGCGTAAGCAAAGGAACCAAGGTCTCATCAGCGATCCAAACATGTACTGAGGAAGTTCCACATCATACGGGAGATTGTGGGAAGAGAAGAAATATCAGTCGAAAGAGTCCCCTCTGTAGATAATGTTGCTGATCCACTTACAAAGCCCTTGCCAGGACCATTGCTTGAGAAGCATCGCGAAGCAATGTGATTAAAGTTATGGGTAGTTGGCTCTAGGGCAAGTGGGAGATTGTTAGAGTAGATGCCCTGCAAGCCAACGGTTGGCTAGGGAATTTATTGACTCAAGTGTAATAAACAATTTTAAATTCGTTTCTAGTCGATTCAGCCGCCTAAAACATAGATAAAAGTCGCTTGAGCTCGAGACTAGCATCTGTGATGTTGTGTACTGCGTTTCTTGGTAAGGGCATAGAGATGTCCAAACATGCAGATGGGTAGTCATATGATGATTATATTGAATACCCTCCCTCGAACCTTCCAAGTGGTTATCATTCATCGAGGGGATAAGTCTGTGGTTGTGATTGTACACCATTAGTCCTTACGACCCGGGACAACACTGTGGCTCTATATGCTAGGGCTGTGCTTTGACTCGTTTACCTGCTCCAGGAGAGTCATCAGGTGGCGAGGTTGGGTACAGTTGCGACACATATAGGAGCCAATGCATTGTAGTCGGGGATTCACCGCTCACCTGCGGGTGTGGATATCCTATGTGATCTGATGAAATTATAGTGCGTGGAATCTCTGGCCAGAGTATGAGATGTACGTTAGAGAAGGAGTTCTCCAACCGTACATGCGATGCCACTATTTATAGTTATCACATAGTTATCGAATTAATATGCAACCATCGGTGAACCAATGGTTGCAGATTCGATTGGGATATATGAGATGAAGGGACCATACTGTACGTTAATCATAATCGACTGGTTCTTGCAGGCACTATCAGTGATACCTAGGGGATCATGGGACGATGCTACTAGACGCTCTTACCATGATCCGATGGGTGCAATCGGAAATGAGTTCTGACATTCTTGATCAAGGTGTTGATGAAAAGAATGAGGCTAACTAGGGTAAGCCCGAATAAGAATAAATATTATTCTTAATCACAAAGATTTGTGAACTCACGGCTAGCTGTATCCCTGAACCATTGAGGATCACACAAGTACTGGATTATTTGTTCCCGTTGAGAGAATAAATTCAAGGAGTTGAATTTATATTATGATATAGTAAATTCAAGGAGTTGAATTTATGATAATTAAATTTTGAGAAAATAAATTCAATGAGTTGAATTTATAAGATAGTAAATTCAAGAAGTTGAATTTATAATTTATAAAATTTGGAGAGAATAAATTCAAGGAGTTGAATTTATAGAATTTGAGAATTTAATTTATTAAACTCAAAAGTTGGGTTTATTAAATATTTAATTTTGGAGGTGATAAATTCAAGGAGTTGAATTTATAATTTAAATATTAAATTCAAATGTTGAATTTATAATTGATTTAATTTATTAAAATTATTAATGGACTTTGATTAATTAATTAAACTAGTTGGACTAGCCCAATTAATTAATCAAGCCCATTAATGTTAATTATGAAATTTAGGTTAAGGCTCTTGTTTTTAAGGAAATAAAAAGTTGACCTAGCCTCCGATTCTCAAGTGCGATTAACGAGAAGTACATGTAAAATTCCTCCAATTTTATTTTGACCACTTTTCAAGAAAAAGAGATTTGAGTCATCTCTCAAATTTTTGATCTCAACGTAAAAACTTCTTTCAAATATTCTAGTGCTATTTGAAAGAGGAACAAATCTTATAGTCGCGGACCTGATTAGGAGATTGAAGAAATAAGATTTGAAAGACTTACGTGAGATATACAACAAGAGCTATGTTCCCTTATACCTGCGTAGTTGGAGCCAAGTGAAAATTGTTCACCAAAGGTAAAAGTTTTAAACATCCTATGTATGTTTAATCATAAAATCATACGAGTGCCTAAAACAAATATATTTTGATTGTCAAAATAAAATAAAAATTTTTAAACTTCCGCTGCGTTTGGGCAGTAGAAAACCGAGATCCAACACGAACAACACAACCGCACAAATACGCATTCAAAAAGGTTTGGACACGAATTTGAGACGTGAAAGTGAACGAAAATGAATAATTGAATAACAAGATGAAGAAAATTCTTCTGGGGACATAAAATCAACTTTCTACTATGCTTTTTGTTATCCATCTTGATTTATGTTGATATTTTTGAATATGTCAATGTGTTTAATTATTTCATTATAAACTTAATGATTGTTTATAGATATTGACGTAAAATTTGAATTCCATGTTTTGAATATTATTTTGTTTATTAGTATTTGTTCTTAAATTTTATTTGTGTATCTATATATTTTTTTTTTGCTTTTCAATTTAGTGATCAGCAATTAAATATTAAATTAATTCGAAATCAGCCACTCGGGGGAGAGAATTTTGGATAGGATAATTGAAAAACACAGCCTAGGATTTTTTAGGTTCGGGAGGCCTACAATTTCTTTGAAGTCATTGAAAGAGGATTATATAGCTTGATTAAATTATTTTTGATGTTTGATTTCTGATAGAGATGTCGATATTGACATTAGAATTATAAAATTTACTCGGTACTCGAGAGTCGAGAGAGACAATAAATAATATTTAAGGGTTATTGACCTATAAATTGAAATAGATGATATAATCAATTCATATGATTTACATTAATGAAAATCGAGTGCAATCTATTATCTAAAACTCATATCAGATCGTATGCCCAAAGTCATCCTTGAAATTAAGCATTATTTAATTTATTTTAGTTTATGAAATCTCCGCCTTGATTTTCTAAATAAGTTGACATTATTTAAATTATAATACTTATTGTGAATATAAATTTCAACCATCGTTGGAAGGTTATTTTACTCATTATTTATTAAAAATTGACAACATGCGCTTGCGAACGAAAATCACAGCAACAAGCTTTTTGCACAGCTGCCGAGGATTGATTTAATTTAGTTTACACTGATACTTTTAACAAGTTATATTGACTTTAATTTAGAGTTTTTTAATTTGTTTTCTTATTTACCATCGCGTGGTTTGATTTATTTTTTTTCCTTCTATGTCTGCATTCTATGCAAAAGTTCAAAAGTGATGAAAGTGCAAATATAATTTAGGCCGAAGATTATACAATAAGAGCTACTTGGGCTGTGTTTGGTACGTGTGATGAGATTAACAACACTTACCAAGTTCTAGTGATAAAGCATGGATAATGAAAAGATGAGATAAATTTGTTATGTTGTTTGATATGTTTTATGTGGTGATTAGAAATTTGTGATTACCCCGAGAAATTACCACATTACCCCTTCTAACCATTTAATATATACTTCTGGTAGAACCCTAGAGCTCACTTTCGTAGATTTGCTTTCTCCAAATACATATCGTCTCTTAGGCTTCAAGCTTATTGTCAACAGAACCTACCATAAGATTTCTCCACACCAGATCTGCTAAGAATGAGCTGGTACGTTAATGATTTCTTCTGATCTGATTTTTCAATTGGTCTTTGTGATAAGAATTTCAGTGTTCTTGTGTTTTTACTTTACGGCGATTTGTGCTATGCGTTAACCTATTTTCTTTTTTTTTTTCCCTGTATTCTGTAAACTACCATCGTTCTGGAGCTAGGTTCGTCGCTCGGCTCTTCGTGGACACATTGGTGTACTGACTCCATCTCAGATTTGAGTATATCAACATTTATTTGTGTGTTGTCCTCCGAAATACGATGGTGATGTTTTCCTACACCTCAATTTATCAATTAGATACTCAATATTCAACTACATCTATGATTTTCACCTGTTTACGTAAACAACTTTCGTGTTCTGGAATAGCAGCTGTTTTATGTTGAATTTGGTTTTTGTTCCGTTGTCTGGACGCATTGATTTAATAATTCAGACAAAGCTTCAAACATATTTGGTTAAATAAGGTATTATAACAGTAAAATATTTGTGTTTGAAACACTTTCAATTGCAATCACAGACAAAAACATATGTTGTTTTCGTTGGAAAAAAAGTTGGCATTTTTGAAAAGTGGTCAGATGCACACGCCCAAGTTTATCGATTTCCTGGCGCATGTTACAAAGGCTACGATACTAGAAAAGAGGCTCATGAGGCCTTTCATCACAAACCACCACAGAAACCCCAATCGAATGAACAAAATTGCTCCACAAACAAATATATTTTTGTCTCCGACCGTCGGATAGTAAGTAAAGGGAACTGAAATTGATTAAAATCAAAATTGAAAATCGCATACCAAATCACACTTCTGAAATACACAGAATGCATACCTGAAATAGGCGCCGCTACGGAATGTTTGAGATTCAACTATGGAAAAGGCTGGGTGAATGTCGAATCGGGTTTTGTAGGGCAAAGGCTAAATTGGTCACTACAAGTTATGTATGCAATAAAGTAGCAGACAAGATTATTAATACCGTGGCCCAACTTGGGATTGTTATGCGTTGTTTTCTTGAATGAACAGTGATATTATTCAAAGTATGTAGTTATCCCTAGTGTCTAAAAAACCAGACAAACAGCAGATTAAAAATTAATCACAACCTAATCAATGCTACCAAACACAGCCTTGGGAGACAACCCAAGAGTTTCTTACTTTTATTTATTTATTTATTTTTGTAATTTAATTTTTTTTAGTTACTTGCGTTTTTATTTTTTGTCCGTTGTCAATTTTTTATATGATGTGGTGATGAAGTTTGGAGAGACTAGCTCTTTTACTTTATTTTATATCATTTTAACACCTTTGAGGACAATGTTAATTTTAGTTTAATGGTATAAATATTTAATTAATGGATAAATTGTGTTAATGAAAAATTTGAGCACATGCGTTTATGCTAAAAAAGATTGGAGATGAGTTGTTTAGGTTGATTTTCATTTGTCAGTGATGATATCTAATGTTTTATATGCAGAGTCTTTGGGAAAATCATCTTTTAGCTTTGTGATTCTAATTTCCGCAAATCTACTTATTCAAAGATTGATTAGAGAATACAAAAAAAAAAAAAAAAAAACATTATGGCTATTTAAAGGTCTGTTTCGCAGACATTAATTGATGCATATTATATTTGAAATATGATAAATGGCACGTGACATCCAGTATTATTTTTTTATGGCTCTTGTGCAAGTGACTTATACTCGTTCAAATCTGAACGTTGAAATTCATCTATAAAAAACCATATATCATGTTTCAACAAACTTTCTAGACACTCAATCGATTATCTATTTTTCTTCAAAAACTCAAAGATTTGCTGAAAAAATTCAAGCACACACATGACGATATCAGATCATTTTCAGATATCATCTGTGTTGAACTTACACTCATATTTGTTTCAAGATGACATTTTATATTTGTGTGAGTTTTGTAACTGACAAAAAAATTTTCTATTCGGAAATCAATTAAAGTTCCTTTAGAAGTTATTGCTACAAGTTTCAGTAAGCAATGTATAAATCCTACTGAACCTACTGTAATGAGTGTTACAAATGTTATAAAACCAAAGTCTTTTAGTGGATACATTCTAGAAACAAAATAAAGAGAGACATATAATGATTCAAGCTTAGAACTTCCATAAACAATCTCTGTGTGATTTACTTTATATTATACACTTCCTTATTTTTTTTACGGTATACTGATCGTCACACTGGTTCACAAAGTTTTGCTAAACTCATTTTGCGATTGTTATTTAAGTTATCTACCGAACTTTGAAGGATGATATATGATTTCAGCTGCTAGCACCAGTTGAGATCACTGATATTCAGACTTAAGACGAAAAATTTGTGAGGTATTTATTCACCCACTCTAAAAACCTCCACCGATGCTAACATAATATATATTTATTTAAATTAAAATTTAATATGTAAGCGCGAACATGCAAAGAATGTCAATATTAATATACTATGCATTAATGTGCATAATCTTAATTAATTTTTTTATGATGTAGGAACCCATGGCCGCAATCTTTCGATGCACACTCGGTAAACCTCCAAACTAACTCAATAGCTTGCAAACCACGTTAGCCAGGTTACCTATTGTGCAAGCCCTGTGTGAAAAGCTCACCCGAAAAGTGGGAAAATTTGCAAAATAACCTCGGTCAACTATTTATTTAAGAAAATGACCTCCTCGTGTGTATTTGAAATACACATGAGCAGGTCATTTTCTTAATTAAATAGTTGACCGAGGTTAAAAAACAAAATACCCCCCGAAAAGTATTGATACAGGGAATCAAACTCTTAATTATCATTATCCAAAAACTTATATATTCCACCAACTCGCACACCACTTGAAAGCTGCATAGTTTTAATTATTGGTCTTAAGGTGGTTGATATTGTGTGTCCATCACATTTAATTGAGCTTCCAACCTGAAACAATGAGTTTTTACTATTGGTGTATTGTCCTCACTGCAGATCAATCGACTAATCAATCAAAACATGTGACATAATCGGAAAATATAACGAGGAATGCATGATTTATGGTACCATAACTTAGGTGCGTATTTACATTAAAGTCTGATCACTTAAATAGTTTATAAATATCTCTCTTATTCCATGAGATTTAAAATATAAATTTTTAAACCTTTTTTTGACATTATATATGTTTATATTTAAAAATTTATTGTATTGAAGATTTAACTTGTCGATTAATATGTACATAAAAAAGGACAAAATGTATGAAAAAACCAAAGTCATATCTAGCGAATCACAAGACCATTTGGCTAATTATAGGTGCGTTATATCAAGTTCCACTCCTTATTTTCTTCAGAGTCCGTAAGGCCGATATAGTAAGCCTTAGGTACATGTTTTCCATCTCACCAAGCTCTTCATCCGAGATATCTTCGACATAGCCGCCATGCTCTCTGCGAATACTCGGGGTTGGTTCCTGGTGCTGGTGATGACCTGAGAAGATGTGGTAAATGATCATCGACTCACATTTCTTGACCAAATCCTTTATCATCTGCGTCCTAAGGAATGGTTGTTGCACGATTATTTGGACGAAAGCCGGTCGAATCCGATGATCCCCGCTGCTTCTCTTGTCGTGCTTCTTCAAGATCTTCACTAGTCCTATGTAGTTGAGAGCACTGTAGTTCTCCAACAGAATCATCTCTCCATGAAAATCCACCATCCTCCTTCCTATTTTCATCAGCTCCACCGTCGAACACTGGGCCTTGGCGACATCGTCTTTCAGCATCTGTTGACCATAACTATATTAATTCTGATCACCATAAAAACCCATGATGGAATATATATATATATATTCTCTACTCCTACCGTCCATACTTATATCACGGATCTTGGTTCAAGTCAATCCTGTAATAGTTATCCGATATTCGTGAGGATTTTTTTTTCTCATCAATATTTTGTTTATAAGTAAAATAAAATATTGATTAAATTTTTTATTTTATGTGAATTATAATGTCAAAAAAATATTACATTATCTCAGTTAAAAATAGTGAGTATTTTTAAAAAATTATTGCAATGCAAATGAGCAATTTAATTTTAATAGCTCTTTTATGAGACGGTCTCACGAATATTTATCTGTGAGACGGGTCAATCCTATCGATATTCACAATAAAAAGTAATACTCTTAGCATAAAAAGTAATACTTTTCATAGATGACTCAAACAAGAAATCTGTCTCACAAAATACGACCCGTGAAACCGTCTCACACAACCTTTTGCCTTTATTTTTTATATTGTAAGGAAAAAAAAAACATATTAAAGAGTGCTTAAAATTTTCATATCCAACCCCCCATATTTTAAAATCCTAACTTCACCCATGTGCGTATGTATATATATGTATGTATACCTGCAATCTGATAATGTACATTTCCTCTTTGTTCATCACAAATTTGTTAAACTTGTTGATCTCTGCATGCAGAAGATTCACAAACTCATTTATGGCTTCCGGCGTCTGCCTAGCGTGCTCGCGGCTGATTTGGGGCCGCTTGTTTGGCCTCTCCTTTCCAAGAATAATGTTTTCCTTATTGGGATAAATGAGATTCAGATGCTGCTTCAATTTTTTGTAGGATAAAAACTTGTCCTGCCAATCAGGCAACGTCTGGTCGATAAGATTTCTCAAAATCTTCCAAAACTTCATTACTGATCAAGAATGCATATATATATATGTTAACATACGAAGGAACAATCTTATATATATACTGGTCGGAACAAATCAGAGGGATATTATTAAAATGATTATTGGAAGAGAATTATACTTTTATGCATGCAGATATTCTTTTGGTTTTGACCAAATCTGCTGATTTCCTTGTCGGTTTGTGCCTTGTTTTTTTCGCCATTGGAGGCATCCGATTCTTGTATATAGTTGCGTTTTGATTTTCACTTAGCATATATCATTTTGGCATTGTTCGTGGCCAAAACGAAATAATCAAATTATATTTTTTGCGTGGTTGAATTAAGAGAGACAAACAGCAAGATTTGTTCAAAATTTTAATCTTTCTGTCGATCTCTATGCCTGTCTCTCAGTTCCAAAACAAATTATTTTTAATTAACATGTTAATAAACAGTTATCCAAAGAAATTTTACACCAAATTATTGACTAAAATTGATTCTATGAGCCAATGTAACTCAAATTTTGTATAATCGGTTTGAGTTCTTGTTAATATAAGAGCAATATCCTAATATCCTGATATTGGATTCAATTATCAAAATTTTGATTTGGACACATGAAATCCAAGTAAAAGATAGACCCACATAGAAAAATTTAAATTTTATTCTAAAATCTTTGTATGATAGAGCACAATTTTTTACTAATCTTGGACGCAAATTGCACTATATTTTATTGAGGAGTTTTTATTGCACCAATCAACTTCATGAAAATTAAATAGACGGCTCAGTGACCGATGATTTCGGTTGAGAATAAATCTAGCAAGTGGACTAGGTCAAGTTATAGTAAATAGATGATGAGTCCAAGTATTGATCCCATAGAGACTAATATTTAATTACTAGAACTTTTATCACTTAACTTAAGCTAGACAAAATAAATAAAAAGATGATATGTGGATTATTAATCTAAAATATTAAATAAAATAATATCAATTAAAAAACGAGGGATTCAAATATCAAGGAGGGATTCAAATTCAAATAAATAACTAAGACACACAACGGTACCAAACTCTACTATGTTGACACGTGTTAAAATCCAATTAATTATTTAATTCTTGACAATCACGGTGAAATCCTCAATTTTATTTATTAAACGATTCCTCGAGTTAATAAACCTATTTAAATTTAACAGTCCAATTATTTCTAATTGAATTTAATTAGATCTAAATGCATTAAATCTTCGTGGGATTTCAGTTTTCACATAAAACCGCACACTGAAATCGAATACTATTTCTAGTCAGTTTAACCATGTGTTGATGACGTCTTTGTTGCTATATTTAACCAATCATCTTCCGATTCGTGATTAATCAACAGACATGTAAAT
The DNA here is from genome assembly GCF_025594145.1 of Primulina tabacum. NCBI lineage: Eukaryota > Viridiplantae > Streptophyta > Magnoliopsida > Lamiales > Gesneriaceae > Primulina > Primulina tabacum. The sequence goes on from NC_134563.1 coordinate 30,353,758, forward strand.
ATTTGATCAGACTATTAACAAGAAATATTAAACTAACATCAATCAATAATTAAAATCAAGAAAAATAATATATTGAAAATAAACCAAATATCAAACAAAATATTGTTTGGCCCTATTGTGGCCTTAGCCTAAAGAAAATTATTCCAAGAATTCAAAATAGAAGTGAAAAGTCATATTTTAGTTCATAGAAGAAAACAAAATTAAAGATGAGTGAAAGGAATTCTCAATGATTTGTGGCGTGTGTTGAGGAATTCCTCATGCTTCTGTCTTTGTCTTCCTCCCTGTTGATGTCTTCATTGTAGTATTCTGTTATCTTCCTTTCTCTATCCTCTGCCTCCTTTTCTGTACGCTTCTCTCATCTGCCTCTCTCTTCTCCTTTCCCCTATCTCCTTTCTTCTTTCTTTTCTTCTCTCTCCTCCTCTGTAATTCTTCTTTGCCTCCTTCTCTTCCTCCTTTTTCCTTTCTCTGATGTTCACTTCCGCGCTAATTTTTTTTCTCTGTTTGCGCCTCCCTTTCACGTCTCTGCCTCTTCTCCTTTTATCCCTACTCAATGAGCTTAATCCTCCAATTCCTTGAAGCCCATGTCAAGTTCAAAAATTGTAGATATTATTGTAAAGATTTTATTTTTCAAGATCTGCAAAGATTTATTCCAAAACTTCAATATTATCAAGGAATAAAATATAAAATATTTTATTACCTTTCTTTTGGTATTTTGTTTCCTTTGAAATTTTGTAAAATCATCTTATCTCCCAATTTAGGCATTTTTTCCTCTTCTATTCAAATCTACAATCATTATAAAATTAATTAAGATAAGCATAAAATTAGGGATAATAATTCTAGATAAGCACAAATATTATAAAATAAAATCCCTAAAATCTCTATAAAATTTGGGCTCATCACTCAGCCATTGATTTTTTTATAAAATTTGCATAGTGCCTCAGGGCCAAATACACGGTCAAAGTGGTTGAGGTTTTACTGCATTTCCCTGGACTATTATTGAAACATCTACCGTTTTAAAAGTGCGGAAATAAATTTTTTTTTAAAGCTCGTAATTATAAAATAACATTTAAAATAATCGTATTTATTTGCCAACAAGAATGACGCAGTTTAAAAATAACTAACGTCATCCAAAATCAACGTAAACGTAAACGTATAAAAATCGTAATATCATCAACAAATAAAAATGTGTAACACCCCTCTCAAAAACATGAATCAATATGCGGAAAAATAATGGTCATCGGGTCGTGTCACCGCACATCCCTCTTGCCTACTCAGTCTTCGGCACCTCCGGTCCCCTGATCAAAATGCTCACCTGCATCCACACGTCTAATGAGTCTAAAGACTAAACACACATGTACCAGTAATAACATGTACATATACATAGCATACAGCAGTGAAAAATAGCATAATCAACATACATTCATGAGCTTAAAAAAACATGAACATAAGCATGTCGTGTAAAATCGTAACTTGTCAAAACATGTCTCATCATTTTATCATATCGTATGCGTAACCGTGACCTGTCAAAACATGGTAATAGCATGTATCATCGTATCGGCATATACGTGTTAAAATATTAATTTGAATTCCGTTCATTAGCTGTGACTTTCGTATCATCATGTCAGTTGATGGATCCATCTATGTGTAACTACGGTACCGGGTGGCGGGAGATATCAGCGGCACTCTCACCCATCAGCTGAGCCCGGGCCTATCATATCATCATATCATGTCAATGAAAATACGATCGTCGGGCTTCCTCTGGAGGCTTCTCCCGTAAACGGGCTCCCTCTGAGGCCTTTTCCCTCACGATATCTCCAATCATATCATCGTGTTAGTCACAACTAAATCACTTCCTTCAAAACGTGTCATCATATTCATCACTTAATAAAAGCAGGCATATACATAATTTTTCCTTTAAACCAATCATGCATCATATTTATCATAATTGCTTAAAAATCGTAAAAATGATGCATGAATATTTAAAATATCATATATTTGTGCTCAGGGCGTTGCCATGACCAAAATCTCACCCCGGGTGCAAAATGACCATTTTGCCCCTTGAAACCCAAAAATTATTGTTTCAACCCTGGACCTCTAAAATTGACCCGAAGCTCACTGAATTCCTTAATATATCCCAAAACATAACTAAAAGTATTCCTAGACCATAACCCGAGCCCATAATACAATTTAACCGATTCGTTTTAAAACTTAGACCGGGGTCTCGGTTTTAACCCAAATCGACTCGAAACTTACCCGAATTTTTCTCAATTTTTCACCATATCTTAAAGACACTTAATAGGTCCTAAAAAATGTCATTAGGCCCCAAAACCCACGGCTAGAATTTCTAGAACTTGCCAACCTCTCGGTCCTATCCCAATTCAACACCTCATGCACACCTTTCTCCCAAAAACTCATGCCTCAAGCTAATCCATCGTGCCAACCATGAACCAGCCTATTGTGGACCTAGACCAGACTTCAAGAAACGCCCCAGAACCAAGCCACCCGCCCCATGCAAGCGGCTAACTCCTAGGAACCGAGACACGACAGCAGCCCCCTTCCGAGACTACTCTACTCAACAACTCGATTGTTTGCTCCATAGCCTCCTGCTTGGTTCGATCCATCCCAGCCCCATCTCAGACCCGCCAGGTCTGGTCCAGGGCTGGAGGAAGCCCTCGCATGGCTGGCATGGCAGAAACGTAGATCGAGCCTCACCCAAGCTCACAAACGATCGGCCCTCAACTTCTACAACGAAACTCGACCGAGTCACACCTCCAGCCTAACCACCCTTTCTTTCATGGTGAAAACAACCCCTCAGCACACATGACAGCCACCCCTTGTAACAAATCAGAGAAGACGTGAGTGGAAACAAAGAATGCATGTATTTGACAAAAAGAAGAAAGAAAAACGGAAAACCTTCCCTGGTATGGCTGGATCGAGATATACACACACATATAACACATCACAGTATGTATAAGACGTATATGATGCAGAAACAAGGGTACGGGGCATGCCTTAACGAATGAAGAACAAGAACGATGCAATGGAGACCCGGATGAAGCTTTCTTTGCAAGAACAAGAAGGAAGCCGATGCTTTCAGCTGCTGAGTTCTGAAACCGAGGGTGTGCTGAAGAAAAAGGGTGAATATCGGCTGTGGGGGGTTACGGGAGGTTAAGGGTTGAATAGGTTTAAATGTTATACTAATTAAAAAGATTAATGGGCTCTCACCTTGTTAATTAAAGATTTAAAAGAATATTTAAGCCTAATGAGTTTAAAAGTTGGCTCGTTAAATTCAAATACACTCCCGAAAAATATTTCGTGTTGGAAAGATTTTGAAAATAATAGCCGAACCATTAAAAAATCCCCCGATTGGATAAAATTTGCGTACCGTTAAAAATAAAGTCCTGCGAGTAAAAATACCCAATAAAATCCCATTTTTAAAAAAATACACGTAAAATATTTCAAATTAATTTATAAAAATAAATCGTGTAATTAAAATAATTTCCTGAAAATTCTCCGGTCTCCGATCCTCGTTCGAACGTGAAATGCTCCTAGAAACCCTAATGCGTGAACTTTTAAATTTTCATGAATTAAAGCCTATCATGCATGAATTATGCATAAAATGCATAAAAATAATTAAATATAAATTAATGAAAGGAACATGCATTTTAGGCTTTAAAATAATTTAATAAAATACCAAAGATATTTAATAACTTGCATGCACGTGATTTACGTGGACTTTCAAATTTTTGGGACGTTACAATTATTTAATTTATGTATGACATTAAAATGAAGATATTGACAGACTTGAAGATGACATAAATTCACAGGGCCTGAGCTCACCCGTCGTCTGCTTTCCTTCGTTTCTTTGTTGCCTGGTAAGTGCTAGTGGATGTTCGGCATTGATGGGTATAAGACCAATTATTTGTTGGATTAATAAAATCAATTGGGTTTAGCACTATTGAGTAGGGGTGGGCATCGGGTCGGGTTTCACGGGTTCGGGTACTTCGGGTCGGGTACCCGAAATTTTCGGGTAGCTTATTTAGTACCCGAACCCGAACTTTAATCGGTGCTACCCGACGGTTCGGGTACCCGAAACTTTCCTTTGTAGTCGGGTACCCGATTTCGGATACCCGAAATTTTTGTTTAGATTAACGTGTCTTTTAGGATTTTTTTTATTAATGAAGTTTTTGTCCAAATCAATTCAATTGGTATATTTTTAAACTGCAATTGGTCTCAATCGGTATGGATTGTAAATAGGCTGCTGATTGCACACCACCGGTTGAGAGATGGTTTGGCACCGAAAACTAAGTTGTGTATTAGTACTTCGTGGAGGTATTACCCAAAAGCCAAAACTCAGTTCAATGATAATAAGTTTGAAAGACAATATTATCTATTTTAAAAACCACTATATTTTGTTACTATATCTTTTAAAGAAATATCACTTTAAATCTTTCATTTAGGAAAAAAAAAATTTAAAAATCTACTTAATAAGTTTTTTAAGTTAAATAGTAAGTACTCGACGCAATGAGTCGTACATATCCAACGGCTAAGATTTCACACCGAATTGGCGAATTGTACCAAACTTCAACACAACAAGAAAAACGAAAGACTCAAATTTGACAATTCATTTTGAAGTGAACATAATACCATTGTCAAACAAAATGACTCGACCTATAAGAACACATTATGCCAATTGCCCTATCATATCGCCTAGCTGCAGTTGTAACCATCTTGAATTTTCATCCAAGCTACCCCAGGCGATGAACTGATTTGTGCGACAAGTGTGCTCGCTGTGGTTGACTCGCTGCATCATAGAGTTTCATTAATAATTTGCATCAAATTATAAAACACTACAAAGTGAAAAGACAAAGTAGTAAACACAAATTGTTGAGAAGAACGAGAAAACACAAATTGTTTAGATTAACTAGCTCTCCACGCAAAACATCTTCCTATATCTGAAAAACCAGCTTAATAATGCTAGTAAGCCACAGTCACAATACACAATTATTTCTAGTAAACTGCATTGAAAAGCAAAACATGGATAAGGGTATGCGCATATTAGTATTTACAGTCATCAAATATAATAAATTTAGACTTTAAAAACTTACAATAATCGATTGTTGATGTTTTCCATAATTATATATCAATTATGGTTGAATCCTTCCCTGAGTTTGTTAATTCTATGCCAAAAATAAAAAAACAAATAGATTAGTCGTTAGAGAATAAAACATAACCATTAAGAATAAATATAGAAAATTAAAGAGACAAAAAATATGCCTTTCTCAAGTATTTCGATTTCAGCTAAATCTTCCTCCACGCATATAGGCTTAGAATCCAACCTTAGCCAATCTTGGGTACATACCAAAGCTTGAACTATTCTAGGAGACAGTGAACTTCTAAAAGCATCCAAAACACGACCACCTGTACTAAATGCTGATTCCGAAGCAACAGTGGACACATGAATAGCTAAGATATCACGTGCCAATCGAGAAAGAATAGGAAATCTGGGAGAATTGACTTTCCACCACTGAAGGATGTCAAAATTTTCATCATAATCCTCAGGATCCTCACCTAGATATTTCTCCAATTCTGACTTCACATGTTCTTTTTTCCCACCAAGTTTGTATTTTCTAAACTCATCTTTCAAGTATGTTCGAGAAGTCATTGAATTATTAGGTTGAGAATCTTTTGAAAATGATGTAGAACCTAATGCAGAACGTACCGGACTTCCTGGAGTTCCATGTGTCACTTTATAATCGAAAAAAATTTCTTGCATTCCACTCTTCACTTTTTCCTTCATCATCGCGCTCTTTCCGATATCATCATACATTGTATCAAATGAAAACTCAACAAACTCTAATTTGTGACGAGGATCAAGAATCACTGCATAATACAACATCATGTTCATTTTTTCAATCGAGCCCCAATACTTGTCAAACTTATCTTTCATTTATCTTGACATTTCACTTAGTTCAAAATCATCGCTTCCTAACCACTGTTTTAGAAGCATGTCAACAGCACTTATTTCATGAAATATGATGTTCGAAGTGACATATAGAGAGCCAGAAATTGCCAAAGTGAGCTTGTAAAAGTGTCCAAGAAACTTGACCAACAAACTAGCCCTTTCCCAATCATATTCCGATGGAATCCCATCATACGGTGGTTTCAAGAGATCATTCACGTAGGCAAGATCTATATCGGCATATGAATCAAATGCTCTTTTCAAAGATATTGCAGACTCTAACATTAGATATGTTGAGTTCCATCTTGTAGGTACATCAAGGCTTAACAATTTCTTTGTATCTATCTTTTCGATCTCAACACATTCACAAAATCTTTTATACCTTGCTAGCGAGTTTCGGACATACCTCACTTCTCCTCTAATTCAAGAGATAGCTAAATGTTCGTCTTTCCCTTTCAGACCATCCTGCACAATAAGGTTGACAATATGTGCAATACATCGCATGTGTAAATATTTCCCCCCTAAAATATTTGTTTTCCAATTGTCAAACCTTTTTTGCAAATATGTTATTGCACCATCATTTGATGAAGCATTATCAACTGTGATGGTAAAGATTTTATCAATTCTCCAATCAAGTAAACATTTTTCAACTGCTTTACCCACATCATCACTCTTATGTCCGGAAATCGGACAAAAATTCAAAATTCTCTTTTGCAAAGTCCATTCATCATCAATGAAATGAGCCGTTAGACACATATAATTCACTTTTTGTATTGATGTCCATGTGTCTGTAGTTATAGAAATTCTTGGACCATGTTGTTTCATAAAAGACATCAACTGCACTTTTTCATTCATGTATAAATTATAAACATCCTTTGTTGTTGTCCTTCGAGATGGAATGTTAAACATTGGACATGCAATTGACATGAAGTGTCTAAAACCTTTGTTCTCAACTGTTTTGAATGGAAGTTCATCGACAATCAACCAATAAGTTAGTGCCTCTCTTAATTTGTTCTGATCAAATTTTCAAGTACCAATTTGCGCTTCTTTCGGATCATCTTTTGATGGTTGAAAAGAAATCCGAGCTTGATTAGTTGCAACTACATGAGGTTTTTTTTTACAAGATGCGAAGTGATTCTGTAAAGGTCGAGTCCCATGTATTTTTGGATCTGCCTTGATCTCTCTACAACAATATTTGCACCTACCTTTTTGCACCTTGTCACTTTCACAGTAAAATTTTTCAAAGTGTTCCCAATATTGTGATCTAGAGGTCATATCTTTTCTAGCTCTCTTTTTGGACTCGGGTTTCACTTCATCTTTATCACCATCATTATCTAAATCTTCCACAAAATCAGCATCATTGTTCTTGTTTTCATGAACATTATGAGCTTCTTCCATTAGATGATCTATTACACTCTCCATTTACACAATAAAATTCTGAAATACAAAATATTCAATAAGGTGGGCATAAATAATAATTGTGTGATCACAAACAGTAGGATAAGGTCTAGGATGAATTCCTTGCCCTTGCGGCCCGTAGAGCGTAGACAATAGACAAGAAGATGAAGGAACAGAAACAAGAAGACAAGGTCTAGGGATTTAGTTTTTTTTCCTTATTTTAAAATATAAAACAATATATATATTACAAATATTACAAAACATTTTAGGTACCCGATTATCATGGCAAGCCACAGACTTCGGGAGGGAAAAGGGAAGAACAAAGAATCCTAATTATCATGGCAAGCCCACGTTTAACAACCCCCAACAAATAATAATATTTTACAATCCTAATAATAGTATTACTAGTTAGGAGAGATCTTTGCATTATACAATTTAGGTCTATGAACGATTTAATAAGATGTATACTCACTTTTTGAGAAGATGCGGCTAACTGGCTGAGGGGTGACCGACTGAGGCACAGCGTTGGGAGGGAAGATGAGGCGCAGCGTCGGGAGGCAAGAGTGAACTGTGAAGAGCCGAAGAGTGATTTACGGAGGGAAGACTGAAGACTAAAGACTGAAGAGTGAATTAGGGATTTAGGTTTTTTATTTCTTAATTTAAAATAAAAAACAATATATATAATATATATGGAATTTCGGGTACCCGATTTTAATTTCGGGTAGTAATCTACTACCCGAAACTAACCCAACAGTTTTATATCGGGTTCGGGTACCCGACCCGAACAAGAAATTGAGGAAAATAACCGACCCGATCGGGTAATAACCGATCGGGTCGGGTCGGGTACCCGATACCCGATAAAAAACGCCCACCCCTACTATTGAGGTCCAAAATATTGATTATACTTGCAGAAGCCCAAACCCATTAGATTTTCTTAAAAATATATAAATAGAGGAGTTTTCGGACGATTCAAGGTATGTTATCATTTTTATAAAATTTCTCTTGTTCTCTGAGTTTTCTTTGAACTGCTTACTGACTTGAGCGTCGGAGTGTCTACGTCGAGAACCCTCCCGACGCCCACTTGACGAGTGTTCGTAATGCAGGTGACGCCCAGCAAATTAACTGTGTATTGTCTACGTGGATTCGTTTACCAGCCATGTGGGCTCATTTGCGGGCCAAGTGGACTAGTTTACTAATCAGTCGGATCTCGTGTACGCAGTCTACGTGACTCATTTATTTTAGCTGCATCAGCTTGGCGCCGTCTGTGGGAACCCACTCACTGTGTGGGGCCCCGGGTCCGATATCTAATATTAATAATTATAAATGTAACAAACCAAACAGTTGAGTAAAACACATAATTTGTGGTTCACAATCCGACATAAACACCGTTAAAATAATTTAAAGGTCTCAAATGTTTGAAATAAAAATTTTAATATGTCAAACTAAAATAGTGAACCAAAGTAATCCAAACATCATCAAATAGCTCCTAAGACCCGAGAATCCCACTCTAACTCGTATCTCCTCGCCTGGAGCTGGACTCTGGCATCCCAAGCCTCGCCTCACCTCACCTACCGTCAAGTACATGAAACCAAGAGTTAGCCGATGTGCCGGTGAGTATAAACACAGTATGATACAATCAATAACATATGAGAATTAAAAAGACAAAAATTCATATAAATTCATAAATATGAAATATAATGCAATGCATGATCAGAAGCTGTGGGCTATCAATAAATCTCAAGATCAAGCGAACCATATGGTCATAGGGTACCCAAGGGAAGAGAATCCCCCAGCAACATCCACCGACTCATCCGCTCGAGGTGGCGTGGTGTGTTCTACAATCCCATGACTATGGTGCGCCTATAGAGAGTGTTCAGGTCATAGTAACGTTCTCCGCATACACTATGCCAACTCAACTATAGCTCCATACGTCCAACAAATAAATAAATCAAGGCGACCTCCGCCATATCAAATCTGAATCAAAAAGTGGCTCAATATGCAATGTAATGATGCAAATCAATATCATCATCTCAATATCACAGTAAACTCAACTCAAGACAACAATCATTTTCAAATCACAAGTAATTCATCGAGCTGTAGAATTTTCAATTTAAAATAAAAATGATACTTTTACCTCGTATGTTACCGACCGTAACATACCTTTCGAATATTACCAACAAGAGTTCAAAATATATGGTTGAGAAGTGTTGAACCTTCGCAGTCTACTCGATTCGATATCAACCAACTTAAAGTAAATAATCTTGAGCCAACCCAAGTCAATACTTCAACCGAATCTTCAATACATAAATCAAGAACTCGGATTATTTATCAACACAGAGCAATTTTTGTACAAAATTCATAATTAATTCGATACTACTTCAAATCAAGATCTGTAAATTGGATATGAAAGAAAACTCAATTCCCAACAATTCTTCTTCACAAACCTTTGTCAAGTAAAGTCGTTTACTCGGTCGTTCATAATCTGAAACATACAACATAATTTTCGAAATTCTGCATCAGTACAAATCTGGCACAGTTTAGTATTTTGAGCATAACTTATTCAATATCCAATGGAAGCAAGCCAATTTGGTATCATTTCGAAGACAAGACAATGTTCTATAACTTTCATTGAACATCAAATTCCGGATCCCAACCAATAAATCCCAAAATTTGAATAAACAGAAGGCGTGTACACAAATCTGCACTAACTCGGATTTCCAGACCAGTTTTAGTAAAAATCACATATCTCTCTCATATCTTCATGGAATTGAGTGATTCTAGAACCAAATCGAAGCTAACTTGATCCACTACAAGTTTGATGAAGACCATAACATCAAAATCCAATTAGAACCGTCCCATATACCCGAAATACTGTAGGAATAAAAACTGATCTTACACAGAAATAAGAAACCATGCTCATATCCATTTTAAATTCAAACCAACACAAATACAATATCTCCAACATCTCAATATCTTAAATATCAACTTACATATCAATTCTAAACTTCAACCAATTTCCAAACTTGAATAAAATTGGAAAATACTTGCATCATCTTGAAGCCCGTGATGAGAGGATCACAAATCTACCTTCATTTCATATTTTCTTGAGCAAATCTCTCTTAGATTTAAGAAGAAATGTAGAGATGTAAAGAGAGGAAGGTTTTCGATGGAGAAGAAAGAGAAAAATGTTTGGAGGAGGTGAAGATAAGCTTACATAGTCAATTTTTGCGTCTGTAGCGCCGCATCACCACTTTTCAGTGCCTCAGTGCCAAATTTGCGCAAAACTAACACCTAGGCGCTACTATTCTAGTGCCGCAGCGCTTGAATAGTAACCGATGAACAATGACTTTTTTTTTCAAATTTTTTTAAAAAAATTCGGGCATTACAACTTCGTCACTCGAAGATGCACACTCGTTCGTACACCTCTCGCGACGTTAGGGGTGAGGGACACACACCTATTAATCATTCGCAGTCAGAGATGCTCATCACCCAAGAAGCTCTGAAAGCCATGATGTAGGAGACAGCCACTCGCGCAGCAGCTGAAGCAGTGGCCCAGATACTTCCACATCATCCACGCACTAATACTGGTGAAACAACTCCCAACGACCGTTCGACTTCCCATAACCCCAGAAAGACAACAAGGCGCGACGATGAAACGTACAAGGAAGATGAATCAGATGGCCGTACACATCGCCCCCTTCCACGGAGAGAAAGTATCTCGCTCCACACTTACGCACAAGGATCTCGCACTTTGAATGAACAAGACAGCCGATTGGCCATTTTACCTGCACGGCGTAGCCCTTTTACCACTGCCATCTTAGCTGAGTCGGTACCAATGGGAGTGAAATATCCAACTTGCCAGAGTACGAGGGAATGGGCGACCCGCAATGACACGCCCCGGGACGGGGGTTGGTTGACACCGGCGTTGCTCTCAAATTTATATTCGAAAACAACAAGCCTCAGAAGTACAAAATTCAAAAACCAGTCTTTTATTCATAATACTGAATATTCAATGTCTGATACAACTCAATTAATAATGTTTTACAGCGGAAATGTAAAACAAGAATTACAATATCTAAACAGATGCAACATAATTTAAAATATAAATCAGAACTGAGAACAACAATCTTCATCACCAGCCCCAAAATTGAATCTGCTCTTCTTCTTCTAACTTTTCTTCATCGTTCTTATCTGAGATGAGTTTGGTGAATGAGTGATATGATTGTCACTCAGTAAGCGGGGGCGGGAATAACTCCCAGTTTTCGAAATCATTTTCATACAGAAACAGTAATACGAATGATATACAGAAATTCTCATTTTCATAACAGAAATCAGTATTCAGTATTCGGAAATCAGTAGTCAGTATTCAGTAATCAGGAATCAGAAGTTTAACAAGTAAGCACTGAGCACGTTCGTGAATTTCATGGCTAAACTGATATCAGTCCCTTATATGTTCTCTCCTCTAAGAGGTGAGGCCAGTAATCAGTAATCAGTAATCAGTAATGTTCAGAATATATATTCCTACCATTAGTTCACTAAGTTTCAGTGCTTCAAGATCAGATATCAGAAATCAAGAATATACTTTTGCTTTAAAACAGAAATCATCAAACGGGTTTCAAGATATTTATACATAAGCCCACTTACTGTAATTTGCTAAAAGTGTTTCGGTTGAAGTCTGAAATCTGCTTCTTCTTGCTACTGGTTTCTGCTGCTCGAAAATCAGCACTCTCTTAGCTCGAAAATTCAAGTGATAATCTCAAGATTTGTGTAACCCATTTCAGAGATTTGAGAGTGTTATATATAGGCAAAATTCTGACTGTTAGCCTTCCAATTAATGACCATAATCTGTCATTAACAATCTTTATTCCGTTTTAAATGCTTCAGTTACAAGTCATGGCTGAATTAGTAACTGTCTGCTGAAATTTTGTGCTGCTGCTGCTGGATTCTAATCTGCTGGAAAAATACCAGCTTCTGAAATATTAGCTTCTGCTGGAATTTTTAGCTTCTGCTGAAATTTGCTAGCTGCTGCTACTGCTGGAATTTCAGGTTCTCACATCCATCCCTCTTTATGAGAAGTTTCGTCCTCGAAACTTGGCTATGCATGATCTTCAAAGAGATAAGGGTATTGTTCTCGCATCTTTTCTTCCAACTCCCAAGTAGCTTCTCTTTCGGTGTGGTTGGACCATTGTACTTTGATATATAGAATAGTTCATCGCCTCAGTACTTGGTCTTTGAAATCCACAATTCGAATCGGAATTTCTTCATACTTCAGCTCTTCATTCAGATTGCTCTCAACCAGAAGTGGTCCAGCTTCCAGAATGTGACTCGGATCAGAAATATATCTCCTCAACTGCGAGACGTGGAATACATTATGAATTCTTGACATGTCGGGTGGGAGTGCTAATCTATAAGCAAGTGTTCCCACTTTCTCAAGAATTTCAAATGGTCCGACGTATCTGGGATTCAGTTTCCCAGCCTTATTGAATTGGATTACACCCTTCATGGGTGACACTTTCACATACGTCTTCTCTCCAATTTCGAATTCCACGGGTCGTCTTTTCTGATCAGCCCAGCTTTTCTGTCGATCTTGTGCAGCTTTTAATCTCTCCTTGATCAAAGCGACTTTATCCACTGTTTCTTGGATCATTTCGGGTCCAACAATGGCTTTTTCCCCTACCTCATCCCAATACAATGGTGATCGACATTTTCGTTCATACAGAGCTTCGTATGGTGCCATTCCAATACTACTGTGGTAACTATTATTGTATGCGAATTCGATTGAGGGCAGATGTTCGCTCCAATTACCACTGAAGTTTAGAGCACAAGCTCTCAGCATATCCTCAAGAGTTTGAATTGTTCTCTCTGTTTGACCATCGGTCTGAGGATGATAGGCTATACTAAGAGTAACCTTTGTCCCCATAGCTTGTTGAAAGCTCTTCCAAAATCGAGACGTAAACCTAGGATCTCTGTCTGATAGTATGCTAGCTGGAACTCCATGCAATCGTACGATCTCCTTCATGTACAATATGGCTAGCTTGTCCAAATTATAGTTCATGCGGACAGGTAAGAAATGCGCAGATTTTGTGAGTCTATCTACGATTACCCATATTCCGTCATGACCTTGTCTCGTCTTTGGTAAACCCACAACGAAATCCATAGAAATGTGTTCCCATTTCCATTCTAGAATTTCTAGATGTTGCAGAAGTCCTCCAGGTCTTTGGTGCTCTGCCTTGACTTGCTGGCACACGTGACACTTGGAAACAAATATTGCCACGTCTTTCTTCATTCCATTCCACCAGAAATTTTTCTTCAAATCTCTGTACATCTTGGTACTGCCAGGATGTACTGAAAATTTTGACTTATGTGCTTCAGACATTACTTCTTGTCGAAGGTCATCAATGTCTGGTACTCACAATCGTCCTTTCATCCATAAGATTCCTTTGTTATCCGTCTCGAATTCTGGTGATTTCCCATCTTTAGCTTGCTCTTTCAGCTTCACTAAAGCGGAATCTCTATCTTGACTCATTTTGATGGCCTCTCGAAGGCATGGTTGTGCTGAAAGTGACGCTAGGATTACTTTGTTCATATCCTTCCTACTCAAAGCATCGGCTACCTTATTTGCTTTGCCTGGGTGGTAGCTTATCGTCAAATCGTAGTCCTTCAAGAGTTCAATCCATCGTCTCTGTCTCATGTTTAACTCTTTCTGAGTGAACAAGTACTTGAGGCTTTGATGATCAGTGAAAATCTCACACTTAACACCATATAAATAGTGTCTCCAAATCTTTAGTGCGAACACCACTACAGCTAATTCAAGGTCATGTGTTGGGTAATTCTGATCATACGGCTTCAACTGTCTTGACGCGTATGCAATCACCCTTCCCTCTTGCATGAGTACACATCCTAAACCTCCTTTAGATGCATCACTGTAGATGGTGAAGTCTTTGCCTTCAGTTGGCAATACCAATACTGGCGTGGATGTAAGCTTCTTCTTCAAAGTCTCGAAGCTTTTCTCACAATCTTCACTCCATTGAAATTTAGAGTTCTTCTGTGTGAGTTTGGTGAGAGGTATTGCTATTGAAGAGAATCCTTCAACAAATTTTTGATAATAGCCCGCTAGTCCCAAGAAGCTTCAAATTTCTGTCACAGTCTTTGGTCTAGGCCAATCTACGATTGATTCTACTTTCTTAGGATGCACAGATACTCCTGCTGCTGATATTATGTGCCCCAAGAATGTGACGCTCTCTAGCCAAAATTCGCATTTCTTGAACTTGGCGTAAAGTTCCTTTTCTCTCAGCGTCTGGAGGGTGAGACGAAGATGTTCCTTGTGGTCTTCTTCACTTGACGAATATACTAGAATATCGTCGATGAATACCACAAAAAACTTGTCAAGAAATGGCTTGAACACTCTGTTCATGAGATCCATGAATACTGCCGGAGCGTTTGTTAACCCGAACGGCATCACTGTGAACTCATAGTGTCCATATCTTGTTCTGAAGGCTGTCTTCGGAATATCGTCTGATTTGACCTTGAGTTGGTGATAGCCTGACCTTAAGTCGAGCTTGGAAAAGACCGTAGCTCCCTTGATTTGGTCAAACAAGTCATCTATCCTTGGAAATGAGTATTTATTCTTGATTGTGATCTTATTCAGTTCTCTTTAATCGATACACAATCTCATGCTTCCATCCTTCTTTTTAACAAAGAGGACAGGAGCTCCCCACGGAGATGTGCTTGGCCGTATCTGCTTCTTATCCAACAATTCTTGAAGTTGCTCTTTGAGTTCCTTCAACTCTGCCGGAGCCATTCGGTATGATGCCTTTGAGATTGGTGCAGCATTGGGTACTAAATTAATCTCAAATTCCACTTCGCGGTCGGGAAGTTTGCCAGGGAGTTCTTCACGAAAGACATCCGGAAATTCTTGTACTACCGGAATCTCTTCTAGCGTACATGTGGTTTCTTTCTTTACCTCGCTTAATTAACATAGTCAGGTAAACTTCTTCTCCACTTTTCATGGCTTTCCAAGTTTGAGAAGCAGAAAGAAGAGTCTTTCGTTCTTTTGTCTTGCCATGAAATAAAAGTTTCTCTTGGTGTGGAGCTTGGATGGTTACCGTCTTTCCATGACAGTCCACTAAACATGATTCTTGGCTAACCAATCCATTCCAAGAATTACGTCGAATTCCACCATGTTTAGTTGGATTACGTTTGCCTTGAAATTTTGATCTTCTATGAGAACACTAATATTCCGATATAGAGTGCGAGTTTCTAAAATTCGATTTGCAGGAGTTGCTACTCTATATGGTTTTTCTAAGTTATCTGGCTTAGCTCCTAACTTCTTGGCAAATCTCTTACACAAGAATGAATGCGTAGCACCACAATAAAATAACACATAAGCAGGTATATTATTGATTAGAATGGTACCAGCTACGACATCATTCGAGTTGTCAGCCTCTTCTTGAGTGATAGCATAGACTCGAGCATTTGGCTTATTCTCCTTTGGCTTATTTGGAGTTTTCACACCTGTTGGACCATTCCTTGGATCTGGAAAAGGGCATTGAGTGATGCGGTGGCCCATTTTTCCACAACGGAAACAAGCTCCAGAATCCTTACGGCATTCACCAGTATGATTGAATCCACAATTTTGGCACTTGACTCCCTCTTTGCTTGATGGAGAAGAAATGGTTCCTTTAACTGGATCACCGGTGAATTGGTTACTTGAAAACCTAGGCCTCTTGAATTGTTGGCCCGGTTGGTATTGGCTTGACTGATGACGTTTGAGTTTGTTCTCACCTTCACGCCTCTTAATGTCATTCTCAGCCCTGATGGCGGCTCCCATCAATTCATCAAAACTGTTGGGCTCGATAACGGCAAGGGCAGATAGAATACGGCTGTTCAATCCCTTCTTGAAGCGATGCATCTTCAAGGCCTTGTCTCCCATGATGGTTTGGGAGTAAGTTCCCAATGAGTGGAACTTAGATGAATACTCCACCACTGACATGTTTGGTTCTTGAACCAAGCTTTCAAATTCTGACAGCTTCTGCACTCGGACTGCTGTCGGGAAGTACTGCTTCAGAAATGCCTCTCGGAACCTTTGCCAAGTGATAGGTCCCGCCCTTACCATAGCTGGTGAGACTCCCTCCCACCATTTGGCTGCTTTATCCACAAGAAATAGTGTAATCACATCTACTCTGATCCCTTGTAGAACCTCAAGTAGTCGAAGATGATTCTCCACCTCTTTCATCCAATTTTGTCCAACCTCAGGATCGGAGCTTCCATCAAAGTTAGGGACTCTTGCTTTTCGGAGAGCCTCATAGTGCTGTTTCGTCCCATTCTGAGCTGGAGGTGGTGGCGATGGCTGATTAGCATTAGGGTTCACTAACCCTTGTAGCGTGGTTGCCACAATCGTGGCTATAGCCATCAAGTCCACCTGACTGAGGCCAACTGCTGGTGGTTGCTGTGGTGGTTGTTGTGCATCTTCTTCATTGCGGTTTTTGTTACGGTTGTTGTAACGAGGGTTGCGATTGTTTCTTACTGGTCTTCCGTCCATTTCCTACAAATACGAAAGTTCTAAGGTTGATGGCAAAATATGGACTCAAGAAAAGAAACACAATGATTGAGTAATTGCTCAAACTTTGGATATGAAACCAATGGCTAAAAATAACTTTTATTGATTTCCCAAGAAAGTGCAATTACAACTGAACTTCGAAATGAAAACAGAAATGCAAATGGAACAAGTGTTATTACAAAGAACTACTACTGACGTTCTAATCTATCACTTCTCCCAAATCTAAATCCATAGGATCCTCTTCAACTTCTTCTTCTTCTTCGAGATCCTCCTCGGGTTCATCTTCATGGTTGGCTATTACTGCTTCTAGATGTTCAATATGACCATGCAGAACTGCATTCTGGTCACTAAGAACTTCCACAGTATCCTGCAGCTCTTGAATCTGAGCATCAGTCTGTGCACTATATTGGTTATGCTGGTGCACGAGTTGATGGTTTTGATCCTTAAGTACTTGGATCTTCTCAACCAAGGTCTCACGTAATTCGATTAACTCTGCAACAGTCTCTTGGGAGGTTTCGAACTCCTCTTGAGCTTTCCTATTCCCCTCTTCTACCTCATGCAGATAGTGAGCATATCTTTGAACATCACTTCTTAAGTGTTCTGCTCGACGCTCTAATTCATCCTTGTCCAACTCTAGGCAGTAGTTATGTTCTTTTAGTTTCTGTAGCTTCCTCTCTAAGCTTTTAATGTAGCTATTCTGGTCAGCCATATCCTACATCCAAAACATGAGGGTAAAGGTTCAGAAATGATCTTCAAGAATACAAGTTAAGTTATAGACGAATACTGGAATAAACAAAATCAGTAAGCCTATAACATACAGTAGTAGAAAATAGCCCAAAATTTTTCGATCTCAGAATTGCGTGAAAAATTTACTAAAAATCCTTCACATCAAGAACATGAATGGTACCAAATTTGGTGTAAAAATGCTAAGCCATTTGGAAATGAGAATTCCTCAAAGTTTCGAAAAGTTGAAAAATTTTACGGAAATGATGATATCACTATCTTAAATAAGGATTTTGGGGTTCGTTGGCGGTGCTAGAACAAATTGAATGGTTCTAGGTTAGGTTCTCCTCGTCGAGAGCTTTCCAACGCCTACTCTTAATAGTAAAAATTCCTCCTGATCAAAAGTTATGGCCGTTTGAAGTTTGCGCGAAAAACACCTCAACTTCCATGTCATTTGCAAGGTTTACTGCATTCGCTTGCTGGAATACACTGTCTACTGCAATTCTGATGCTACTGCAATCAGTCTGCTGCTTTTCCACCATTGTCTGCTGCTTTCCAGCATTGTCTGCTGCTTTCCAGCACTATTAGAACCAGTCTGCTGCATTCCGAGTCTACTGACCCAATCTTCTGCATTCAGATCTACTGGTTTCCTTCTGCTGGTTCTGGTTTTCGGGCTACTGGTTTTGGGTCTACTGAATTTTTTTTTTTAGACATGCTGCTGAAACACCCAGAGCTCTACTGTATTCTGATTTATTTCCCTACTGATTTTCCTAATTGTACGTAGTTAGTCTATCATTTCAGTAGTCTATTACATTAGTTTATTTTCAGTAGTCTATTTCAGTAACTTTCAGAACTTATTTCCAGAAGTCTATCAGAACTTATTACTTCTAGTTCATCCTCCCCAGATTATGAAACCCGGTTTCGCTTTGATACCACTTCAATGTCACGCCCCGGGACGGGGGTTGGTTGACACCGGCATTGCTCTCAAATTTACATTCGAAAACAACAAGCCTCAGAAGTACAAAATTCAGAAACCAGTCTTTTATTCATAATACTGAATATTCAATGTCTGATACAACTCAATTAATAATGTTTTACACCGGAAATATAAAACCAGAATTACAATATCTAAACAGATGCAGCGGAATTTAAAATATAAATCAGAACTGAGAATAACAATCTTCATCACCAGCCCCAAAATTGAATCTGATCTTCTTCTTCTAACTTTTCTTCATCGTTCTTATCTGAGATGAGTTTGGTGGGTGAGTGATATGATTGTCACTCAGTAAGTGGGGACGGGAATAACTCCCAGTTTTCAAAATCATTTTCATAAAGAAACATTAATACGAATGATATACAGAAATTCTCATTTTCATAACAGAAATCAGTATTCAGTATTCGGAAATCAGTAGTCAGTATTCAGTAATCAGGAATCAGAAGTTTAACAAGTAAGCACCGAAGCACGTTCGTGAATTTCATGGCTAAACTGATATCAGTCCCCTATATGTTCTCTCCTCTAAGAAGTGAGGCCAGTAATCAGTATAATCAGTAATCAGTAATGTTCAGAATATATATTCCTACCATTAGTTCACTAAGTTTCAGTGCTTCAAAATCAGATATCAGAAATCAAGAATATACTTTCGCTTTAAAACAGAAATCATCAAACGGGTTTCAAGATATTTATACATAAGCCCACTTACTGTAATTTGCTAAAAGTGTTTCGGTTGAAGTCTGAAATCTGCTTCTTCTTGCTACTGGTTTCTGCTGCTCGAAAATCAGCACTCTCTTAGCTCGAAAATTCAAGTGATAATCTCAAGATTTGTGTAACCCATTTCAGAGGTTTGAGAGTGTTATATATAGGCAAAATTCTGACTGTTAGCCTCCAAATTAATGACCATAATCTGCCATTAACAATCTTTATTCCGTTTTAAATGCTTCAGTTACAAGTCATGGCTGAATTAGTAACTGTCTGCTGAAATTTTGTGCTGCTGCTGCTGGATTCTATTCTGCTGGAAAAATACCAGCTTCTGAAATATTAGCTTCTGCTGGAATTTTTAGCTTCTGATGAAATTTGCTAGCTTCTGCTACTGCTGGAATTTCAGGTTCTCACACGCAAGATCATCTCGACAAATTCTATGCGAAGGCAGACTTATCTGATATCAGCGAGGCCGCTTACTGCAAAATATTCCAAACTACGCTATATGGTCGTGCACTTACTTGGTTCAACAAGCTCCCTCCAGGAACCATAGGTAGCTTGGAGCAACTAACTCAGTGTTTTATCCATCAGTTCTCTATCAACAAGAAATACCCGAAAACAACAACTTATTTATTTACTATAATTCAGAAATAAGGGAAAAGCCTGAGAGAATATGTACAACGATTCACGCATGCTGTGCATGAAGTTCCCCATGTTAACCATGATCTGTTAGCCCGAATAATACAGCAGAACCTCCGCCATAAAAAATTCAAGGAATCTATAGCTGGTAAGCCCCCAAAAACTCTGGAGGAATTGTTAGAAAGAGACAAAAAACATATACGCATTGAAGAGACCATCGAACCACGATACTTAGGGAAAAGAATAAGGGAAGAAGAGAGACCGGAAGGGACAAAGAGGGAGGAAAAACGAACGGCCCAAAGTCCGAGACTCCAGTATACTCTCTTAAAAGCATGTTTGTCAGACATACTGGTAGTAGCAGAGCAACAAGGTTTATTACAAACCCCGCGCCTGATAAAGAAAATCCTAAGCGTCAGAAATCTGACAAATACTTTCGTTTCCACAAAGATAAAGGTCATTCCACTGAAGATTGTTTCAGCCTTCGGGCTGAGATAGAAAAGTTGATCAAACGAGGATATTTAGGTGACTATGTGGATAAATTCCGCCATCAGCAGAGAAGCAACAAGCATCCTGATGAAAACCGCCCGAGCGAGCAGCAGCGAGAACAGAGCGAGAGGGGCAAAAAACCCAAGCAGAGGGAGGAGAACATGTTCACAGGAGGCATAATATCTGTCATAACCGGGGGCCCGGCTGTGGTGATTCAAACTGTGGCGCCCCAAACCTCACCACGTAATCATACAACATGTGACGTCATATGCATAAAAATTTTCTTTTCGACGACGTAATAATATAATGCATATACGACAAAATAATGCCATCACCACACTATCTACGTCTGTGTAGCAGAAACAGTATAATAAATACATACACAACAACTCAAATAAGACAATAAGCTATACTTTTTATATCTACTATCAACTACAGGACTGTTTGACTAGACACACGTAGTCCTTCACCATTATCCTGTCTCATGGCATAGTCCAGTAACATGTCCAACAGAAACAGCCCCCAAAGGGTGAGCATATACAACAATCATCATCGTAATACATAACAGTTATATTAACAACAACATAAGATATAACTGAAATGATAACAGAAATACCCCTTTTGCCGTTTCTGGACAATCAACCATCAACAACCTCAACAACATCACACTGCAACAAGAACATCGACGATACGTCGCACCCCAACTCCGACGACAGCAATATCGTCGAACGAACAACAACATCGACGATACGTCGCACCCCAACACCGGAGACAGCAATATCGTCGAACGAATAACATCAACGATACGTTGCACCCCAACTCCAGCGACAGCAATATCGTTGAACGAACAACATCAAAGTGACGTCTCCCAACAACGACAGCCAACAACATCGACAATAATAAACAACAACATATATAATATCAAATCACCCATATCCAGTGATTTACCATCGTTCAACACAATAATATTCATCAATACTAAACAATAACAACATATGCTCGTACCTGATAATCGAGTATATATATCAAATATGGCTACTTCTTTGATCCTGAGGCTTGATGTATCTAAATAATTCAACAATAATTATCAGATCATTGTCACCGTATCAACACAGTTATAACAGCCTCAATATATAACATCAAATAGCCCAACAACAATTAATTCAACAAAATATAAAACTCGATTATAAATTATTATCGCTCAACAATTTAATATTCTGGTGTATTTAATTCACAATACTACCATCAAATACACCCTAATTAATTTAACATCAAATAATAGGCTATTTTACAACATCCGTCAAATTGCGAAAACTTTATATCAACGTGTAGCCTATACTTCGTAGACTCCGAATATATAATCAGAATTAATAACAGCTGACAAACAACTCACCAATTTCAATTCAACGATTAAAAATCCCTAATTATAACAGATTAGGAATAATTCAAAACAACATCACTATAATCATCTCTACTTCGTTAAAATCATACACTATTCAACAATCTTTAATTTGAGTATGATTTAACAATTTATCGGATTTATTCCAAAAATCGACGAATTTCAAACATCACCAAAACTATAAAATTTATACCTCAAATCGAAGATCTCGTGTCAACGATCCCAGAACTGAAGTCGGTTCGTCGATTGGATAAACCGATAAGTCGCAAGATCGAAAAGAGATCTTTGAAGCTGTATTTTCTATTCTCTCTCTCGTTTCTGCCACTGATTCTCGTAAATCTCATCAATTAACATTAATTTTATTTTTTTAATTTTTTTCATATTATATTATATTATATTAATAAATAATATAATATATAATATTTAACATTTTAACACCGGTATATCCCTTTGGACCAGTCAAACGATCAAATTTTTCAAAACTCAAAACATAAAACTTCTATATCTTTGAGTTTTCTACGTTATATCCAAATTTCAAATCATTTGGACTTCATATGACCAACATATGTCATATTTCATTCTTTAAAAATCATTAATTATTTAGTAATCTCATATTACTAAATCAACAACTTGTGATATTACTTCAGGCATTACATTTCTACCCCCCTTAAATGAATTTCGACCCCGAAATTAATCAACAACAGTAATAACATGCATAAATAAAAGATACGTCTTACCATCAGAATAAGTAGGGGTAGAGCTCCCTCATATGCCGCTCTGTCTCCCAAGTGGCCTCTTCGACACTTCTATGCTCCCACTGAACCTTCACCATCGGTATAAGCTTACTATGAAGCTTTCGTTCAGATCGATCCAAAATACAAACTGATCTCTCAACATAAGACACATCAGGATCTAACTAAACCTCAGAAATATCCAACACATGTGAAGGATCCGGCTCATACTTCCGCAACATCGACACATGAAACACATCATGAATACCAGATAAAGATGGAGGTAGAGCCAATCGATAAGCCAAATTGTCTATCCGCTGCAATATCTCATACGGACCAATATACATCGGTGCCAACTTTCCTTTCATACCAAATCGCACTGTGCCACGAAAAGGAGAAACTTTCAAAAATACTCGATCGTCCTGCTGAAACTCTAAGGGTCTTCGTCTTTTATTGGCATATGCGGCCTGTCTATCTTGAGCTGCTTTCAATCGTTGCTGTATCAACTTTACTTTCTGTTCCATCTCATGAATCATATCAGGACCGGTAACTGCAGCTCGATCAACATCATCCCAGTATAACGGAGATCTACAACGTCTCCCATACAATGCCTCAAATGGAGCCATCTGAATACTAGTCTGATAACTATTGTTATATGCAAACTCCACCAATGGAATAGATGACTGCCAAACAGATTTAAAATCCATAACATAAGCACGCAACATATCCTCTAGCGTCTGAATAGTACGCTCAGTCTGACCATCTGTCTGGGGATGATAAGCTGTACTCAATCTCAACTCTGTCCCCATCGCAGTCTGCAATCTTTCCCAAAAATGAGAAGTAAATCGAGGATCTCTATCAGATATAATAAACACTGGAATCCCATGCAACCGTACAATCTCTCGTATATACAACTGTGCCATCGTCAAGTACGTACTACTCATGCTATAGGGTATAAAATGTGCAACTTTCGTCAATCGATCAACGATCACCCAAATAGCATCAATAGTTCCTGTGCTTCTTGGCAAATGAGTCCCAAAATCCATCGATATGTGCTCCTATTTCCAAGTCGGTACTTCTAAACTCCTCAATTCACCTCCCGGCCTTTTCCTCTCAGCTTTGATTTGTTGACAATTGAGACATCGACGTACAAAATCAATCACATCACGTTTCATTCCTTTCCACCAAAACTGAGAGCGTAGATCCTTATACATCTTCTTGCCACCAGGGTGGATAGAATATCAACTACAATGTGCACGCCGCAACAGGCCTTGGCGCAACTCAGATATATCAGGAACTACCCATCTATCATTCATCCTCAAATTGCCATCATCAGCCACTCGAAAACGAGTATCTTGTTTCTGAGAAACTAACTTCTTCCATTGCTGAACTCTCTCGTCTATCATCTGTGCATCACGAATACAACCATATATATCAGGTTCAGCTAATAAGGTAGATACCTGGATAGGAGTCGTCGAGATATCAAAATCATATCCCAAGGAACAACAAGACATCATCATAGCAGATAAGCGACCCACATCCTCTGCCGTACAACTCACTTTACGACTCAGTGCATAAGCTGTAAGATTGGCTCGACCAGGATGATATTCAATCTCACAATCATAATCTTTCAACAAATCTAACAATCGTCTATGCCTCATATTCAACTCTGTCTGGGTAAACAAAAATCTCAAGCTCTTATGATCAGTATAAATCGTAAACGAGGTACCATATAAATAATGTCTCCATATCTTCAAGGCAAAGATAATGGCTGCCAACTCCAAGTCATGCACAGAGTACCTTGTTTCGTGTGGTTTCAGTTGTCTCGAGGCATATGCCACAACATGTCGATCCTACATCAAAACACATCCCAAACCATGTAATGATGCATCAGTATAAACAACAAACCTCTCGTTTTCTGTAGGAATTGATAACACCGGTGCAGTCGTCAGTCGATGCTTCAACTCCTGAAAACTCCTCTCACATGCTTCAGACCACTGAAATCGCACACCTTTCTGGGTCAACTGTGTCAAAGGTCTAGCAATCTTTGAAAATCCCTCGATAAATCGACGATAATAACCTGCTAAACCCAAGAAACTACGGATCTCTGGTACAGATATAGGTGCAGACCACTGTAACACGGCTTCGACCTTTGTTGGATCAACAGAAATCCCATCTCTCGATATAACATGACCCAAGAAGACCACTTGATCCAACCAAAACTCACACTTACTGAGTTTGGCATACAACTGTCTATCTCGCAGCACCTGTAACACTGAACACAAATGCCCAACATGCTCAGCCTCACTCCTGGAATATATCAATATATCATCAATAAACACAATAACAAATCGATCGAGATAAGGCTGAAATACCCTATTCATCAAACTATGAACACAGCTGGAGCATTCGTCAACCCAAATGGCATAACCAAAAACTCATAATGCTCATATCTGGTCCTGAATGCTGTCTTCTGAATATCCTCCTCTCTAACTCGTATCTGATGATATCCTGACCTCAAATCAATCTTCGAATATACTGAGGTTCCCTGCAACTGATCAAACAAATCATCAATACGAGGGAGGGGATATTTATTCTTAATCGTTACCTTATTCAGCTGTCGATAGTCAATACAAAGTCGCATCGTTCCATCTTTCTTTCTAACAAATAGGACTGGTGCACCCCAAGGCGATACACTAGGGAAATGTATCCCTTGTCCAGCAATTCCTGCAACTGAGCTTTCAACTCTCTCAACTCTGCTAGTGCCATTCTATAAGGAGCACGAGAAATAGGAGAAATACCTGGCATCAACTCAATCCCAAACTCCACCTCACGGACTGGTGGAAAACCTGGAATCTCATCAGGAAATACATCAGCAAACTCAGCAACTACAGGTATCTCCTCTATTCCCATCTCTTTATTCTTCTCTGTCACATCTACAGCATAAATAAGATAACCCTCATGTCCATGCTCCAATAACCGAGACATCCGGATAGCAGAAACCAACGGAACACGGGGACGAGAACCTTTACCATAAAAAGTCCAACGCTCTTTCTCATCTGTATAAAAATATACTACCCGCTGATAACAATCAACTGTCGCACAATATCTCCTCAGCACATTAATTCCCACAATACAATCAAAATCAGTCATCTCTAGAATAATCATATCAGATCTCAGCTCATAGCCCTCATAAGAAATAATACCATCTGATATCATTGATACAACTGATATATCATCTCCAGAAGGTGTCGAAACAGAAAGAGGCATAGACAATGGAGATGAGCGCATATGATGCTCAACCACAAACCTCTTTGATATAAATGTATGCGAGGCACCAGTATCAATAAGAATATAAGCAGGATAAGAACATAAATAACACTTACCCGCTATCATCTCCTCTCGTGCCTCCTCTGCCTGCTCTCGTGTCAAAGAATACACCTGTGCCTGAGGCGGACCAGCTCCCTGCATACGTGGCTGTCCTCCAGAAGGTCGTGATGTAAACTGCTAAGGCTGTCGTCCTCCTCTCTCTAAGGATCTACCTCTAGCACTCCTAGGCTCTCGCTGCCCCTCACGACTAGGACACTGTCTCGCCAGCTGACCAACATCGCCACACTCAAAACAGGTGATCTCGGTCTGTGTACAATCTCTGATCAGATGAGGTCCCCCACAATGAAAACATCTCACTGCTCTGGACTCCCCTCTCTGCCCCTGAACAGACTGAGAACTGTTCCCATGACTCTCAACACGTCGTGAATCAAATCGACGCTTCCCAGATGATGCTGAAGAAGAAGATGAACCCTTCTGATATTTAAAAGACTGTCCATGCAGTCGCAATGACTCCCTAGTCGGCTCTGATAATCGTCCCTGAGCCCCATACTCCTGCATAACCAACTCAGCCATCTCAGCCCTCGTCACTGCATCCTAAAATGATACCGGGTTATTTGATTGCACACGATCAAATAACTCTAACTTCAACCCTTTCAAGAAGTGCCTCATCTTAGCATGAACATTCGTAGCAATATGTGGCACATATTTCAGCAATGCAGAGTACCGAGACTCATACTCAGCAACAGACATACTGCCCTGTCTCAAATCCTCGAATTCTCTCTCTTTCTTCTGTCTGGCTGCTATAGAAAAATACTTATCAAGAAAACGAGAGCGAAACACATCCCAATCCACAGTACGGCCCTGGGCTCTCAATCCGGCCTCAGTCGTCTGCCACCACAATAGTACATTCCTCGAAAGCTGAAATGTAGCCAATCATAACCAAGCAGACCTAGCACACGGAGCGGTCACAAATATTTGCTCTATCCTCTCAATCCACTCCTCTGCTCGCTCACCAGTCTCAGAACTATCAAATCTCGGTGGAAGATAACTGCTGAACTGTGACAAAGTCAACTCACCAAGCAATAAAGGCTGATCTGCAGGTGCCTGTCCCATAGGAGGAGGTGGCAATGGATTCATCTGTCCAAACCCACTGTCAACCTCTTCTGTTTCCTCGTGTGGATGTACCTGTTCTCTAGCTGCCATCACTGGAAATCAAATTGTTAATCATAACATTTAACAATTACAATCCAGTAATCATCATCACACCTTTCGCACAAAAGCACACGCAACTAAAGAACAATCAATCATACCAAGAACTCATCAAAAACAAGTCAAATGCATAGACACACGCAGATAATATCGTCATCAAACTACCTCATCACAAACCCAACTCCTAACCATCCCAGACATCTAACATATGCTATGATACCACCAATGTGGCGCCCCAAACCTCGCCACGTAATCATACAACATGTGACGTCATATGCATAAAAATTTTCTTTTCGACGACGTAATAATATAATGCATATACGACAAAATAATGCCATCACCACACTATCTATGTCAGTGTAGCAGAAACAGTATAATAAATACATACACAACAACTCAAATAAGAAAATAAGTTATACTGTTTCTATCTACTATCAACTACAGGACTGTTTGACTAGACACACGTAGTACTTCACCACTATCTTGTCTCATGGCATAGTCCTGTAACCTGTCCAACAGAAACAGCCCCCAAAGGGTGAGCATATACAACAATCATCATCGTAATACATAACAGTTATATTAATAAAACATAAGATATAACTGAAATGATAACAGAAATACCCCTTTTGCCGTTTCTGGACAATCAACCATCAACAACCTCAACAACATCACACTGCAACAATAACATCGACGATACGTCGCACCCAAACTCCGGCGACAGCAATATCGTCGAACGAACAACAACATCGACGATACGTCGCACCCCAACAACGGCGACAGCAATATCGTCGAACGAATAACATCAACCATACGTCGCACCCCAACTCCAGCGACAGCAATATCGTTGAACGAACAACATCAACGTGACGTCTCCCAACAACGACAGCCAACAACATCGACAATAATAAACAACAACATATATAATATCAAATCACCCATATCCAGTGATTTACCATCGTTCAACACAATAGTATTCATCAATACTAAACAATAACAACATATGCTCGTACGTCAACACGTACCTGATAATCGAGTATATATATCAAATCTGGCTACTTCTTTGATCCTAAGGCTTTTGATGTATCTAAATAATTCAACAATAATTATCAGATCATTGTCACCGTATCAACACAGTTATAACAGCCTCAATATATAACATCAAATAGCCCAACAACAATTAATTCAACAAAATATAAAACTCGATTATAAATTATTATCGCTCAACAATTTAATATTCTGGTGTATTTAATTCACAATACTACCATCAAATACACCCTAATTAATTTAACATCAAATAATAGGCTATTTTACAACATCCGTCAAATTGCGAAAACTTTATATCAACGTGTAGCCTATACTTCGTAGACTCCGAATATATAATCAGAATTAATAACAGCTGACAAACAACTCACCAATTTCAATTCAACGATTAAAAATCCCTAATTATAACAGATTAGGAATAATTCAAAACAACATCACTATAATCATCTTTACTTCGTTAAAATCATACACTATTCAACAATATTCAATTTCAGTATGATTTAACAATTTATCGGATTTATTCCAAAAATCGACGAATTTCAAACATCACCAAAACTATAAAATTTATACCTCAAATCGAAGATCTCGTGTCAACGATCCCAGAACTGAAGTCGGTTCGTCGATTGGATAAACCGATAAGTCGCAAGATCGAAAAGAGATCTTTGAAGCTGTATTTTCTATTCTCTCTCGTTTCTGCCTCTGATTCTCGTAAATCTCATCAATTTGGTGGAATTCATTGAATTAATGAATTCCACCGACTGAACATTTATTTTATTTTTTTTATTTTTTTAATATTATATTATATTATATTAATAAAATATTAACACCGGTATATCCCTTTGGACCAGTCAAACAATCAAATTTTCCAAAACTCAAAACATGAAACTTCTATATCTTTCAGTTTTCTACGTTATATCCAAATTTCAAATCATTTGGACTTCATATGACCAACATATGTCATATTTCATTCTTTAAAAATCATTAATTATTTAGTAATCTCATATTACTAAATCAACAACTTGTGATATTACTTCAGGCATTACACAAACAATGCAAGAAAAAATCTTGCGCGTGCCGCCAGACATGAACAAAATTCCTCACGCGTTTTTTAACTCAGTTGATTAACGAGATATCAATTAAAGATGAAGACGTGTTTTTTTGGAGAAGAGGACTTGGAAGCCTCTCGGGGGGACCACAATGACGCCTTAATCATTTCCACCACGATTTCTAATTTTTGGGTAAAGAAAATATTGGTGGACTCAGGAAGCTCTGCAGATATCATTTTTTACGCGGCACTCCAAAAGTTAGGTCTGAGTAATCGCAATTAACGCAAGTGAATAATCCCCCCGTCGGTTTTGCCGGAGAAATAGTTGAAGCAATTGGAGAAATTGCTCTACCCATATCCTTGGGATCGTACCCACGGCGGAGCACGAAAATGGTGAAATTCTTAGTGGTGAAAGCCCCCTCGGCTTACAACGTGATCTTTGGCCGTCCAAGTCTCAATCTGTTTTGCGCCATTGCATCCGCATACCACATGAAGCTAAAATTCCCGACTCTAGCAGGGGCAGGAGAGGCGGTCGGAGATAGCAGACTCGCAAGAAAATGTCATGCTCTATTTTGCTAAATGCAGTGGAGACTCGAAGAAGACAGGGACTCGAAATAGATTCCCTGAAGGGAAATAAACAAAAACTTGAACATGTTTCAAATGAAAATGGAATACATCTCGTGGATGGATACTCAAATGACAGAGAAAGGATGACCGCAACAGAAGCTCTCAAACATATCGAAGTAGTGCCCGGTGATCCAAGAAAAACCCTCAAGATTGGGTCAAATCTGCCGACAGAAGTGGAGAACAATTTGACAATTTTTCTGCAGCACAATGTCAATACATTTGCCTGGGGTGGTGAGCCATTACCAGGGATACCTCCATAATACGCACTTCATCATCTTAATGTGGATCCACAAATGAAACCGATTAAACAGAAAAAGATATCTTTTGGCCCATAAAAAAATAAACATATAGCTGATGAGGTGGGAAAGCTCGTAAAGGCCAAATACATCAGGCCTGTTTCGTACCCGGAATGGTTAGCAAATGTTGTGTTGGTTCCAAAGACCGGAGGGAAATGGCGTCTTTGCATAGATTTCACTGACTTAAACAAGGCATGCCTTAAAGATCTATTCCCTTTGCCTCTGATCGATTTGATGGTCGACTCGACCGCAGGATGCGAATTGCTCAGTTTCCTGGATGCCCACCAAGGGTACAATCAGATAGGATTAACCCCAGAAGATCAAGAAAAGGCTAGTTTCATCACTGATGGAGGGATCTATTGCTAAAAGGTAATGCCATTCGGACTCAAGAACGCGGGAGAAACATATCAGCGATTGGTTAACAAGATGTTTGAAAACTTGATTGGGAAGAATATGGAGGTGTACATATACTACATGCTTGTAAAAAGTATCCGAGCGATCAAGCATGTGGAGTACCTGGAAGAATGCTTTCAAATATTACAAAAGTATCGCATGAAGCTAAATCCAGAAAAATGTTCTTTTGGTGTACGAGGTGGAAAGTTCTTTGGATTCATGGTTTCCTAAAGAGGAATAGAGGCAAACCCCGAAAAGATAAAGGCAATCTTAAGCATGACTCCCCCGCAGAGTGTGAAGGGAGTACAAGAATTAATTGGAAGGATGACTGCTTTTAACCGTTTCATCTCTAGATCTACAGACAAAGGCCTGCCATTCTTCAAATTTCTAAGGAAAGGAAAGGGATTCAAGTGGACGGAAGAATGTCAGCAAGCATTCGAAGACTTAAAGAAGTACTTGTCCACACCACCACTCCTAGAAAAACCTCGATTTGGGGACGAATTGATGCTTTATTTGGCAATCTCATCTGAAGCAGTTAGCACTGTGCTCCTTGTGAATGAAGAAAGAGAGCATAAACCTATGTATTATATAAGTCGGACCTTACATGGAGCCGATCTTGATATACCAACATTGAGAAATTAGCGTTTGCCTTAGTAATTGCCGGAAGAAAATTACGCCCATATTTGCTATGTCACCAAGTGGTGGTGCTCACCAATCACTCTCTAAAGCAAGTGCTATCTAGTCTAGAGGCGTCGGGTTGATTGGTTAAGTGGGTCGTTGAGCTGAGCGAATTCGAACTTGAGTTTAAACCTCGCCCTGCTATTAAAGCACAAGTTCTCGCAGATTTTCTTGTTGAAATGACCACTAATGAGGCAGAATGCTCCGTCCAGACTTGGGTGATCCATGTCGATGGATCCTCAACTTCTCACGGGAGCGGAGTCGGGGTGTTGCTAGAAAGCCCTCAAGGTGATAAATTGATGTATTCCATCAAATTTCAATTCCCCGCGTCAAATAATGAGGCCGAATATGAAGCACTCGTAGCAGGAATTAAGTTGGCTATGTCGGCAGGAGCAAGAAGTATGGTGGTACACAGTGATTCCCAGCTAGTCGTTAACCAACTCAATGGAACTTACGAAGCCAAAAAGGAAAAAATGAACCAATATGTGACCCGAGTTAACAAATTACTCGCTCTACTGGAGAGCTATGAGATAAAACAAGTGCCCAGGGAAAATAATGAAGTGGCAGACCGTTTGGCCAAGATAGCCAGTTTCTGGACTAACATAGACAACAGAACGATAACTTTCCTGACAATCAGTAAAGAGGAAGCAGAGAAGGCCGGCATCAACATCTTTTGCGTAGAAAAAGAAGAACCAAGCAGGAAACAAGAGATTGTTAACTATTTAATGCATGACGGTCTCCCTCGAGATACCGTCGCTACACGTAAGCTAAGGATAAGAGCTGCGCGATTCACAATTATAGATGAAGAGCTTTATAAACGAGGTTACTCTCTGCCATTCTTGAAGTGTCTCATTCCGAGCAAGGAAGACTACGTTCTTCGTGAGATCCACGAAGGAATATGTGGAAACCACTTGGGAGGGAAAGCATTGGCTGCCAAAATGTAGAACCCGTAAATCAGTAGACGTATAAGCCATGCATAATTCTAGATTTTTAAATTTAATTGACTTCATTGCATGATTATTTTAAATGCATTTGTTTGAAGTTAATTATTTCATTATTTTAGTTCAGTAGATTGATTTTTAGCATTTCAGTATTTTCAGTGAGGCCGGACCGGAGTTGGAGTTTTGAGATAGAATTTAAGATTTGAGAAATATTTCCAGAAGTTAATTTAGCTAGTAACTAAGTTCATTTAAGTTAGAAAGGAAGGTTTGAAGATTTAATTTAATTATTTGAGGTGATTAAGAAATGAACTCATTTAAGTTATTAAATTAAGGGGTTAGCTCACTAAATTATTTAAAGGATTAGTAAGGCTTTCAAGGATTATTAGTTGACTAGATAATCAACATTTCCCTTTATTTTATCATGCATTTTTCGGCCACCCTTAGTGCTAGAAGATTCATTTTCCAACTCACCAACTTTGACCAATTCTTTGCATGTAATTAGTAGGATAATTCTAGGATTTTTGGGAGCACAATTTAATTAAATAAATGGACATATCCTAGTCTAGAATCAAGCTAAATTTCGGCCACCACCTCCTAGAAGCATCCACCAACTCATTTGATATCAATTCAAAATTCAAATTCAAAAGGGGAGTGGACTTGGTCTTGATATGATCCTATTTTTGTGCACCCTTCTCCTCACCTTCATAACCATCACTCCCCCCTCCACCTCCACCGAAAATAAGACCCCTTTTCAGTAGAAAAAACGTGGATAGCAGCTAGGGAGAAAGGGAGAAAAATCGAGAGCCAAGAAAGGTAGAGAAGCAAGCCACTCCGTCTCCTCCGCGCCGTCTCGTCTCTTCTTTTCGTTTTCTTTCGAAACGAAACCAGGCATGTCTAGATTTCTTTCAAACCTCAATCAAGTCATATTATCATTTATTTTTCAGTACATGATCATGTTTTAGCAAGCAAAAACCGAGATACATGTCAAAATATTTTGGAACACACATGCAGAATTTCGGCTCTTCATGGCAAGCTTCACGTTTTTCTGAGTTTTGTGGTTTCAGGTGATTGGTTTGATTCCAGGCTCCCAAGGCGGCTTGTATACATGTAGTAGGATGCATTAGGACCATGTTGGTCCATTCAAACCAGCCCCATGCTTGCTGGAAATTCAGAATGACAGCAAGTCCCTTAGGTGCAGAAAAATGTGGTTCGAAAATTCAGTTTCTTGTCAAGGGGTTGGATCTGATCTTGGCTGCCCCAAGGGCCTATATCCATGGTTGGATCACTTCCCTAGCATGTCTAAGACGTGACTAAGTTTCCCTTTTGGTGGCTTGGTCCATGGTTCATCGGTTTTTAATAAAAACATCACAACAGCCCCTATACCCCTTCGGCTACTTCGGTTGGACAGCTTTTGGTTTCGGTTTGTGTTTGCTTGGTGTGGATCTTGGTTGGCCTATGGCTCTTAGCCACGGTTCATATCATGCTCCTAGATGTCTAGATCGTGCCATGGTCAATCAAATGGCCACTGGAATGACGCAAGACATCGATCATAGCATAAACACTACACACGCATGCACGTTGCTTTCGGTTGGACCCTTCGGTTGAGTTATGGTGTGATGCGGATTGTGGCTGGCCTAGGGCCCTTAGCCATGGTTCAAATTATTCCTTGGGATGTTGGTAAGAGTCTCTGGTCGGTGGTTCACGCACCTAATGGCTGATAGTCTCAAAACCAACGCAAGTCTTGTAGTTGCGCAGCTGCTGGAAATTACAGCAAGTTGCTGTGTCGGTTCAGAGGCTCGTTCGAGTTCTTGTTTGGCTTTTAGCCCATGGCCTTGGACTGGACAGTGCCTCATTGAGTTAGGAAGGTCATGTTTACAACCGTTTGTCATTTGGATCATTTTTGAGGTCGTACGAGAATTTACGGTGCAATGTGCCAAATTGACTCTCGAAAGAGCGTTTCGTGTTTTGGCCTCCATTCCACCTAGATTTCGACCCTATCATTTTAGGAACATTATTTTATGATTTTTCAGCGTATTTTAATCATGACTATACGTCGGTTCAGGTTGGCTCGGAGTCATGATTAAATGCGAAGTCATTAGGCGTCATAGTCGCATCTTTTGAACGTAAATTGCATAGTTGGTCATGTTTAAGCTATTGCATATTTTTCATGGCACAGTTAGGTTGCAGCGAGCCTGGGAACGATCCAATCCAATCCAGTTGGTAAAATTACAGGAATTTTCATTATGCCAGTTAATTATTTTACGTGCATTAAATAGAAAATGATTATTTTTGAGATTTATGCGATATGGCTTGTGGTTCATTCACTATGTGGGAGTGTTATTTTTATACGGTCGCCAGTGACCGATCAGTTCAGTATGGTACCACCCGGTCGCCAGTGACCGGCCAGCTCAGTTCCGTTTCAGCCTCCCCGGTAGCCAGTTACCGATAAGTTCAGCTTAGTGCAGTGGCCACAGGCGTAAAACATAATCTCAACAGAAAATTTTACCAGATATTTCAGTACAGGCTCCAAGGAGCAAATATTTTTACAGTGATTTCCAGTTCAGTTATGCACGTATTATAATTGCTCAGTACAGATTATTTTCAGTATGCCTCAGGACAGGATATTTTATCTCATGCATATTTTAAATTCAGATTTTTACTCGTTACCTGCGATTTATGCATGCTGAGTCTTTAGGCTCACTAGACTTGATTGTTGTAGGTACTGATGAGGCCAGGGCCGAGGGCGGGGACCAGTGAGCCAGCTTGGGTCGGCAGTAGTGGCACCCGAGGACCTCAGAGCAGCAGTTGTTATTTTCTTCGCAAACAATTTTTATCAGTTGTTGGATATTTTTAAATCGTTGTTGTTGGCAAAACTTTGATTTTCTTCCGCTGCAATATTTTGAAATATTGAACTTGATTCACCAGTGATTTTATGAATGAGGCCATTTAAGTTCTTTTAAAAAGAAAATTTTTAATTTTCCGCAAATTTCCAAGCAAGTAGTTCGAGGCCCTTCACAGTTGGTATAAGAGCGGTGGTTCTGTATAGGGTTTCACTACTACTGACCGCGAGAAGCTCACGAAGCCACGCCTTTGGTCTGTAAGTTTTTTTTCAGTTCAGCATTTTGTTCAGCATTTCAGTTATAGCATGAATAATTTTGTCAGCATGCTTCCAGATTTTCAGTATTTCAGAGTTCATTTAAAATAAATTATGGAATTATGCATGTTAGTTACGTATGGGTTATGTTGGAACAGTATGCCCCCTAGACGCATTTTAGAGCGCAACAGAGAGGTGGAGCCTCGCCGAGAGGACAGAGAGGAGCATAGACCGGAGGGAGACCTACCACCTCCTCCACCGCCCCCACCGGACATGAGTGCCCAGATGTTAGCTGGGATGGCACAGTTCTTCGCACAGTTTGCGGGGGGCAATGCCGCAGCCGTAGCCGCAGCCGCAGCCAGGCCGACAGGGCCCGAGGCAGTGTATGAGCGATTCATGAAGATGCGCCCGAAGGAATTCTCTGGGGCATTTGACCCCATGGTTGCCGAGGGATGGATCAAATCCCTCGAGGTTATCTTCGATTTTATGGAGCTGGGGGACGCAGACCGAGTCCGATGTGCCACCTACTTGTTCACTGGAGACGCCCGCTTATGGTGGGAAGGAGCTTCGGTAGCCCTGACATTGGCTACACTTTCTTGGACCCGCTTTACGGAGGTTTTCTACTCCAAGTATTTTGCTGAGGAGGTTCGCACCAGGCTGACCACCGAGTTCATGAGTCTGAGACAGGGGGAAATGTCGGTTACGGAGTTTATCCGTAAGTTCGAGAGGGGCTGTCACTTTGTGCCCCTGATAGCGAATGATGCCAGAGCCAAGCTGATGCACTTCCTGGTGGGCTTACGGCCGATCTTGCGCCGGGATGTTAGGGTATCTGACCCTGCTACTTATGAGGTTGCCGTCTCCAAGGCCTTAGCCGCAGAGCAGGATCTGCGGGATATCGAGAGGGATCGCCAGGGCAAGCGCCCAGTCCAGGCACCGCACCGCCCTCCTCCTCATCAGCATCAGCAGCAGAATAAGAGGCCTTTTCATGGACCGCCCAGGAACCGAGGCCAGCAGCAGCAGCAGCAGCAACGGGGACGCCCAGCCCCGAGGTCTCAGGAGCACCCAGTTTGTCCCAGGTGCTCACGTCGCCATCCTGGAGCATGTATGGCTGGCTCAGGAAAGTGTTTTAAGTGTGGCAGTCCAGACCACATGTTGCTGCAGTGTCCTCAGAGGAATCTGCCTACCCAAGGCAGGGTTTTTGCTCTCCATGCCGCGGAAACCAACCCGGAGACTATGTTGTTGACAGGTACCTTTAAACTTTAAGTTATTATTTGAATTTCAGCGTTTTGGGAATCGGGATTTAGATTTTTGAACTTAGAACTGTTATAGGATTGCATGCTCTACTCAGATTTTTTTCAGAGGAAATTAAGCTAGAGGAACCTTGACCTTTGCATGTCTATAAGTTTAGATCTTGTAGTGGGATTCAACTTAGAACTCCGCTCTTTCAGGGAGAATTTTTATATCTGGTTCCGCTACCAAGGCCTTGATAGATTCAGGGGCCACTCACTCGTTTATTTCGGAGGTCTTTGCAAACTTTCTCAAGATCCAGACCATTGGGCTAGATACAGCCTTTTCAGTAGTGTTGCCGTCAGGCGAGGAGATGGCAGCTACCAATGTTATCCGAGATATAGACCTTGAGCTGCACGGTAATCTTGTTTATGCTGATCTGATTGTGCTACCGATGCCGGAATTTGACATCAACCAAGGGATGGACTGGCTATTGAGGAACAGAGTATTGATAGACTTCCAGCGGAGATCCGTTCTGGTCCGACCGCCTGGAATGGAGCAGTTCTTATTTGAGCCGGACAGGTACTTTTCTTTACCGCGCATTATTCCTTATGTTCAGGCTAGGAAGCTCATGCATAGAGGGTGTCGGGCATTTCTAGCAACCTTTTTATCTGTCCCCGAGGAACCCAGCCAGTCAGCCTCAGATGTTCCGATACTTAGAGATTTCTTAGACGTTTTTTCCGAAGACGTCTCTGGTATGCCACCAGAGAGAGAGGTGGAGTTTTCCATTGAGCTTATGCCAGGTACGGCTCCGATATCCAAAGCGCCGTACCGACTAGCACCGACAGAGATGGCAGAGCTTAAGAAGCAGATCCAGGAACTTCTCGACAAGGAGTTCATTCGCCCGAGCTTTTCTCCATGGGGCGCGCCGGTCTTATTCGTGAAAAAGAAGGATGGCTCGATGAGGCTTTGCATTGACTACCGGGAGTTGAATAGGGTTACAGTGAAGAATAAATACCCACTGCCGAGGATTGAGGATCTGTTTGACCAGTTGCAGGGAGCTTCGATTTTCTCCAAGATAGATCTGCGTTCCGGTTATCACCAGTTGAGGGTGAGAGATGCTGATGTCTCGAAGACAGCTTTCAGGACTCGTTATGGCCACTACGAGTTCCTTGTGATGCCGTTCGGTCTGACGAATGCGCCAGCGATCTTCATGGATCTAATGAATCGCGTATTTCAGCCGTACCTTGACCAGTTTGTGATAGTGTTCATAGATGACATTCTCGTCTACTCCAAGAATCGGGAGGAGCACAGCAGGCATCTGACCACAGTGTTGCAGACATTGCAGAAGCACAAATTATTCGCAAAGTTCAGTAAGTGCGAATTCTGGTTAGAGAAGGTGGCGTTCTTGGGCCACATTGTTTCTAGCAGTGGTATTGAGGTAGACCCCGCAAAAGTTGCAGCAGTCAGAGATTGGGTTGTGCCTCAGAATGCATCCGAGATCCGCAGTTTCCTTGGGCTAGCAGGATATTACAGGAAATTCATCCAAGGATTTTCCTCTATTGCCGTTCCACTCACAGCACTGACAAAGAAAAATGTGAAGTTTGTGTGGAGCGAGGAGTGTCAGAAGAGCTTTGATACTTTGAAGCAAGCTCTTATCTCAGCACCCGTTTTGGCTGTACCGTCAGGATCTGGTGAGTTTGTCCTTTATACCGATGCTTCAAAGCTTGGTTTAGGTGCAGTTTTGATGCAGCATGGGAGAGTGATAGCGTATGCTTCTCGACAGCTGAAAATCCATGAGAAGAATTACCCTACCCATGATCTGGAGTTAGCGGCCGTAGTTTTTGCTTTGAAGATTTGGAGGCACTATCTGTATGGAGAGAAGTGTCAGATCTTTACCGACCATAAGAGCCTCAAGTATTTCTTTACGCAGAAGGAGCTGAACATGCGTCAGAGGCGTTGGTTGGAGCTTGTGAAAGACTACGATTGTGACATTAGCTACCACCCGGGTAAAGCTAATGTAGTTGCGGATGCTTTGAGCAGGAAAGTCGCAGTGATGGCTCATTTGACGATGCAGAAACCTCTTCAGATTGAGATGCAGAGGTTTGATCTTGAGACTTATCCTCGAGGTAGAGTTCCTCGTTTATCTACCTTGACTATCCAGTCCTCTCTTATTGACCGTATTTGCAGCGGTCAGGCAGCAGATGAGCAGTTGGCACAGTGGAAGAAGAGAGATGAAGCCAAGGGCAGTGTTTTGTATTCAGTCAGCGACGGTATTGTGAGATACCGAGATAGGATATGGGTTCCTAGCAGTGATTCTATCCGAGCAGACATCTTATCAGAGGCCCATACGTCCCCGTACTCCATTCACCCTGGGAGTACGAAGATGTACAAAGATCTGCAGCTATTGTATTGGTGGCCAGGAATGAAGAAGGACATCAGGCGTTTTGTATCCGAGTGCCTGACTTGCCAGTTAGTGAAGGCCGAGCATCAGAGACCAGCAGGTTTGCTCAAGCCTCTTCCTATTCCCGAGTGGAAGTGGGAGAACATTACCATGGACTTTGTGACCGGATTGCCGAGGTTAGCCAGAGGATCGAATGCTATCTGGGTGATTGTAGATCGTCTTACCAAATCAGCGCACTTCTTGCCTATTAAGACGACTTTCACCATGGTTCAGTATGCAGAGCTGTATATCCGAGAGATAGTCCGACTCCACGGTATTCCAGTTTCTATCGTATCCGACAGAGATCCCAGATTCACTTCCTCGTTTTGGAAGAGTTTGCATTCGACTTTGGGTACGAAGTTGCTGTTTAGCACAGCTTTCCATCCGCAGACAGATGGACAGTCGGAGCGAGTTATTCAGATCTTAGAGGATCTTCTCCGTGCTTGCGTCATTGATTTCTCTGGGAGTTGGGAGTCGAACTTACCATTGGTAGAGTTCACCTATAACAACAGTTTCCAATCGTCTATAGGTATGGCTCCGTATGAAGCGCTGTATGGTCGCAAGTGTAGATCTCCTGTTCATTGGGATGAAGTAGGAGAGAGAGCAGAGTTGGGTCCAGAGATTGTTCAGCAGGCAGCAGATGTAGTAGTCAAGATCTGTGATAGGATGAGGACTGCTCAGAGCCGACAGAAGAGTTATGCCGATCAGCGGAGGAGAGAGTTAGAGTTTGCAGTGGGCGATCATGTCTTCGTGAAAGTGGCACCTATGAAGGGTGTCATGAGATTTGGCAAGAAAGGGAAGCTCAGTCCGAGATTCATTGGACCGTTTGAGATCCTCGACAGAGTTGGGACGCTAGCGTATCGTGTGGCTCTTCCGCCAAATCTGGCCGGAGTACACAATGTCTTTCACGTCTCCATGCTGAGGAAGTATATGGCAAATCCTTCGCATGTGCTGAACTTCGAGCCGTTGCAGCTTACTCCGAACTTATCTTATGAGGAGAGACCCGTGCAGATCCTAGACAGACAGGAGAAGAAACTTCGGAACAAGTTGGTTAAGCGAGTCAAAGTCAAATGGCTCAACCATTCAGAGGAGGAAGCTACGTGGGAGTTTGAGCCGGAGATGAGAAGTCGATACCCTGAGTTATTCGGTGAGTTCTAATTTCGAGGACGAAATTTATTTAAGGGGGGAAGGATGGTAGAACCCGTAAATCAGTAGACGTATAAGCCATGCATAATTCTAGATTTTTAAATTTAATTGACTTCATTGCATGATTATTTTAAATGCATTTGTTTGAAGTTAATTATTTCATTATTTCAGTTCAGTAGATTGATTTTTAGCATTTCAGTATTTTCAGTGAGGCCGGACCGGAGTTGGAGTTTTGAGATAGAATTTAAGATTTGAGAAATATTTCCAGAAGTTAATTTAGCTAGTAACTAAGTTCATTTAAGTTAGAAAGGAAGGTTTGAAGATTTAATTTAATTATTTGAGGTGATTAAGAAATGAACTCATTTAAGTTATTAAATTAAGGGGTTAGCTCACTAAATTATTTAAAGGATTAGTAAGGCTTTCAAGGATTATTAGTTGACTAGATAATCAACATTTCCCTTTATTTTATCATGCATTTTTCGGCCACCCTTAGTGCTAGAAGATTCATTTTCCAACTCACCAACTTTGACCAATTCTTTGCATGTAATTAGTAGGATAATTCTAGGATTTTTGGGAGCACAATTTAATTAAATAAATGGACATATCCTAGTCTAGAATCAAGCTAAATTTTGGCCACCACCTCCTAGAAGCATCCACCAACTCATTTGATATCAATTCAAAATTCAAATTCTAAAGGGGAGTGGACTTGGTCTTGATATGATCCTATTTTTGTGCACCCTTCTCCTCACCTTCATAACCATCACTCCCCCCTCCACCTCCACCGAAAATAAGACCCCTTTTCAGTAGAAAAAACGTGGATAGCAGCTAGGGAGAAAGGGAGAAAAATCGAGAGCCAAGAAAGGTAGAGAAGCAAGCCACTCCGTCTCCTCCGCGCCGTCTCGTCTCTTCTTTTCGTTTTCTTTCGAAACGAAACCAGGCATGTCTAGATTTCTTTCAAACCTCAATCAAGTCATATTATCATTTATTTTTCAGTACATGATCATGTTTTAGCAAGCAAAAACCGAGATACATGTCAAAATATTTTGGAACACACATGCAGAATTTCGGCTCTTCATGGCAAGCTTCACGTTTTCTGAGTTTTGTGGTTTCAGGTGATTGGTTCGATTCCAGGCTCCCAAGGCGGCTTGTATACATGTAGTAGGATGCATTAGGACCATGTTGGTCCATTCAAACCAGCCCCATGCTTGCTGGAAATTCAGAATGACAGCAAGTCCCTTAGGTGCAGAAAAATGTGGTTCGAAAATTCAGTTTCTTGTCAAGGGGTTGGATCTGATCTTGGCTGCCCCAAGGGCCTATAGCCATGGTTGGATCACTTCCCTAGCATGTCTAAGACGTGACTAAGTTGCCCTTTTGGTGGCTTGGTCCATGGTTCATCGGTTTTTAATAAAAACATCACAACAGCCCCTATACCCCTTCGGCTACTTCGGTTGGACAGCTTTTGGTTTCGGTTTGTGTTTGCTTGGTGTGGATCTTGGTTGGCCTATGGCCCTTAGCCACGGTTCATATCATGCTCCTAGATGTCTAGATCGTGCCATGGTCAATCAAATGGCCACTGGAATGATGCAAGACATCGATCATAGCATAAACACTACACACGCATGCACGTTGCTTTCGGTTGGACCCTTCGGTTGAGTTATGGTGTGATGCGGATTGTGGCTGGCCTAGGGCCCTTAGCCATGGTTCAAATTATTCCTTGGGATGTTGGTAAGAGTCTCTGGTCGGTGGTTCACGCACCTAATGGCTGATAGTCTCAAAACCAACGCAAGTCTTGTAGTTGCGCAGCTGCTGGAAATTACAGCAAGTTGCTGTGTCGGTTCAGAGGCTCGTTCGAGTTCTTGTTTGGCTTTTAGCCCATGGCCTTGGACTGGACAGTGCCTCATTGAGTAGGAAGGTCATGTTTACAACCGTTTGTCATTTGGATCATTTTTGAGGTCGTACGAGAATTTACGGTGCAATGTGCCAAATTGACTCTCGAAAGAGCGTTTCGTGTTTTGGCCTCCATTCCACCTAGATTTCGACCCTATCATTTTAGGAACATTATTTTATGATTTTTCAGCGTATTTTAATCATGACTATACGTCGGTTCAGTGTCGGTTCAGGTTGGCTCGGAGTCATGATTAAATGCGAAGTCATTAGGCGTCATAGTCGCATCTTTTGAACGTAAATTGCATAGTTGGTCATGTTTAAGCTATTGCATATTTTTCATGGCACAGTTAGGTTGCAGCGAGCCTGGGAACGATCCAATCCAATCCAGTTGGTAAAATTACAGGAATTTTCATTATGCCAGTTAATTATTTTACGTGCATTAAATAGAAAATGATTATTTTTGAGATTTATGCGATATGGCTTGTGGTTCATTCACTATGTGGGAGTGTTATTTTTATACGGTCGCCAGTGACCGATCAGTTCAGTATGGTACCACCCGGTCGCCAGTGACCGGCCAGCTCAGTTTCGTTTCAGCCTCCCCGGTAGCCAGTTACCGATAAGTTCAGCTTAGTGCAGTGGCTACAGGCGTAAAACATAATCTCAACAGAAAATTTTACCAGATATTTCAGTACAGGCTCCAAGGAGCAAATATTTTTACAGTGATTTCCAGTTCAGTTATGCACGTATTATAATTGCTCAGTACAGATTATTTTCAGTATGCCTCAGGACAGGATATTTTATCTCATGCATATTTTAAATTCAGATTTTTACTCGTTACCTGCGATTTATGCATGCTGAGTCTTTAGGCTCACTAGACTTGATTGTTGTAGGTACTGATGAGGCCAGGGCCGAGGGCGGGGACCGGTGAGCCAGCTTGGGTCGGCAGTAGTGGCACCCGAGGACCTCAGAGCAGCAGTTGTTATTTTCTTCGCAAACAATTTTTATCAGTTGTTGGATATTTTTAAATCGTTGTTGTTGGCAAAACTTTGATTTTCTTCCGCTGCAATATTTTGAAATATTGAACTTGATTCACCAGTGATTTTATGAATGAGGCCATTTGAGTTCTTTTAAAAAGAAAATTT
The DNA here is from genome assembly GCF_025594145.1 of Primulina tabacum. NCBI lineage: Eukaryota > Viridiplantae > Streptophyta > Magnoliopsida > Lamiales > Gesneriaceae > Primulina > Primulina tabacum. Next base: position 30,396,850 of record NC_134563.1, read on the forward strand.
TTAATTTTCCGCAAATTTCCAAGCAAGTAGTTCGAGGGCCTTCACACAAAACCTTACGACAAGGTTACTTTTGGCCAACCATGAGGAAAGATATTGGTTAAGCGGTGTCGATCTTGCCAAGAGCACGCCAATCTCCATCACTAATCCGCGACGTTGTTACAACCACTTGGAAGCCCCCTACCCTTTGCCCAGTGGGGAATAGACCTGGTATGACCTTTCCCCCAGCTACGGGGCACAGAAAATTTCTCATAGTTGTTGTAGATTATTTCACGAAGTGGGTCGAGGCAGAGCCATTGGCGAAAATTTCAGAGAAATACGTCATAGGTTTCTTGTGGAAAAGCATAGTGTACAGGTTTGGGATTCCTCGAGCACTGATATCGGACAACGACACCCAGTTCTCTGGAGCAAGACTAAAGGAGTGGTGTCAGGGTCTCTCTATCAAACAACTATTTGCGTCGATCGGCAACCCACAAGCCAATGGGCAAACAGAGGTAACTAACCGAATTATCTTGCAGCATCTGAAGACCCGTCTCGGCAACGCTAAATGAAACTGGGTGGAAGAATTGCCGAGCGCATTGTGGGCGTACCGAACTACACCGCGCACATCGACATGGGAATCACCTTTCAATCTATCTTACGGTGTTGAAGCTGTAGTCCCCGCTGAGATAGGAGAAACTTCATTGAGGGTGAAACAGTACAAGCAGCTTGAGAACGATCAGGCCCTTCGGGCCTCCTTGGATTTTATCGACGAATTGCGAGAGGAAACATCCATCCGGCCAGAAAGGTACAGGGCACGCATGGCTAAGGTTTACAATGACCGAGTAAATCCAAGATCCTTCCAAGTAGGAGATCTTGTGATGAGAAAAGCTGATGTCTTGTGCCCAGTCGAAAAACTTGACCCAAAGTGGGAGGGCCCCTATAAAGTGGTAGAGATAATCAAGATGGGAACTTATCGCCTCCAACACCAAAATGGGAAAGTACTACCTCGACCGTGGAATGCAGCAAATCTGAAGAAGTTTTATGCATAGAGGGACGTAGTTGAAAAAGAAAATAATATTTTATGTTTGGTTGTTTCCTGTGTCGTCATTTTGCCCATGTATCTCCATCATTACAGTATTCAATAAGATTATCAGTTATTCTCCAATGTTAGCAAGGACTTTTTTCATGTGAAATACTCCAAAAATGTATGCTTATATCATCACCTACCCGTGTATTCGTCGAAGGCTCCCAAAAAAAAAAGAGATTTGGCCAACCTCATGGGATTTCTGACATGACGGCTCTAGGGAAGGTCAACGATGAAATAAGTCATGGGATACCTCACCGCCCTTAATGGGGGTTTATGACTTCCCCTTGAGACAAAATCTTGGGAGATTGATTCCCTCCCAAGTACACATGAAAACAAGTATTACGCCATCACAAACAAAGCTAACACACGTCGCATAATATGAAAGAAATCATATATGAAATCAGCAAATATGAAAGTATCGCGGCCTTAGGGCTCAAATGAAACGATTATCTAATCCATGCAAAAGCACGATAAAATATATTACGATAAATAACAAATGAAAGTAAACAACTCTAAGGAGTAGTAATAAACGCAACTTAACGCTATGTTTCCCCCTCAGCAGGGTGGAACTCCAAGGCTTCGATCATCTCCGCATTGTCCGAAGGGACATCAAACACCGAGCCTCTGCCCACCTCCAAGACGCTAGGCTCAATCATCATCACTATCTCTTCAGGCACAAGTTTTTTCCTCAGTTGGTTTCGACAAACTAGCACTGCCTCATCATGTATGATCATGGCACGATCAAGTACCTCCTCTCGAAATGCAGAGGATGCTTTGAAATTCTGAGCACCTTTCTCCTCAGTACTTTTCAAAAGATTATTGCCCGCCTCGGAGTCAAGAAATTGATCACCTGTCTTCACCTCAGTAGAATACTTCTCTTCAAGGATCGTAAATTCTTTTATCTTGTCCGCAAGCTTTCTCTGCACTTGCAGCAGCTCCGCGTTGGCTTTTTCTTTCTCCTGTGTAAGACGAAGTTTCTCTTCTTTCAGCCGAGCAACATCTTCTCGCAACTTATCTTGATGATTGCGCAATTTTTCCTCCCAAATTCATACAGCACTAGCTAACGACAAACTCTACAAAGAGAAGACCAAAAGATCAAAAAGCAGACAAAACCTACAAGATGCTAACATAATAAGCACAATACCTGACATGAATTCCAAGCAAGGAAATGAGAAAATAAATCAGTAGATAGAGACACCAGACGGACCATTTCATAGTCTCCCACAATGCTCCGTCCTTTTTTCCATCCTATCTCCGGGTCATCCAAATACCATAAAGAGTCGGCCTTCTCGTTATGGTTCACCCCGTCAACATATATATGCTTAAAACACGGAGTCTTGGAAGCTGTTCCTTGGTCATCCACACGGGTCCTCTTAGGATTTTTTTGTGCTTCTTCGTCCATTTTCTTTTCCACCTCTTCATATCCTCGTTTTTTCGCCTCTCCTCCCCCACTCAGGGGCCTAATCTCCAAAGATTTGTGTGATGGCGAAGAGTTAATTTTATTTTGCGAGTTAGAGCCCGACCCACGGACATGCTCAGAGCGTGCCGGTGGGAGTCCCTTACGTATAGCGTCGGAACGATCAGCAGGTGGTCTACTATTCCCAGCAAGCGGGGATGGCCTCCCCAAGGTGGTCTTGCGAGCCCGGATCCTGGCCAAGTCAAATCTATCACCTACAAATGAACAGTCGCCAAAAAAGTCATATAAATAAGAGATAAACAACAAATTATAGTGCGAAATTAAAAAAGAACAAAAACGATTTACAAACATAGAGTACAAAAAATACCAGCAGTAATTAAATTCCTAGGATTACAAAGTTCTTCAAAAAGACCTAAGTAACGACATTGAAGTTGAAGGGCATGGTGAGTCCCTCTCATTGCAATCACTCGGAGTCCCGAACTCCAGACCACGGGTATACCCCACCCACAGTCCTTAACATAGAAAAAGTGAGACTTCCAAGAACTTCTAGGAGATGGAATTCAAGAGAAAAATTTGCATTTGGCCTGAGGTTGGAAGTAAACGTGCGAATCCGGTTTGCTTCTACGCGCCGAGAAAAGTGAGTGGAACAATTCTACAGACAAAGGCATGTGAATTTCCTTCATCTTATGACAAAAACCCGAATAAACTATAACGGCATTTTGTGTCAATTGACTAAAGCTCATACTGAGGCTTTCAACCAACTCAACTAAAAGAGGTTGCGGAGGAAACATAAGTCCACCAGTAAAGTATTCAAGGAAAAGGGTGAAATAACCCGGCGGCGGTTTATGACAATCATCTCGAGGTCCCAGAACCTTAATGTAAGTTGATGCAGCTAAAATAAATGAGTCACGTAGACTGCGTACGCGAGATCCAGCTGATTAGTAAACTAGTCCACTTGGCCCGCAAATGAGCTCTCATGGCTGGTAAACGGATCCACGTAGACAATACACAGTTAATTTACGGGGCGTCACCTGCGTCACGAACACTCGTCAAGTGGGCGTCGGGACTGTTCCCGAGTAGACACTTCGACGCTCGAGTCAATAAGCAGTTCAAAGAAAACTCAGAGAACAAAAGAAATTTTATAAAAAAGAGAGCATACCTTGAATCGTCCGGAAAATCCTCTATTTATAGATTTTTAAGAGAATATAATGGGCTTCGGCTTCTGCAAGCATAATCAATATTTTGGACCTCAATAGTGCTAAACCCAATTGATTTTATTAACCCAACAAATAATTGGTCTTATATCCATCATAGGCCTCCCACTCTCGAGTAGTTGCAGGTAAATGAGGGTGATGGAGAGTATACAATTCATAAGAAAATCACGCAATCAAATATCCAGACTTTGGTACAAGAGTATCGTTGATTTGGAGATCTTGAGAAATATATTGCATGATTTTTGTTTTATATTTTACTTTCTCTCCCTTGCAAATATTATTACTATTATTACGTACTATATTTATATAGAATATCAGTTGAAAATATTGACCACGTAATGGATACGACTGTAAATAGTGACCCCTTGATTTTCTCGTTTTTCGTCTTTCCTTTATTTTTATTTTTTGAAATCAATATTGCATATTATTTCAAAATAGTACATACGTAAACATTTTTTATTTAGTCATATACATATATATATATATATGTATATATGGAATGATTATGTTTCCTCGAGATTGAGTTGTATATATATATAAGTTGTATATATATATATTTGGAATGATTACCTTTCCTTCCTTAGAACTGAGATGAAAACTTGTCCGTGCACTCATAAATAGGAATATGTATGAATTAAAATAAAAGAATAGAAAACAATAACAAAAAGTTGTGAGTCAACGTAATTGAAGAAATGGGTATGCATTGTCTTCTCCTTCTTTTCATTACTTTTGGATCGTTTTATGACTTTCATGCTTGCACTCTTTTCTGTCTCGTTATTACTGAGTCTTTTATTTTTTATGCTCGTATTTGTTTTATTGTGCTACTGATAATCATTTGTCTCTACTCACACTCACGGTTGGAATAAAATTCGAAGGCTCTTCCTCTATGCTCTCATTTTTATAAAACTTCTCTTGTTCTCTGAGTTTTCTTTGAACTGCTTACTGACTTGAGCGTCGGATTCTTTACATCCGGAATCCTCCCGATGCCCACTTGACGAGTGTTCGTGACGCCCCGCAAATTAACTTTGTATTGTCTACGTGGATCCGTTTACCAGCCAGGTGAGCTCATTTGCGGGCCAAGTGGACTAGTTTACTAATCAGTCGGATATCGCGTACGCAGTCTACGTGACTCATTTATTTTAACTGCATCAGGTATGGTAGTAGGTTTGAGGCTGAACCTAACTTGCATGATATGGGGGGAATATGCACCATTTAGAGGTTTGAATAATGTATGTGTAAGGTTTATGTTTAGGATCCCACGAATGGTTTTCAGAGAAGGGCTAATAGAAATTAAGTCAGATGTTGAGATTGAGTTATTGTATCACCATTATAAGAATGAAAAGAACTTTACATTGTGGATTGAAGAGAGAGAGAGGTCCCTCATAGGCGAATGACATAGATGGAAATGATGCATCCCAACCTGAGCATAGTGAGCGGGTTGAACACACTAATGTCGAATCACCGCCTGATACAAGTCAAGTAGGTACAAGTGTCCATCCACAACATGACAGAGTGCCTGTCACTACAAGCCAAAGATGTTCTAATGCAAATCAAGTTCAATCTAAGTGATTGAAGATGGAGAAGGATATGATATTCCCAATGATTTGTTATTGGATGATGATGATGTTGGGTGAAGGCATAAGGGAGGACCTGGGAGATACCAGTACTAACGAGCAGGGTGATACAGGTGGTTGGTAGGATGGTGAGGATGATATTCTGATTCATTAATGCTCGAATGAAGAAGGTCATAGACATCCAATCTTTAGGGAGGGCCAAGACATGAGTAATTTTAAATTAGTTGTAGGGCTGAGATTTAAAGATGCCAAGCAATATACCGATATTCTGACTGATGAATCATAACCTGAGTGTAAGGAGAAGTGTGGTTGGAGGTTTCATGCCTCTATAGTGATGGGTGGCCTTACATTTCAAATCAAGACATTGAAAAGTAGGCATACATGTCCCAAGGCTCATACAAATTGGAGAGGGGAAAATCCAGGAATGAAGAGAGATCAAATTTCACAGTTTATTAGTAGAGAATGTGGTGTGGATGTGAGTAAATACTATGTGTATAGGGCAAGAAAATTGTCACGGAGATTAGGGTGTTGACATTGTTCAAATGCTAGATTGTGAGACTATTTTAAAATACAACCTCGGAAGCTATTAGGAATCGAAAGAGCAGTGATTAACATACATTTGGTGAGCTGTACTACAGTCTGTAAGGGGTGATAATGAATTTCTTGAGTGCTTGTAGACTTATCATAGGACTGGATGGTTGTTTCCTTAAGATGATAAAAAGATGCTCAAGGTCGCAAGAAAATGCAAGGATTGATTGCCTTTTTTAAAATAAAAAAGAAAAAAGAAGAAATGCCGCAAATTCATTCATCAGTAAGATCAAATTCTGACTAACATTATTGCAACAACTCAAATCTTGAAAGACCAAATACTAAAGCTATACCAAGAGTTGGTTTTCCAGCCTGCATTTAGATGAAACCAAAACTCTCTGATTTTTACAAATGAAACGTATACATACACACACGCATAAATATACAAAATATAAGAAATATATTAAACATAAATTCAAGGTAATATCAGAAAGTTGATTATACCAATATTGCTCATGTTGGGTTTGGCCCAACTCTTACTTAAGCACAAAAACCCAAAGCCCATTCCCATAAGCCTTAGCCTACTAGGTTTATGTCCCATATTTTTTATAATGAGGTTTTCCCCAAGGAGTCATGAGATTGGTACAGAGCTATACTCTTCATTCTTCTTCTACGTGTAGTGCTCTTTGCTTGGTGCATGTGAGCTCTTCTCTTCTCTTCTCTTTTTCCTCTCTATTCCTCAAGTGATATATGAGAGTGTGTGTGAGATTGAAAACCGCCATCGGTTCCTTGTGCTGTCTCGATCAGTGTCGTTTCCAGCATTGGTTAAGTTTGCCTACTGTGTGCGGTAAGCTGTGTGCTTAGGTGCTATTTGCTTAGGGTTGAGTTGGTTATCAGTAACCGGGGTTTTGATCGAGAAACATTTGCATTCTTCGTCTTGGTTTACTGCGTATTTGGAGAGGCCAAAATCAGTTTGTCTGAGCCTCGTTTTATCCTAGCATATCATATTGTTTTGTTTTTTGGTTTTTGGTGATAGTTGCAGGTCGGTCAGCCAACTATAGAAGATACAAGATGATCGATGGACACCTAACTCAGAGTATTACTGAACTGAAAACATGATTTGAACTTAAATATGGAAAAATATATTAGAACACCTACGTGAAACGAAGTTAAACAAGTTTCTTAAAAGTAAGAAATCAGTAAAAAAAATTATTACGATTGTATATTTCATAAAAAAAAACTTTTAAATAAAACTCAAACCTCTGTCTTAAGTAGTTTATTTCATCTTTCTCCTTGTAAATTCTCTAATTGAAGGAATTCTTTTCTTTTTTTTTTTTATCTTCTTTTGCGTATTTAATCTTAAAGAGATACCATAACCATTGAACTAATATCAGCAGGTATGCTCCACTCATTGGATTGGGGTACATGGTAAATTGTTTTGGTATGAGTCAAGGTCCATACTTCAATAAAATGTGTACACGGGTGTATATCAATATAAAAATATCGACAACGACATGTTTTTCTATTCAAATCCTCAACTACATCACTACCAACCCAAGTGACGTGATATTCAAAAGCATTCATTTGTACAACTTCAATTTTTTGTGACTCGATAAATCTTGGTTGCACAGTTTTCTCAACCCATGGAGTAAGGTGTCGTGTTGAACCAGTAGCAGCTTTGCGGTGACTATTAAACAATGACCTAACAAGACTTTGAATTGCATCCAACAAAGCAATAGCTGGAAGTTCATGTGCAAATACCAACTTTGCATTAATTGACTAAGATCTAGTTTTTGTCATGATATTATACCATGAAAGTATGCCCTAACGTTTTTTTGTTGATAGATGTTGTGTAAGGACCGTGTATCGTATTATCGTAAATCCTATGTTGATTATCGATAATTTATGAAATTGTCATGTGATTATGTATATGATGTATATCATGACAATGAAAATGAGAAAATAAATATTGGATGTGAATTGACGTTGTAAGAGCTCGAGTGGAGAAGCCGGACGCCAATACAATGCAAAATCAATATTTGGACAGAACTTGTGGCGCCCGAGCGGTAGAAAATGACCGCCCGAACGCCAGTGTGGGTAAAATTGAGGCTCGGACAAAACACTCCGCGCCCGAGCGGTAGTTTTTGACCGCCCGAGCGCGATGTAAGTAGAACTCGGGGACACAATGTCTCGCGCTCAGGCGCGAGAATTCTACCGCCCGAGCGCGAGAGCGGTGGGGATAAGAATGAGCTTTTTCTTCTTTCCTTCTTCATTTTTTTTTCAGCAAACTTCGAGGGAAAGTTGGGAAATCGATTTCTTTCATCCGAATCGACTTCGAAACGTTGTCCAAACGCGAAACAAATTATATATTCGGAATCTTCGCGTCGAGAGCTTTCTATTGAGGTAAAGTTCTTCTAGTTTCAGCAGCTCTAAATATGAAAGTGCTGCAATAACATGTATTTGAAGTCGAGATTCCTGTATGTGTTAGAATAACCGACAAGAAACTCATATTCGAAGTCGGAATTGAATTATGTTATGATTTTGATTTGATATGAATTTTCAAAGTTTCAAAAGATATTTGGAACTTATATTATTGATTTTGAATCGTATTATTAATTGAAATGAATATGTTATTGATGTAGATAAATTATTATACTGATATTTTCAAGCTACATCAACTGGAACGAAGAATTGAGGTATGTTGCGACCGGGTAACATAAGACGGGTATCTGTATTATATGATATATGTTGGATTGGTTTGATTGATTGGAATGAGAATACATGTTTATATGCCTTATTTGTTGAGTTTATGTGGCATACATGACATTGTGATTTGAATATCGATGTATAAAATAAATGTTTTGTTAACACACATCGTTTGCTGCATACATCGATACATGACATGCACGTTGAGCTATGATCCTTGGATACCCTGATATGATTTGATTGGATTCTGGGGTTTGTGAACACAATTCTATGTTTGGTATTACATGACCCTTAAAACATAGACATTAGTGGCCTCGATGATTGATTGAGATTTGGGATTTGATGGCGTTTTGTCGACGCAATCATACGAGTATCCCTTATTGAGGCCGGTGTGCCAGTTCGAGAATTGATTTGATAGCGATTCGTTTGATTCTTACATGTGCTCAGTGGATGGGTATTTGACCTGATACCTCCACGACATACATACATTGCATACCATATATCATTGTTTAGATACTTGTGGTATATATGATGGTTGTTCCATACGGAGCTTTGCTCACCCCTAAGGGGGGCTGTTGTTGTCTTTGTGTGTGGACAATGGCAGGTACTCCAGGATATCAGGAGGCCGGAGAGGGTACTTCTGGAGGGAGTCACAGTTTGGGCTGAGGTTTTATTGTTTTGTTCCCAGTATATATATATGTATATATGTATCTATATACCGGGGCATGTCCCGAGGATATGAGTTGTTTGTATATGATTGGTTTTGATTATGTGTGGGCGAGTTTATGATATGAGATAAAATACTATTTTTAGTATTCAAATTATAGAAGAAACATTTTGGGCTCATTGTAAAGAAAATTTAAACTCGTTTTCCGCTGTAATTAATTAACCATAATCAGATTGTGTTGTAATAACGATTAGGAGCTAAGGGCCCCACACAGAGTGGTATCAGAGCATAGCTGGGAATGCTCGATTGAGTCTTGTGTACACTTGAATAGGCACAAATGAATTGTGCGTATGTGTTTGATTTATTTGTATTACTTGCTCCTACTTGATTTAGTTTGAGTAAGTTATTGATGAGATTGATTATATGAGATGATGATGATGTGAAATTGATATTGATTTGTGATATTCATCCTCTGATTTGTAGATGGATCACACAAATGAAACTGCGAGTAGCAGTACTGAGAGAATAGTCGGACAATTTGAAGGATTGTCCATGGATATAGTGATGGCTTGATTCCAGGATCTGAAACCACCGAGGTTCTTTGGCACTGAGAGTGCAGAAAGAGCAGAGGCCTGGTTAAAGGATATCGAGCATTTGTTTAATATTGTTGAATATTCCAAGGCTCGGAGACTGAAACTTGCTATCTATCAGTTGAAAGAACGAGCAAAATCTTGGTGGGAAGCCGCTGAGATTGGATTGAAAGAAGCCGGGATTGAAGTCACATGGGATGTCTTCAAGGCCCAGTTTTTGGAGCAGTATTCCCCTCCTTCCTATTATACGGCCCAAGAGAATGAATTCAATAGTCTGCAGCAGGGAACGATGATTGTTGCAGAGTATGTTCGAAATTTTCTACTCTGTTGAAGTATGCACCTCACGTAGCTGGGAATGCAAAAGCAAAATATAACATGTTTGTAAATGGATTGCATCATGCTTTATATACTTTTGTTGTTTCTGTATTGCCTATTAGCTACGCAGAGGCGGTTGAACGAGCCAAGGCACCCGAGGCTGGACTCAGGCGAGGAGGTCCACAGTATACTCCTCCACCACCAGTGTCAGCTCAGCAGCCTACATTGCGTCCAAGAGGTAAAAAGTTCAAGAAGACTGGTTCTGTTTCTTCGTCTTCTTCGAGTTCTAGTGGATCCCAGAGAGGGAGTACCGTGATTGCTCCTTATTGTAGTCATTGTGGGGGTAAACATACTATCGAGCAGTGTCGATGTATGTTTTGGTACTTGTTATCAGTGTGGGCTGGAAGGCCATTTCTCTCGAGTATGTCAGAACAGGGGTACGACTTCTTCCCAACCCCAGCCAGGATTTAGAGGTGGCCCTAGTATGATGAGACCTGCTGTTCCTGTTCCCTCTTTTCACCAGTCAAGTGTCCCACGATATCGAGGACCAGGTGGTCAGACTGCTCAAGTTCCTCCTCAAGTAAGAGTGTATGCTATGACGGAGGATCAGGCGAAGGAAGCTCCTGGTGGTGTGATTGCAGGTATTTGCATGCTTTGCAATTATCCTGCATGTATTTTATTTGATACAGGAGCATCTCATTCATTCATATCTCATGCATTTGTTGCATCTCACGGTATTGAGTGTACCCCATTGTATGATACATTATCGATAGCCATGCCAGCAGGAAAGATTATTTTGTCTGAGCAAGTTGTGCATAATTGTGTATTGATATATGATGACAATGTGATATTTTTGAATTTGATTGTCCTTCCAATGCACGACTTTGATTGTATTGTTGGCATGGATATCTTGACGACAAATCGAGCTACTGTTGATTGTTGTCGTGGAGTGGTTCGATTTCGACTGATTGATGGACCCAAGTGGAATTTTTATGGCAAGGGTTCTCAAGCCAAAATTCCATTGGTATCTTCCTTGGAAATGTCTCGACTTTTGACTAGCGGAGATGATGGTTATCTTATCTACGCTATTGATGTCTCTAAGAAGGAGCCTTCTTTATCTGAGATTCATATTGCGAAAGAGTTTCCAGATGTATTTCCCGATGAGATTCCTGAGTTTCCTCCTCATCGAGAAGTTGAGTTTAGTATTGATCTTGTGCCGGGGACTGCTCCCATATCTAAAGCTCCCTATCGCATGGCACCATTGGAATTGAAAGAATTGAAAGAACAATTACAGGATCTTCTCGATAAGGGATGTATTCGACCGAGTGTATCACCTTGGGGAGCTCCAGTTTTATTCGTTCGAAATAAAGATGGTATTATCCGAATGTGTATCGACTATAGGCAATTGAATCAGGCTACTGTGAAAAATAAGTACCCACTTCCTCGTATTGATGACTTATTTGATCAGATTCAGGGTACTTCTGTATACTCTAAGATTGATCTTCGTTCTGGTTATCATCAAGTACGAGTTCGAGATGAAGATGTGCCCAAAATTGCTTTTCGTACGAGGTATGGCCACTATGAGTTTTTGGTTATGCCTTTTGGTCTCACGAATGCTCCTGCTGTCTTTATGGATTTAATTAATCGTGTCTTTCGAGATTATCTTGACCGATTCGTTATCGTCTTTATTGATGATATTCTTGTATATTCGAAATCGAAAAAGGAGCATGCTGAACATCTGAGACTGGTACTTCAAACTCTTCGCAATGGCCATTTATATGCTAAATTATCCAAATGTGAATTCTGGACAGACAAAGTGATATTTTTGGGCCACGTCATTTCGAGACATGGCATATCTGTTGATCCTGGGAAGGTCGAAGCTGTATTGAATTGGCCAAGACCTACGAATGTTCCTGAGATCTGTAGATTCATGGGTTTAGCTGGATATTATCGTCGTTTTATTGAAGGATTTTCGAAAATAGCTAAACCTATTACTCAACTGACACAGAAGAATCAGCGATTCATTTGGTCAGATGAATGTGAAGCTAGTTTTCTTGAATTGAAGACGAGATTGACCACAGCACCTGTGCTTACTATTCCCTCAGGTACCGGAGGATTTGTTGTGTGCACAGATGCATCTGGTAAAGGTTTGGGCTGTGTTCTGATGCAACATGGCAAAGTGGTTTCTTATGCGTCTCGTCAATTGAAATCTCATGAAACGCGTTATCCTGTTCATGATCTTGAATTGGCTGCCAGTTGTGTTTGCTTTGAAGATCTGGCGCCATTATTTGTACGGAGAAAAGTTTGTTATTTATTCAGACCATAAGAGTCTGAAATATCTCTTTTCTCAATCTGATTTGAATATGAGGCAACGCAGGTGGATGGATCTCTTGAAGGATTTTGATTGTGAGATTCAATATCACCCTAGATCGTTGAATGTTACGGCGGATGCCCTTAGTCGGAAAGTTCATGATTCTGTTTTAGCATCTGTTTGTGTCGCCAAGGCACATGAAGATATATGTACTTCTGGTTGGACTTTTAACTCGAATTGGAATTCTGTCACTGTCTCAGGATTGCAAATTGAGCCGAACTTGATATCGAAAATACGAAAGGCACAACGAAACGATGCTCAGATCCAAAAGTCGAAAGAACTTGTATCTGCAGGACATCAGTCTGGATTCCAGATTTCTTCTGATGGTTCTTTACGACTTAATGGTCGGTTGGTAGTCCCTAATGATTCTGATTTGAAATCTACCCTTCTTCGATAAGCACATTGTAGCAAATACAGTATTCACCCTGGAGGTCGAAAGATGTATTTGACATTGAGACCTCAATTCTGGTGGAAACGTATGAAGAAGAACATTGCTGAGTTTATTTCCAAATGTCTTGTCTGCCAGCAAGTGAAAGCCGAGAGAATGACGCCTGGAGGATTGCTCCATAGTTTTGAAATCCCGAAATGGAATTGGGAACATATTGCTATGGATTTTGTGACTCATTTACCTCGTTCGCCCATGGGCTGTGATGCTATTTGGGTTATTATTGATCGGCTTTCGAAATTTGCACATTTCATTCCGTATGAGCGGACTTATCCTTATAAGAGAATGACCTGTTTATACATCGAGAATATTGTGAGACTGCACGGTGTGTCGGTCTCAATTGTATCTGATCGTGATCCCAGGTTTGCTTCTAAATTCTGGGGTAGTTTCCAAGAAGCGATGGGTACGCGTTTGGGTATGAGTACTGCGTATCATCCTCAAACCGATGGCCAGACTGAGCGTATAATTCAAACGTTAGAAGATATGTTACGTGCGATTGTGATGGATTTCCGAATGGGATGACAAGATGCCTTACCATTAGTTGAATTTTCTTATAATAATAGTTTTCAAACGAGTATTGGTATGGCATCGTTTGAAGCTCTATATGGGAGACGATGTAGATCACCATTATTCTGGGATGAAATTGGTGAGAGACAATTGACTGGACATAAAATGATACAGGAAATGAATGATAAGGTTCAGTTGATTCGACAGCGAATGAAAGCTACTCAGGATCGTCAAACGAGTTATGTGAACAAACGAAGACGACCCTTGGAATTCCAGAAAGGTGACAAAATATTTTTGAAAATATCTCCCTTTAGAGGCACTGTTCGATTCGGCATGCGAGGGAAGTTATCTTCTCGATATGTTGGTCCATACGAGATTCTTGATCGTGTTGGTGATCTTGCTTATCGATTGGCATTGCCACCAGCTCTATCTGCCATTCACGATGTATTTCATGTTTCTATGCTGAGCAAATATGAACCAGATCCATCACATGTACTTGCACCTGATGAGGTTGAAATTGATCCTTCTCTTTCCTATGTTGAACAACCTGTTCGCATTATGGATCGAAAGGAGAAGATATTGCGTAACAAATCGATTCATTTAGTTCGAGTGCAATGGACACGACATGGTGTGGAGGAGTCAACGTGGGAATTGGAGAGCAAGAGGCGAGATTCATATCCGCATTTGTTTGATACTATTCCACATGTTCCATTGTATTCAATATATACTAATCCATTTACTGATTTTAGTTTTGATATGTACTATAACTGGTGACATATATATGTTTGCCAATGTTATATATATAAAGATGTTCGAGATTTCGAGGACGAAATCTTTTAAGTGGGGGAGAAATGTAAGGACCGTGTATCGTATTATCGTAAATCCTATGTTGATTATCGATAATTTATGAAATTGTCATGTGATTATGTATATGATGTATATCATGACAATGAAAATGAGAAAATAAGTATTGGATGTGAATTGACGTTGTAAGAGCTCGAGTGGAGAAGCCGGACGCCAATACAATGCAAAATCAATATTTGGACAGAACTTGTGGCGCCCGAGCGGTAGAAAATGACCGCCCGAGCGCCAGTGTGGGTAAAATTGAGGCTCGGACAGAACACTCCGCGCCCGAGCGGTAGTTTTTGACCGCCCGAGCGCGGTGTAAGTAGAACTCGGGGACAGAATGTCACGCGCTCGGGCGCGAGAATTCTACCGCCCGAGCGCGAGAGCGGTGGGGATAAGAATGAGCTTTTTCTTCTTTCCTTCTTCATTTTTTTTTCAGCAAACTTCGAGGGAAAGTTGGGAAATCGATTTCTTTCGTCCGAATCGACTTCGAAACGTTGTCCAAACGCGAAACAAATTATATATTCGGAATCTTCGCGTCGAGAGCTTTCTATTGAGGTAAAGTTCTTCTAGTTTCAGCAGCTCTAAATATGAAAGTGCTGCAATAGCATGTATTTGAAGTCGAGATTCCTGTATGTGGTAGAATAACCGACAAGAAACTCATATTCGAAGTCGGAATTGAATTATATTATGATTTTGATTTGATATGAATTTTCAAAGTTTCAAAAGATATCTGAAACTTATATTATTGATTTTAGATCGTATTATTAATTGAAATGAATATGTTATTGATGTAGATAAATTACTATACTGATATTTTCAAGCTACATCAACTGGAACGAAGAATTGAGGTATGTTGCGACCGGGTAACATACGACAGGTATCTGTATTATATGATATATGTTGGATTGGTTTGATTGATTGGAATGAGAATACATGTTTATATGCCTTATTTGTTGAGTTTATGTGGCATACATGACATTGTGATTTGAATATCAATGTATAAAATAAATGTTTTGTTAACACACATCGTTTGATGCATACATCGATACATGACATGCACGTTGAGTTATGATCCTTGTATACCCTGATATGATTTGATTTGATTCTGGGGTTTGTGAACACAATGCTATGTTTGGTATTACATGACCCTTAAAGCATAGACATTAGTGGCCCCGATGATTGATTGAGATTTGGAATTTAATGGCGCTTTGTCGACGCTATCATACGAGTATCCCTTATTGAGGCCGGTGTGCCAGCTCGAGAATTGATTTGATAGCGATTCGTTTGATTCTGACATGTGCTCAGTGGATGGGCATTTGACCTGATACCTCCACGACATACATGCATTGCATACCATATATCATTGTTTAGATACTTGTGGTATATATGATGGTTGTTCCATACGGAGCTTTGCTCACCCCCAAGGGGGGCTGTTGTTGTCTTTGTGTGTGGATAATGGCAGGTACTCCAGGATATCAGGAGGCTGGAGAGGGTACTTCTGGAGGGAGTCACAATTTGGGCTGAGGTTTTATTGTTTTGTTCCCAGTATATATATATATGTATATATGTATCTATATACCGGGGCATGTCCCGAGGATATGAGTTGTTTGTATATGATTGGTTTTGATTATGTGTGGGCGAGTTTATGATATGAGATAAAATACTATTTTTAGTATTCAAATTATAGAAGAAACATTTTGGGCTCATTGTAAAGAAAATTTAAACTCGTTTTCCGCTGTAATTAATTAACCATAATCAGATTGTGTTGTAATAACGATTAGGAGCTAAGGGCCCCACATGTTGGCCTCGAGATATACTGTGATACTTGAATAAGTGTTCCTCATCTCATCATACAACTCAATAAAATCGGTGTTGTGCAAGCATCAGCAGTACGCATAAACAATACAACTCCACTTAATCTGGATCTTAGTCTTGTCTTGATGTTTTGTCCAAGGTTCCACATACAATGCTCATGTCGTGCTCGCTTGTATACTGTAGCAAGATCATTGATGATTCATTTATGTCTACCAGAAATATAAATTATTTCATCATCATCTGGTACCAAGACATGCAACTTTTAAAAAAATCATGTCCGTGATGCTTCATTTTCTGAGTCAACAACTGCTATTGACGATGATTTTAATCTTGTATCGTTACTACAAGTAAAATACCTCTGTATTTACTTGTCAAAGTGTATCATTGACTGATATCACTTTTCTTATATATGTAAATCATGTAATACATGCTTATTATGCCTAAAAAATGTATTTGAAGCTATCATCTGAGTTGACTTTCACATTTCTTGTTGACCCTCAATTTACTTTCTTAAGCATGTACAAATATGTGGGAAGTAGTTTAAAACTTTCAACCGAATCTCCACTCACTTGATGTATATAGCAAGGTACTTACCCTTCCATGCTTTGAAATAGCTAACCTGAGCACTCATATTATGCATCATTGTTCTTAGTGATTTCAACGGAGGAATTTTTTGTTACCATCTGAAATTTTCTACCAACATATTTGCTACTACAGTCGCACTCGCTTGTCGGCGCCTCTTTCTTCTATTAGCTATGTCAAACTCACATCTCAAATGAAAATTTCATTGCAATATTATGCGGTTATCTTTGAAAAGACTTTTTTGCCCTTGAATTATTTAAAACTACCAAAATCCGGCTCATCTCTAAAACTATATACTTGCTCGCTGCTATAATGAAGCAACAAAAGATTCTGGTCATCTTGTACTGTCGGTTCACACCAGTGTTTTTAGAACTGGACCAGTCGGTTCGATTGAGATCCGGTCATGGGTCTGATCCAGACAAAACCAACTATCAAGATCTGGTCAAATCAACATTTAACAGGTGACCAATTAAAAATTGGTTGGATCGATTCATTTTTTTTTAAAATTTAATTTTTGGTTATATATATAAATATATAATTATTTAGATTTTGAATTTTGTTAAAAATATTATTTTAGTAATATTAGGATTTATTTTATTTTTTAAAATTTTGTAAATATATGTTCTATTATTTATATACAAATTCAAGATCTTTAGAATATAAAATATATATATATTTATATTGTATTATTATTTTATATGATAACAATGTTCCGGCCTGACTAGTTAAACTGTTATTGTAATGTAAACCGGTTCGATCATCGATCCAGTTATGAAAACATTAACTCACACTTAAAGAACTCCAATTCAACACTTTGTAATTCAAAATTATTGATTGTCACAAATAATTTGAATTTTCTTTCACATTTTCGTCTTTTTGAGTAGTAGCTAAACTAGCTTCTAAAAATACTGTTATTAGTCTATAAACGAGATAAAATTTATTATATAAAGTATAACTATGAAAAGAGGAACAAGGCGAGCTACAATTTTTTCTTTTTTTAAGCTTCGTATACGGTATTTCTGAAGGAGAAAACAAGTTATACCATCTTGTAATAAATTGACTAATTATTGGTTCTGAAATAGTCTCGGACTTTAGAATAATATAATTTTGTTACTTATATTATTTAGCTAATATTAGAATAACCATTTATAAGTCTCTTTATCACTCTAGACATCAAAATAAAAAGATCTTATTAAATGTTAAAATAGAAAATAATCTTAAATAAATAATTATAAAAATATTGCTAATTTTTTCCAAAATCTGGTTTTGAAAAGGCCCAAGCCCAATTCTCACCTCGCGAAAGCGAAATCGAAATCGAACACGCTCCTTCAAGGGTAAAATCGTCAATAAGTTACTGTCTGTATCCATTAAAACCCTAGCTCATTCGTCGCCTTTTCATTTCCGCACTGCAGCTTGTCCGTCCACTCTGAAACCAATCCATCTTCTGTTCCTGATTCAGCAGGTGAATTCCTTGGGGAACCATTCCGTTGCTCCTCTTGCATGTTTTCGCGAAATTGTGCCTGTCTTCGCTAAATCTAGACCTGGATTTGGGGTTTGAAGGGACTTGGAACGATTTTCTTGATCTGTTGTTTTACTGCAGCAACTTCAGCAACGCCAAATGGGAGAGACCAAGGAGAACGACGCTTACGAAGAGGAGCTTCTCGACTACGACGACGAAGACGAGAAGGTCACCGACTCCGTCACCGCCAAAGTCAACGGCGAGTCCGCCAAAAAGTAAGGCCCTGTTATATTTTAATAATTATTGCTAGCTTAAGATCTACTTTATGGCGCGTCGAATCTCTTTTTATCAATGTGATTGTTAGTTCTCAGTTTACTCTTTTAGACTGTATTTCAGTGTATGCTGTTATTTTAAGGCAAGTCTGTTTTTTTCCCTCATCTTAGAGTTGTGGTTTAGTATTCAAATTCCACAGATATTTCGGTTTTTTTAAACTTGAGAGGGACTGATAGAGTAGTGGGATTTGTCGTTTTAGAGTAATTGATGGGCAAACATCTTCTTTTTTGCAAGTATTACTTTGCTATGTTATCTATGCACCCAGTTATAACTTGTGGGATTCTGCCTATTCAATTTCAGGGGTTATGTAGGCATTCACAGTTCAGGATTCAGAGATTTCCTCTTGAAGCCAGAACTTTTACGGGCTATTGTGGATTCTGGATTTGAGCATCCGTCCGAAGGTACCATGCTTTTTCTGGTTGAGTAGTGTATACATGCATTTTATCATATTTTGTAGGATTTAGTGATTGCAGTTACTTTCCACTTACTAAATCTTACAACTGTTTAGCACTGTTATTGGTGCATGCATGCCCTGTGTGACACACCATAACTTTTCTTTTTTTGTATGCCTGCACCAAATGCTCTGTAGCCCTGTTGACATTATTCTTCTATGTGGTTTTAGTTTATTTATGCTGTCTGAATTCTTGTTGCCATGCTGCCCAATCATGAGGTATTTGGTATATATGTATATACACACACGCATATATTTTACTTTTTTTGCGGGGGGTGTTATTATGACAATTAAACTTGGTTTTGCCAAGGTTTTAAAATTCGGTAAGCGCTAGTCGGGGACAAGACCAGCCCCTAGGAGGGGAGTGGTTGTCACTAGGTGGATTCCAAGGTTTCAACATGATAAGATGAAGTTTTGTGTACCAAGGCAAGCCAACGAACCACATTTTTTGTTGGACTTTGGTTTAAGGCTTATAAAAAGTTTACTTTTCATTTTTTAATTGGTCTTTTAATTTAAATTAAAAGCTCAAATTTTTTTTTAAAAAAATCCCCCAAAAAAGTAATTTTTGGCCGCCTTAAGTCCACTTAGCTGCCCAGGGCCGCAGACTTGCACTTTTTCGCTGCGGTCGGGTGGCGCCTTGGCCGATTTTTAGAAAACTGGTTTTGCAAATGTTTTTCATTTTTGTGTGGATCGAAATATATGGTGAGTAGAATGTTGCTCTTCATTTCTGGCATACTTAACTCACGATGTAGTAATATCCACTCTCATTGTTGAATACTAGGTGGTATAGTTCTTTTTATGTTGTTTATTTTGTACCTTTTACCTTCTATAGAAATTGGCACGGTTATTCTTTAGCTAAATCTGTTTGTATTCTTATGTTTCTCAGGTAAATCACTTTTAAAGCTCTGCCTTGGAGTAGTTGAATGGTAATAAAACGTTTTTTTATTGAAAACTGAGGCTTCCTTGGATCAAATTTCTGTGGTTCATCAGTGCAACACGAATGCATACCTCAAGCTATCTTGGGAATGGATGTTATTTGTCAAGCGAAATCCGGTATGGGGAAAACTGCTGTGTTTGTTCTCTCAACGTTGCAGCAGATTGAACCTATTGCAGGTCAAGTTGCTGCCCTCGTTCTGTGTCATACAAGGGAATTGGCTTACCAGGCATGTAGTCTACAGCGAAGTGTCTTTGCTTTATGTCTATTTGAATACGTATCTTCTGTTTACTCTACCTTTTATGTTTCTCTCGTTTGCAGATCTGCCATGAGGTTGAGCGGTTTAGTACATATTTACCTGATATCAAAGTTGCTGTTTTTTATGGTGGTGTCAACATTAAAATCCACAAGGATCTCTTGAAGAATGAATGTCCTCACATTGTCGTGGGAACACCAGGAAGGATACTTGCTCTCGCAAGAGACAAGGATCTTTCTTTGAGGAATGTGAGGCATTTTATTCTGGATGAATGTGATAAGATGCTCGAGTCCCTTGGTATGCATGCTGACATATCTGTGATAATAAGTACATTATGTCCTAGAATCAACACAATGACAGCCCTCACTGCATCTGAGAGGCCAAATTTGTTTTAAATTTACTCATTACCTGTTGCTGTCTCCCCAGATATGAGAAGAGATGTTCAGGAGATCTTTAAGATGACACCTCATGATAAACAAGTTATGATGTTCTCAGCCACACTCAGCAAGGAGATTCGACCGGTTTGCAAGAAATTCATGCAAGATGTAATATCCTGTTGCCAGTCCTATTTGAATATTGAAGTCTACCTTGTTTCGGTCGTTCCAGCCTTCTGCAGGAAGTCTTTGGTCATTAATGCAGTGATTGAAGCGATCTATGCTTGCTATTTCACTTGTGTCTGTCAACCTGAGACATTAGATGGTTAAATTTAGGGAGCTTCGGGGAACATGATCGTAGGGTTCTGTATGGTCCTATAGAAATTCTGTTCATTTTGGGATAGTGCTTTCCCCTTTATTTTGGTTGGTCAAGTTCATTCCAGGGTCGTTTAAGGAGAGAATTGTCAATGAAAGATATTATAGGAAGGAAATTTAATTTATTTATGTCATCAGTTAGCGTAGATCAAAGTTATTTTGATCGGCAGTGGTGACACGAGTTGGTCTTGGAGGTATAGTTAGCTGGAAGAAGAAAATTCAGATGGATCTCAACCTCAATTCTGGCCGAGTTCATCCATCAATTCATTTCATAGTGGATACCATTAATTTCACATGAGCTCTCCTAATATGCTTTACTGTGACATTTCTTCCTTTCAGCCAATGGAAATCTATGTGGACGATGAGGCCAAATTGACTCTCCATGGTCTTGTACAGGTTAGATCTTGGAATTGCTAAATGTCTTGTTCGTTTCGTGTTAAAGTTTCACAAATTTGACTTCCACTATGGCAGCACTACATCAAATTAAGTGAGCTGGAGAAGAACCGGAAGCTGAATGATCTACTCGATGCATTGGACTTCAATCAAGTTGTCATTTTTGTCAAAAGCGTCAACAGAGCTGCCGAGCTTAACAAGTTGCTTGTGGAGTGTAATTTTCCATCTATTTGCATTCACTCGGGCATGTCCCAGGAAGAAAGGTTTGTGACTCTTATAGACTGTTACTACTTTGATATTCTTGTTTCTTTTTTGAAAAAGTTCTGCTTGCTGCCCCAGGAAGAAAGGTTTGTGACTCTTATAGACTGTTACTATTTTGATATTTTTGTTTCTTTTTTGAAAAAGTTCAGCTTCCTGTCCCCAAGTTAGTAGTGCATTAATGGGATGGGTTTGATTCGCTCGAGTTTTTGTGTGCTAGATCTCCAATTTCTGAGAGTTATTCTAAATTTTGGGTTTTGCAGATTGACTCGTTACAAGGGATTCAAAGAAGGGCATAAGAGAATTCTCGTTGCGACAGATCTGGTGGGAAGAGGAATAGACATTGAACGGGTGAATATTGTGATTAACTATGATATGCCAGATTCAGCTGACACTTATCTTCATCGGGTATAAGTTACTGGCATTCAACCTCAGTTTTAATGTTTACGATGTTCTTCAACAAGTGCCTTCAATTAGTTTTTCATTATTTTCGAAATGTTAGGTGGGTAGAGCTGGGCGGTTCGGAACCAAAGGACTTGCCATCACGTTTGTTTCTTCTGCATCCGATTCAGATGTTCTTAATCAGGTATTTATAAGCTGTAGATGAATTATCTGTGAATTTGCCATAAGCGGTAGATGAATTATCTGTGAACTTGCTCCTGGTTGCTTGCATTTTATGACATGACCTTTATGCGCATACAGGTTCAGGAGAGATTTGAAGTTGACATCAAAGAGCTACCAGAGCAGATTGATACATCAACATACAGTGAGTTGTTTGTTTCTTTTTCTAGAAAATACACAAATAAGCCGTGCCGTCTTTCTTTTTGTTTTGAACATATGGGTTTGCATCCATATATTTCACAATGGATTTATGAATGGTTAATTTTTATTATACATTTGCTTTATTATTTTGTTTGATTGATAATATGATGTAAGCTTATAACCCTTCAGGTAGTGCATTGGTCGAAACTTTTCTGCCTTTGTCACACATTTGATATTGTTTTGAGTGCCTTTCTGTTATCACAGATATGTTCCTTGTTTGTCAAGAAAAGTGTCGGTCAATCTGTCACGTGAATGATTTAACTAACTTCTCAATTTACTGCGTTTTGTAGTGCCATCTTGAAGCATGAAGGTCTTGTAAGAGAGAGACTATGATGCAGATGTTTGTGCCTGAGAGAGAGAGCGGAGGTGTTGGTTCTCTATTTATATTTCATATTTGGCTTCTCTGTTAAGTTGATGCTGTTCTCGTCTTGGCCTTCAATTTAAAACATAAATTGGTGCCAATCCGGAGGAGGAGATAATTTCAATTATTCGAATGCTGATCAAGTTATGATCATCTTGCTTGCCCTTTTCGACTTTTGTAGTCCACTCGTCTTTACGTAGGTTAAATCCTTTTGCTTATATATCCTAGATTTGTTTTCATTCGCAGTGTTACTTTTGTTATAGAATTTTGATTCGAAAATGTTTCATTCCTGATTGATCAGATTTCGCTACCTGCGCCATCAGCCACTAAAATTTGTGATGTTATCAGCTACATGTCGATTTCGAACCTTAAATTTTTATGATATTCAACTGGATTGAATTTGTTTAGACCCATATCCATGTATATTACCCAAAACTAGAGATATCAATTTGTCTTTGAGCCGCCGGACCAACCCACCAGCCATGATAAAAGGGTGTGTTAAGGTTTTATCAACCCATTTGGGAGTGGATCAAAATCGGTTAGCCTGTTTGGGTTAGATGTTGGGTCGGGTTAGCCCATAATTATGTTATTTACGTAGTTGATATATTAGTTTATTGTGATTTAGTTTTTAACTATATTTGTCTTTGAATATTTTATTTGCAGATACCGAAAATTATGCAAATATCAAAATAAAAATTTCTCTTGAATAATCGAATGTTCTAGAGCTTAATGATGAAGTGAAAAAGCATAAAGATGAAAAATAATATGATGGTTAATGAATAATTTTATATATTATTTATCTATTTTTTTAGATTTTAGGCACTCTTAAGTTAATAATATTTATTGTTGAATTATTTGATTGAATGTAATAAAAAATATATGTATTATAAATATGTGTGGGGCTAGTTTCTTATTTAGCAATTTTCCCAATTTTTACGAGTTGGTCTGCCAGACTTGCAGATCATGGTAGGTTGGGTTGGGCTGAGTTTTTTTCAACCCACAAAATTTGCAGACCTGGCTCGCTCTATTTAATGACGGGTTCAGGTGTGTGGAGCTAGTTGGGTCGGGTATGCCCGTTTTGACATCTCTACTCACGACCTTGCCACTATGTCATACATTCACAGTATTAAGTCAATGATCTTCCTTTACTCGACCAAATATCTCTACATAAATATTTCGAATCGATGACCAAACACATTATCAATTAGCATTTGATAGGTGACTTATGGATCTAGATATATTGGGTCGATAAAGTAGTCGAGTTTTGTAAGATTTTTCTATGTTATATTTGAAATGCTTTTTTCTTTAAATTATGTGACAAAAGTTTAGTCGTTGGATAACCAACATACGATGTCATTTTTCATTAAAATGTGATATATCCACGTAATATAATGGTAGTAGGATACGAAGAGAATTACTTCCACGGATAGGCTAATACATTTTTGTGATGGATGATGAATATTGAATCCATCTCAATTATTTATTAACCTTTTAAAGACAAACTTGTGTGAGACGATTCACATGTCGTATTTTGTGAGATTGATATCTTGTTTGAGTCATCTATGAAAATTCTTTTAAAATGGAGTGAAATGTTGTACATAATTGATACTGCTTCTAAACAAATTCTAAAAATTGAAATAGTTTGATTCTTTTCTTTTTCTTTTTACTCTAAAATTAATTTGTATTGTGTGAAAAAATTAAATAAAAAGTGTGTCTGAAAATCAAACATTATTTGTCGATGTTTTTGGAGAAAATTGAGATGTGATGGACAAGGGAGCCATTGTACGGAGACCAAATAAATATAGGAAAAAGTCTCAATAATTTTGTAAAAGTCAACATTTTGTTTAATTATTTATTCTACACGTTTTATCCCATTCCATTCTCCAACCACTAAAATTTTAAATATAATATTTTGAAAGTTATTACGATTTAATTCATTTAATATTATATTAAGCTTCATAAAAGTGATCGAAATATTCAAAATTGCTTTCATAAAACCTTCTTTAAAACTATGGTTTATGCTTATTATTCTATGGATTTTAAGTATTCCAAAGTTATATTTACATTTTCATATTTAACCCTTATCTAAAAATTACAATAAAAAATCAGGAATTTATTATTTTAAACATCAACTATATATTTGTTTATCACGAAAATTTGCGGGCGTGCCAGGCACGTGTTCGTGCCAAATTTGTGAAATAATCTGACTTCGTTTACCAAGCGTTGCGAATCTCGATTCGACCGTTAGTTATAATTTCTTCGAAATGACTCCAAACTAAAACGCATAAACTGGGGAAATAAAGAAATTATACAGGGAATCCATAAACAACATCAAACTTAAATGTGTTGTTATGAAATTTGATCAACATTCTTACAAGAAAGTCGGAGGAATACATAAAAATTCAAATACTTGACTACTGGAAATCGGAATAAATGAACATAGAATTGATGGAATTATGCAGAAATTATGCTGTAGATTTTTGTGAATTGATTTTGTCGGTCCTTTTTCTGATTCCCTTCCCTTCTCTTTTGACACACTCTGCCCATCAGTTGCTCCTTTCCACGATCATCCCACGATCTTCCACCTTGGGTAATGGCCGTAACTGGCAGCAACGTTCCTTTACTGGGCCAACTGCAACTTTCCTTGGGCTTCATCTATTGGGTTGTGGCTTGGGCTTCATGAATTTTGGCTAATTAAATTGCTCCCAACCAAGTTGGGTCCTTGTTTAATTGATTTGGGCTAAACAATTGCCCCCCGTAACCAATTTGGCCCATGGGCCAATTTGGCTATATGTGTAATAATTCTAATGTATTGGCCCATTTATTAGTTGGGCTCAAATACTAACACGACATATATGATGAGGAGACAGATGAGGAGAAAAAAGAAAAGGTAGCAGTGTGGTTTTCCTCCTTGTAAACTTCTTCCTTGCCTTCTTCCCCCAAAATCTTCCCATTTTCACAGCCTTTCACAACCAATCTTCCTTCACTTTGAGACAACTACTCAACCACTCATGGAGATCTCATGTCCCATATCACTACCGAATACATCGCCTTTATGATGGCATCCAAGTTTCTGAAAATTGTCATCATCAAACTTCTTTACATCAAGCCACACCTTCTCAAGATAGGTATATTTCACCATTTTTCTCAATCATCTATCACAAAAACACAGTAAAATTTGCCACATTTCATGCTGCTCTCAAGGTGTTTGTGTCTATGTTTGAATGAGTTTTTTGATGAGCAACACCTTGCAACACTTGTGGCAAGGGATTCCCATAGATGTGTCTGAACTCCTTGTAGTGCTTCCTCACATATTCCTCCAATTTTGAGACATCTTGCCTTCTAAAAATATCTCAGAGAGCACCACCGTCAACGTCTTCAATATTTTCCAACATGTTTCTTGAAATCGGCATTTCGTAATTTGCACATTCTTTCTCTTGGGACTTTTCCACTATTTCAGAAGCTTCCAACAATTTCTCTGGACCATCATTAATTATGTCACTCGAGCTCGCTGCTTGCACCTCAACAGAGCAACTTCCTTGTTGTGCATATTCAGAGCTTGGTCTATAGCTTGTGCAACTTATATAATCTTCCATGTACTTACAAGAAATGCACCAGCACAAGGAATTGTGATGCTCCACCAAATTCACTGAGGATGAGATCCCATTTTTTGGATTTCTTAAAGATCAATGGAGATGAAAAATCCTCATGGTAGTGCCGCCGGCCAATCCAAAAGAAAATTGCCAAGTTTGATGAACATCTTTTTTGCACTTGTTTACCATTGTTTGGCAAGTGTCTTTTATGATGTGTAGAGTTGGAAAAGTAGCTTGAAAGCCAAATTTTGTTGTTGGAAACATGTTGTTTACCTTATACATGCTGATTGGTTTTTATTTTCATGTATTTGTAGTTCTGGGATGTCACGTTTACAGGGGAAACTCTGCCCGGATTTCTGTAAAATAAATTAAGAACAACAGCTAAATAGCCTGTTTTCTTCAATATTATCACAACATGTTATCACCATTGCTCATTATCACCCATACTTTCCAAACACCATTAAAGTGTCGAAATATGTAATAAACGTGCTCTATACGTCATCAATTCGGCTATCAAGACAATACATTATTCTATTAAAATCACATCAGCTGCAAAGGATTCCATGAGCAAATTTTCTTTTTATTTATTCACAGATGGTCCATCACTATTTGCAAACAAGTTCAGCGGGGAATGGCTTAAAAGCCTATTCCTCGCATAATACAGAAACTTTCTACGAGTCAATATCTCAAAATTAGCCAAAGTGGCTATCCAGCCTACTTTGTACAATACTTCTCATCTATTCCATCTTTATAAAACATCTGTCTTCGGCTGTCGATCTTTCATCTGAGTCGGAGCTAAGATTAAATCCTCCATTTGTAACTCTTCTTCCTTGCTACCTCCATATTCCTCCTCAAATATTTTCTTTTCTTTGAATGATTCCTCCACCTTAGATCTGCGCTCAACAGCTTTTTCTCTCAACAAACGTCGTTTTTGGGTCCGAGAAAGCGGTTTTGGGAACTTTGGATGCTCCACCCGTTTCCATACACCATTAGGGATTGCTCTGGGAGGAATAACAAAACGAGATTTTCTTTCATATCTATTATTGGTGTCTAGAGGTGGTGGCCTCTGTATTAGCTTCTGGAATAACTGTCGGTCACTCCTTCCCTCGCCATTCATTGACCCATGAAATGAAACCTTTCCGAGATGCTGGTTCTCCGGCCTTTTGGCCATGGATCCCCTACTGTACCTCATATTCCTCCCACTATAATACATATCATCTCCACTGTGACAACGGCCTTTTCCATGAAAAGTTTCTGTCTTGTTCTCCGATACCTCAAACATCATTTTCCGAGGCAGTATGGCATACCAAATAAAAGCAGTACTAGTCAATGAATTGGGAAACAAACGTAACTTGTAGTTGGAAAAATTATCCAAATTTGCTAGTTCCCCACACTGTATTGTAAACCTCGCCACATGTTCCACGTTAGATTGACGGTCTTCCCCCGAGTATAAAGTAAAGTCTGAAATGTGATATCCTCGTGGGTAGGGATTTTCACGATCAACAACATCGGGGTATGGCTTATAAAACTCTGGTCGGTTGAATGGCCTCACTCCCGGGCCATACAACTCTTGAATAACATCATGTACAGTCTCGGAGTCCAAGACTGGAGTTTTTCGCAATGGGTGCGGGGAATAATTAGCCCCCCGAGTGTTATTCCCCGAACCTGGAACTGAACACCCATGCATTCCGCCATCACCATACATCTCTGGATGCTTTCTAGGAGAAGTGACAGCGAACATATTCCATGTTACTTGTTTACCGTTACTGTAACTTTGCCGTTTAGGATCCAACTCATATTCCCTCATGTGTGGAGGAGTATACCTTCCTTCCCCAACAAACCCGAGGGTCAGTGATTCCTCCAAACGGTGATTTTCACCTGCTTGAGGATTCCCTGATCCCTGGCGTTGGTCTTCAGACAATTTAGTTCAAGTTTCCTTAGGTTTATCATCTTTTGGTGACTTATTCTCTTCCTTCAAAGACTTCCTCCATTCCCTTATTTCTGCCATAACTTCCATCATAACAGCAAGAAAGACTTTGGTCATTTCATTGAGATCCTCACGGATATTTTTCTCCATGGACAACATAATAGTTGCTGGAAGTTCCTCACCACCAGAAAATGAAATTCCTTCCTTCACAGCCTCTTCTTCGAACTTGTGTACCACTCGTTCCACTGATCTTCCATCAACATCGGTCTCTTCCTCCTGTGAACGATGATCTTTCCCCTGTGATGGAGGAATTCCTTCACTCTTCTCAGTACGCTTTGGAAGGCATTTGGTCCCACCGGGCGTGCCAACTGTTTATTACGAAAATTTGCGGGCGTGCCAGGCACGTGTTCGTGCCAAATTTGTGAAATAATCTGACTTCGTTTACCAAGCGTTGCGAATCTCGATTCGACCGTTAGTTATAATTCCTTCGAAATGGCTCCAAACTAAAACGCATAAACTGGGGAAATAAAGAAATTATACAGGGAATCCATAAACAACATCAAACTTAAATGTGTTGTTATGAAATTTGACCAACATTCTTACAAGAAAGTCGGAGGAATACATAAAAATTCAAATACTTGACTACTGGAAATCGAAATAAATGAACATAGAATTGATGGAATTATGGAGAAATTATGCTGTAGATTTTTGTGAATTGATTTTGTCGGTCCTTTTTCTAATTCCCTTCCCTTCTCTTTTGACACACTCTGCCCATCAGTTGCTCCTTTCCACGATCATCCCACGATCTTCCACCTTGGGTAATGGCCGTAACTGGCAGCAACGTTCCTTTACTGGGCCAACTGCAACTTTTCTTGGGCTTCATCTATTGGGTTGTGGCTTGGGCTTCATGGATTTTGATTAATTAAATTGCTCCCAACCAAGTTGAGTCCTTGTTTAATTGATTTCGGCTATAAATTCAATAGTTAGAAAACTGGTAACAGAAGATATTCATTGGTGAATTGTATTTACCCAAAAAAAAAAAATGAAGTGTCCATCGCATCAAAATTTGTTGAAAAAACCGATGCGGTGCGGCTCGATCGACATCAAGATCCTAAATTTAGAACGAATTTTCAAATTAAAGATTTGATTATTTTAAACCACTCCCTAACTAAAAAAAGACCATGACTACTACTAGCATAATAGGATTGAGACTCTTTTATATATCACAAAAATTCTTATGTTCAATTTTGCGAGACAGATCTCTAATTCGATCCGTTCATGAAAATATAATATTTTTATGCTAAAAATATTTAATTTTTTTTATAAAAATGAATCAGATCAACTCGTTTCACGAATATAAATATCTGAAACCGTATATATTTTAATTTTGCAAAACTGTATATAAAGATGAAGAATCCAATGAAAAAAAGTTGAGCGGTGTCCAAATTCAGAGCACCGAATGCCACGCAATTTGTTTTTGTCAAATATGGAATACAGTTATTGTGTTTTATCATTTATTTCCTTCTTCAAAATTTCACCATCATTCTTAAATACAAAGTTATTATATATATATATTCGCTTAGAAAGTGAAATGCAAAGAGATTTGGATTTTGGGCTTTATTTGCTTTTGTCTTTTGTCCATAATATAGCAGAGAATTGTGTTAAATTTTTGGACACCATTTTCTAAATTCTTTACTTCAGAAGTAAAAACAAGTAGGAATTTCTAAAATTTGAAAGTTTAGTTTCACATCATTATATATATCTATACTTCACACATCATATTTTACTAACTTTCGAATTGCCAAGTTTATAGACTTACATAACAAGTTCTTTTTTAAAAATATGAAGTGATACCCCATGGATGGGCCCACTACCACTGGCCCATCCCTAGCCCAAATGGAAGACAGGCCCCGTCAAGGGCCCAGATATTCTCCTATAAATACCAGGTTTGAGCGTTCAGTTGAGGGATTCATTATATTGTTTTCAGCAGCACCCTTAGCTGCTCCCCCCATATATCTTCAGTCACTGACTTGAGCGTCGGAGGGGCTACGCCAGGACACCGGTGCTCCTGACCCCCTTCTAACGGTCTTCTTCGTGATTTCAGGCTCAGGACAATTTCAAAAACCTGCGTCTGTACTAGTGACGCTTGCCGGAATCGGATCCTAAATTTCCCGTGAGTATCACTTGGCGCCGTCTGTGGGAAAGTTTGAGTTGAGACGTAGAGATGGTAGGCTAAGAGAGGGAGTAGAAGAGCTACCTCAGCATCATCGCATCCTCAGAGGGGACCCGAACAATCTCATCTTGAGACAAGAGCCGAACAACCTCGTCAAGAGACCAGGGTCGAGCAACCCCGTCCTAATGAAAATGTGGGGAATTTGACCCTGGAGCAGTTGGGTCAATTCATCACTCGGACAGTGGATGAGGCTATGAAGAGGAACCAAGAATTTATGTTCGCTGAAGGACAAGCCACTCACCAGGAGCGAGAGGAGAATGCTGAGGGTCATCAGAGCAAAGCTGAAGAGACGCAACCCCTCCAAGGTGGGGAGAATCCTGAGATACAGGAGATGTGGAAGGAGATAAGAATGTTGAGGCAACAATTGGGAAACATAGCTCCAGTGTCCAAGAAGGAGAGTCCTTTTTCCCCTGCCATTTTGGAGGAAGGGCTTCCTCCAAATTTTTCGACAGTCAAACGTGGGAGAATATGATGGACATACTGATCCTGAAGAACACTTGGGGAGATTTGAGAATGCGGCTATGTTGCACCAATATTCGGATGGAGTCAGGTGCAAGGTGTTTTTAGGCACATTGGTGAGGTCAACCCAGCAGTGGTTTAACACCTTGCGGCCAAACTCTATACGTTCTTTTGAGGACTTCTCAGCTGCCTTCTTGCACCGATTTTCTAGCAGCAAGAGGTACCATAACAATTATTTGAGCATGTTCGTGATGAAACAACAAGAGAATGAAACTTTGAGAGAATTTGTCCAGCGTTTCAACAGTGCAGCGCTGGAAATACCAGCGGCTACCCCTGACATCATGATAAGTGCCTTCATACAAGGACTGAGGGGAGGAGAGTTTTTCAAGTCACTGGTCAAGAAGCCTCCGTCAAGCTATGATGATCTGTTGACTCGAGCTGAGAAATATGTAAACTTGGAATATGCCCAACGGTACAGAAGGATGGAGAACCGGCCCGGAGAAAGTAGAGTTGAGGGAACGGAGAAAGGAGGAAGGAAGAGGGGTGAAGGGGAAAGAGAGGAGAAGGTCGAGGTCAAGATGTCCTTCAGGAGCCCGTCGAACCGAGGAGAGGAACAAATAAGGATAACCACCCTACGAGAGGAATGATTCATATGATCTCGGGCGGTGCTACTGATGGAGACTCTGGGCGAGCTCGGAAAGCACATGGGAGAAGGTTGAAAAACTTTGAGATATCTAGGGGTGCAGACTTATCACAAGACCCCATCATCAGCTTTGGGCCAGAAGACCTTCAAGGCGTTGTGACTCCACATAACGATGCCTTGGTGGTGACGGATACCATTGCCAATTATGATGTGGCGAGGATATTTATTGATAATGGAAGCTCCGTGAACGTCTTGTTCAAGAGCACGTTAGATCAAATGAAGTTGGAAGGATTTGAGTTTGAGCTAGTCTCCACCCCGCTGTATGGGTTTGCAGGACACGCCATCCCGCCTTTGGGTCAGAGTGTGCTTCCCCTATCCTTGGGAACTGATCCTCGGCGGGTAACAAAGATGATAGCCTTCATCGTGGTAGATACCCCGTCAGCGTATAATGGAATTCTAGGATGGCCAGCCCTGAAGGATTTCAGAGCCGTAGCTTCCACTTATTATCAGAAGCTTAAGGTTCCTGTGAAAAAAAGGAGTTGGAGTCTTGTGCGGGGACCAAAAAGTCACGCGTCGGTGTTATGAAGGGGTAGTGAGGGAGGAGGGAAAAAGAGCGCGTGTGGAGCTTAACATGATTAGGAATGGAAGAAGTGTCTGACGGTGTCCTGTTGAAGGTACAAGAAGAGCAGGGGGAAAGATGGACCCAGAGTGGGATGGTCTTTTCAGAGTGATTGAGAAATTTAATTCTGGGGCTTATTACTTGGAGAATGCTCAAGGCAAGGCTTTAAGGAATCCCTGGAATGCTTACCACCTTAGGGAATATCATTTTGGATTTTATCGTTGATTATTTCATCTTTGCATTTTCCCATGTAATCCGTTGGAATTCAATAAAATCAATGTCTTCTTTTCAATTCATGAATGTTGGTATATTATGAAAGTAAGAAACATTTATTTCCTGCTAAGGACATCGCCTAGTAGAGGAGCAGAGTTTGGGATGAGAAAAATTTTTATTTTCCTGCTAAGGCATCACATAGCAGAGGAGTTAGAGGTGGGGGTGGAGAAATTTTTATTTTCCTGTTAAGGCGTCGCCTAACAGAAGAGTTAGAGGGTGAGGGTGGAGAATTTTTATTTTCCAGCTAAGGCCTCGCCTATCAGAGGAGTTAGACGGTGGGGGTGGAGAAATTTTTATTTTCTTAGCATCGCCTAGCAGAGGAGTCAGAGGGTGAGGGTGGAGAAATTTTTATTTTTCTGCTAAGGCGTCGCCTAGCAGAGGAGTTAGAGGGTGATGGTGAGGATGGAGAAATTTTTATTTTCCTGCTAAGGCGTCGCCTAACAGAGGAGTCAGAGGGTGAGGGTGGAGAATCTTTATTTTCCTGCTAAGGCGTCGTCTAGCAGAGGAGTTAGAGGGTGAGGGTGGAGAATCTTTTTTTTCCTGGTAGGAGAATCTTTTTTTTCCTGGTAAGGCGTCGCCTAGCAGAGGAGTCAGAGGGTGATCAGGTGAAATTTTATTTTCCTGCTAAGGCGTCGCCTAGCAAAGGAATTAGAGGGTGAGGGTGGAGAATCTTTATTTTCCTGCTAAGGCATCGCCTAGCAGAGGAGTCAGAGGGTGATGAGGTGAAATTTTTATTTTCTTGCTAAGGCGTCGCCTAGCAGATTGAGTCAGAGGGTGAGGGTGGATAATCTTTATTTTCCTGCTAAGGCGTCGTCTAGCAGAGGAGTTAGAGGGTAAGGGTGGAGAATCTTTTTTTTCCTGGTAAGACATCGCCTAGCAGAGGAGTCAGAGGGTGATCAGGTGAAATTTTATTTTCCTGCTAAGGCGTCGCCTAGCAGAGAAATTAGATGGTGAGGGTGGAGAATCTTTATTTTCCTGCTAAGGCGTCGCCTAGCATAGGAGTCAGAGGGTGATGAGGTGAAATTTTTATTTTCCTGCTAAGACGTCGCCTAGCAGAGGAGTTAGGGGGTGAGGGTGGAGAATCTTTATT
The DNA here is from genome assembly GCF_025594145.1 of Primulina tabacum. Classification (NCBI taxonomy): domain Eukaryota; kingdom Viridiplantae; phylum Streptophyta; class Magnoliopsida; order Lamiales; family Gesneriaceae; genus Primulina; species Primulina tabacum. The sequence continues at coordinate 30,430,349 of NC_134563.1, forward strand.
TTCCTGCTAAGGCGTCGCCTAGCAGAGGAGTCAGAGGGTGATGAGGTGAAATTTTTATTTTCCTGCTAAGGCGTCGCCTAGCAGAGGAGTTAGATGGTGAGGGTGGAGAATCTTTATTTTCCTGCTAAGGCATCGTCTAGCAGAGGAGTTAGAGGGTGAGGGTGGAGAATTTTTTTTTTCCTGCTAAGGCATCGCCTAGCAGAGGAGTCAGAGGGTGATCAGGTGAAATTTTATTTTCCTGCTAAAGCGTCGCCTAGCAGAGGAATTCGAGGGTGAGGGTGGAGAATCTTTATTTTTCTGCTAAGGCGTCGCCTAGCAGAGGAGTCAGAGGGTGATGAGGTGAAATTTTTATTTTCCTGCTAAGGCGTCGCCTAGCAGAGGTGTCAGAGGGTGAGGGTGGAGAATCTTTATTTTCCTGCTAAGGTGTCGTCTAGCAGAGGAGTTAGAGGGTGAGGGTGGAGAATCTTTTTTTTCCTGGTAAGACGTCGCCTAGCAGAGGAGTAAGAGGGTGATCAGGTGAATTTTATTTTCCATCTAAGGCGTCGCCTAGCAGATGAATTAGAGGGAAAGGGAGGAGAATCTTTATTTTCCTGCTAAGGCGTCGCCTAGCAGAGGAGTCAGAAGGTGATGAGGTGAAATCTTTATTTTCCTGCTAAGGCGTCGCCTAGCAGAGGAGTTAGAGGGTGAGGGTGTAGAATCTTTATTTTCCTGCTAAGGCGTCGCCTAGCAGAGGAGTCAGAGGGTGATGAGGTGAAATTTTTATTTTCCTGCTAAGGCGTCGCCTAGCAGAGGAGTTAGATGGTGAGGGTGGAGAATCTTTATTTTTCTGCTAAGGCGTCGTCTAGCAGAGGAGTTAGAGGGTGAGGGTGAAGAATCTTTTTTTTTTCCTGCTAAGGCATCGCCTAGCAGAGGAGTCAGAGAGTTACGAGGTGAAATTTTTATTTTCCTGCTAAGGCGTCGCCTAGCAGAGGAGCAAAGTTGAGAAGGAGAAAATATTTTATTTCCTACTAAAGCGTCGCCTAGTAGAGGAGCAGAGTTGAGGAGAGAAATTTTATTTTTCCTACTAAGGCATTGCCTAGTAGAGGAGCAGAGTTAGGAAGGAGAAAATACTTCATTTTCCTACTAAGGCATTGCCTAGTAGAGGAACAGAGTTGGGAAGGAGAAAATATTTTATTTTCCTACTAAAGTTGCGCCTAATGGATGAGAAGAGTTGATGAAGAGAAATTAAATTTTACCTACTTGGGCTGAGCCTAGTAGAGGAGTCAGGGTTGAGGAGGTGAAACTTTTGTTTTCCTGCTGAGGCATCGCCTAGCAGAGGAGTCAGAGGGCGAGGAGTTGGAAATCAAGTTATTTTCCTGCTGAGGCATCGCCCAGCAGAGGAGTTAGATGGTGAGGAGGTTGAAGTTTTATTTTTCCTGCTAAGGACTATTTTAGCAGATGAGTCAAGGGCGCAGGGACGTGGAAATTATTTTCCTGCAAAAGCTTAATAGATGACCTTGAATATAGGGGTGACGAGGGCAGAAGGTGTTAGAAAAATTTATTTGGTTCGTCGATAACGAATTATGTTTGCCGCTGCGAAAATTACGGGGATCGACTTCAGGAACCAAGGGCTGCGAGCGAAGGGAGAGTGTGAGGCGCTGTGCTAGGCAAGCGCGCTGCTTGAGTGAGGTAGGCGAGGCGTGGGGCAAGCTTGGCGCTGGGCGAGCGTACGCGCTAGGCGAGCGGGCGCAAGCGAAGGGGCTGAGGCGAGGCGAGAGGCGCGTCGATGTGGTTGAGGCGACGCGAAGGCTGAGGCGAGGCGAGGTGAGGCGAGGGGGGAGCTTGGCTTGGGCGAGGTGAGGGGCGAGCGTGGCTCTGTGCGCTGTCGAGGTGATGGGGCTGAGGCGAGGCGAGGGGCGAGCTTGGCTTGGGCGAGGCGAGGGGTGAGCGTGGCTGACGCGAAGGCTCGCTCGGCGAGGGCGAGGCAGGCGCTGGACGAAGCTGCTGACAAGCGCGAGGTATGCGCGCTGGGCGAGCCCTCGGCGGGGGAGAGGCGGCTGGGTGAGAGGCTGTGGGCGAGGCTAGGTTGTGGGGCGAGCGTTCGAAGGGGCAGGCGCGCGGGCGTTCGTCGAGGGTGAGATGAAGGTGTGGCGCGGGTGCGAGAGGGCTAGGTTGTTGGGCGAGGGCCTGAGGGCTAGGTGGTTGGGCGAGGGTGAGGCGAGTGTATCTAGGAGCGTGCTGTTACCAGGCGATGGAGAGCTGGTGAATGAATTGCAGTGGAAATTCTGTATGGGAGAAGTGAGAATCAAGTAAGGAGGTGACCAGAGCAGGGTGGAAGCCTAGATCAAATCTTTCCCCAGCATAGCAGGATTTCGACTTGATTTGTTTCCAAAGTTTTGGATACTGACGAGCGGTAGGAAGAAAATACACAACTCACGCCCGATGAACCAAGGACAACACAATTAATCGAACTTCGAACCTACGATTCAGTTCGACTCGGGAGGGGGAGACTGGTGATACCCCATGGATGGGCCCACTACCCCTGGCCCATCCCTAGCCCAAATGGAAGACAGGTCCGTCAAGGGCCCAGATATTCTCCTATAAATACCAGGTTTGAGCGTTCAGTTGAGGGATTCATTATATTGTTTTCAGCAGCACCCTTAGCTGCTCCCCCCATATATCTTCAGTCACTGACTTGAGCGTCGGAGGGGCTATGCCAGGACACTGGTGCTCTTGGCCCCCTTCTAACGGTCTTCTTCGTGATTTCAGGCTCAGGACAATTTCAAAAACCTGCGTCTGTACTAGTGAAGCTTGCCGGAATCGGACCCTAAATTTCCCGTGAGTATCATGAAGTGTGTTGTATGTGGGAGACATATTTATGTCAACGTAGTTGGTTCCATATTTTATGTGTCATCTTTTGTTTTAGGTGAAAATTCTTTTAGAGTACATCTTTATATCTCGATGACCAAAAAAGAGTTTCTCACACGTTATACTGTTTTCAACAAAAAATAGTTGAACATAATGACAATAAAAAAATATAACACAAATATGACATAATATTAGATATTATATTTATGGTGTCTTTTAGCTAAAACAAAATTACAAGAAGTTTCTCCTAAGAGATGTCCGAGTTTGTGAAGTAGGTGAGTGCTCAATTTCTCCCGTAAACACTTTCGAGCGAGCTTTTCGCATAAGACTTGCCTAGTACGGTTTACTTGTCTAGCATGGTTAGCAGGATATTGCGTTAGTCCGAGAATTTACCCAATGCACAAGGAATGGTAGTGGCTGCGAGTTCTCACATCATGAAAAAAAGATTCTAAGAAGTTGCACCATCTAGCTAATTTTATGATTAAACAATTCATTTGATACTACTCTCTCCATTTATATTATGATTTTTTTGTGTTGATTTTCCAAATTAGAGAATTAGTTTACCTAAAGTTTCGTAACAGTAAATATAAATTAAAAGTGTACACATATGTTAATGTTCTTCTAGAATAAAAATAATTAATAATATGTTTTTTTAACCACATTGATTCAGACTTGACTATAAAGTTTTTAGATAATAATATGATGCATCTATTAGTACAAATATGATTTTACTAAACTCGTATTACTTGTTTCTTGAATAGTTGTGTGTTGGACCCAAATTATGCAAAAAAACCCATCGACAACAAAAGCTCATCAAATATGAAAACCCAAATGCTGTAAAAATCCACTAGACCTGCAGTTGGTTCGAGAAGGTGCACGACTGAGGAAGTTTACCCACGACCGTGGAAGATGGCTAACAGATGGGAAGAATGGAACAAAAACAAACATAAGTAATAATTTTCTCAATTAATAGTTAGCTTATTTTCAATTTTGAGTAGTCTAGTTTCTTTAAATTTCGACGTATTCCTCCAATTTTCTTGTGAAATGTTAATAAAATTCATAATAGCATAATTAAAATTGATGATGTTCATGGATCGTTTTCTGCAATTTCACTATACTTCTCAGCCAAATTATTAGCTTTGAAGTCATACCGAGAGAATTATAACGAATTTTTCAATCAAGACACACAATGTTTGATAATAGAAGTTAGATCATTTCACATTTGACACGGGCACACCCGCAATTTTTTTGTGCAAACAGATTTTGGCACACCCGATGGGACCCAATGCCTCCAAAGCATACTCTGAAGCATGAAAGAATTCCCCAGTCTCAGGGGAAGGACTATCGTTCACAGGTAGAAGATATTGATGGTGCCAGAAGATCAGTCGAACAATTTGTACACAAGTTCAAAAAAAATTTATGAAAGAAGGAGTTGCATCTTCCATTGGCCATGAAATTCCTGTGAACTTTATGATGTCTCTGGAGAAAAAACATGAACAATGAACTCATAGGAATTACTGATACCTTTACTTTTGTCATGAAAAACTTTATGACAGAAATGAGAGAGTAGAGTATATCTCCAAAAGCGGGGAATAAACCATCAGTGGATGAAAAACTAAAAAACATAGAGACTAAGCAGTTTATGGATCAAGGCCAAGGATTGGGGAATTCTCAAGCAGGCGAAGCTCTCCGCTCGGGGGAATCACCAGTTTTTGCGTCTCCCGAGGAAGACAAGTATACTCCTACACACAAGAGAGATGATGGGTATTGGACAAGCCACAAAAATTGCAATAATGACAACCTTACGGTTAATCAAGTTTTTTATGTGACATCTCCTAATATGCTGCCTCGAATGTATGAGTTGGAGGAATACGACAAATGTCAGTGCCCAATTCAGGGATTAATACCCGCGGGCAGGTTATCCTCCATATCATAAGCTTCCAACACCGATTTGCTTGTTTTTCTCAATGAAAGAAGTAAGAATGTGGTGGGAGATAAATCCGTCAAGCCGAGAAGTGTTATAAGGAAATGTTGGGTGCCAAGTTAAATGAATGATCATCAATATTCTAGGGGAAATATATATAACAGATGGAGGAGTGCAAGGTAAGATGAAAGATCCATAACCAAAAGACCGGTGAACCAATACCTCGGTGAAAGTCCCTCTACTAAAACAATGAATCATGGAAGAAGAGTTGACCAATGGACATTCTCACCACGGAAAAAGCCACCCTACGTCATTCATCAAAATGAGGTGAGAAAACTTCAGTTTGTGTTTCCTCCAATGACACAAACCGATGTACAATCGCAACTTATAGAGCATCCAGAGTTTCCAAAGCTTCTATCCCGGACACAAAAGCGAAAGTGAGCTGAACAAACATACGAGAAACATCCTCATAAATACGAACGAATTATTTCATTAGACATTCTTTAAACAATTCAAAAGTCTCTTTTGCACCAGGTTGTTCAAAAGAATATGTTTGGTGATATATGTTAGCTTCGTGTAGCTACCTTGTAATTCTTCAATTTCAACTTCTAAAACTAATTGAATCTCAGCAGAAGGATATTCTACTGGATTCTCATTAAATGGAACCAGTGCAAAAGATGGATCAATAAGAGGTGCTGTTGCAACAGATATTGGAACAATTTCAATAGTCACAAGTTGACTAGATTGTTGATCTGCATACATAATTTCCTTCATTTCTTGTTGATCTTCAAACGAGAACATCTCAAGATCAGGAATCGCATCTTCGTGGACGAATGAAATGGGAGTAGCAACAACAATATTCTCTTTTGCAATAATGAAAGAGGGTGGAACAATGGGTTCTAACCACGGTAGGAGCAGGAACAACTACAGTTACTTGGGCAAAGGCTTCCTGGGCAATGGAATTGATCACTTCTTTTACTGCAAAATAATCGCTTACAGAAAGCGGTGAAGAAGTGGGCTGAGGTTGATTCACAACATTAGTAATACGTACAGTGAATGTGTAGGACTGCTAGATACCTCATTCCTGGGAAGGGTTTTGGTCTGTTCCTCAACTAGCTTAACTTTGAATTGCTCATGAATCCCAACAACTGTATCCTATCTCAAATTTTGCTCGATGAGGAGACAAAACACTCCAAAGTCCTTAAATCATTTGAAAGTTGAGGAAATATGGCATGATCATGAAATGATGTTGGGCTTCGAAAATCATAATTAGATCTCAGAACAGCTAAAACATCAATTGGCTTCTTGATCTTGATTTTCAGAAGACTCTAGTTCCTTATGTTCATTGCTTCAACCACCGATTGAATTTGAGATTCATCAAACACTCTTCTTTTTACTCTTATTGCTGCAGTATAAGATCCTTGTTTTCCTTGAAAAAAGAGAGATGTTGAGTGGTTCGAATAAGAACCCATTCATCAAAATAGGCGATCTCTTCATAAGAAAATCTTTCGAACTCCTCAATGTGTAGGTTAATTGTAGTTTGATCAGTTGATAAGGGTAGGACTGTTTCTAATTCCATAGAGACTACTTTCAATTTCACTTTACCTTCTTCAGTGGAAATGAGTACTTTGATGTCGTAGTTAGTTGATTCTAGAAGAGGATCTCGAATGACCATTCCTCTTCAATGATGTGGGAAAGAGAGAGGTACAGTGCTAGAGCCTGCCACTAATGATTCTCGTGGAGCTGGGATAGGAACTGGAGCCAAAATGTGTTGAGGTGAAAGGCTGTTGGGTGGTGCTTGAGGTGGATCTGGTATGGCAACAATTTTAAAAACTTGTTGGAGTGGGACATCATCTAGATCAGTGATGGCTGTTGTTTTCTTGATTCAGATAGTTGGCTTGATTTTCCTTTTGGTTGGGGTTGGCTTGGGTAGTGGTTGAGTCGGAGCAATAGATTCTTCTGAAGCAGTTTGGTCAGTGTCACTGATCATAGAGGTGAGCTTCCTCTTTGTCCTTGGTTTGTGTTGAGGTTTGGTGGCCTCTTTCCTGGATCCTATTTCCTTCTTTGACTCAATGAACTCAGAAACAGAGGGCTTTGGCTGCAGGGCAACCATGTTTTCAGCATCGACCATAGTGGTAGAAGTACCATCTTTTTTCCCAGTAAAACTAAATCCCTCACATTTCAGAAGTTTACTACGCTGAAAGGAAAGCTAGTGATTTTCTTCAGAATCATTTCAGACATAATTTTGAAAATAACAACTGTCCAATTCACTTTGGTTCCAGACGTGATAGCCGTCATCACCTATACCTTTTATTTTGTAAATCTATCAAAAGTTCCTACCTTGACCAGAATGGCTTTGGCAACAATATCCACAAGAATTTTAAATTCCATATTCAAAAGCTTCTTGAATCAAGACGAAGATAGTTTCTTCTCCTGAAAAAGAGAAGTTATTCATAGCAGCATCCATGTCTTCCTTAGATATGACAGAGAAATTATTGATCCCAGAAGTGGGAAGAGAAAATATGGAACTAAGTAAATCTGCATCGATGATAATAGTCGTATCACTTTGAGTGAAGATGATTTTCCCATCTTCTGTTATAGAGGCTCTGGCAAAGAAATCCAACAACGTAGTCTTGTAAATGATGGCTGGTGATTCCAGAAAGGACCAGAGACTAGATGTCGCCAAGCTTTTGAACATATTTACCAGATGAATATCTTGTACTGTGTAAAGAAATGTAAAGTAGATCCGATAAGCGTTCAAGTTGTATGCATTTGCCATTTCTGCGATTGAATAATTAGAAAGATCGAATGCAAAGTTTGTAGAGAAAACAAAACACTTGAAGGTGAAAAGTTGCAAGGTAATTGTTAGAAAATTTGAAATGTCATTTATAATACAGCCTCATATTTGAAACATGAAGACACGTGTCAGTATGTTTGTGGTTGATTTCAAAATTTTGAAAGGTCGGTATGTCAGAGTTACCAATGTATAAAAGCTCAAAAGATATTAAAAGAAAATCAATAGTTGTTCAAACAATGATTATTAATAGAAAGCAGAGGGAGGCATGAATTTGAGATATTATATGATAAGGTCTACTGAAAAACCACTACAAAAAAATTTAGTAACACCAAATAGCAGAGACATTGTTTTATCAATATAACAACTATTAATATGTTACACCAAAATTTTATAGGAACTTAACCATAATAAATAATGTTCTCCCTGAATTAATGGATAATATAAATCAATGAAATCTAACATATTGCGAAAGTAAGATATCTTAGCCTCAGGTAATGTTTGGTAAAATTTCTGATGCTTGTAGATCAGTAGATACATATTCCTGACCAATATCTTTCTTCTGCACATGAACTCTGATGAAATGGTGCTTGATGTCAATGTGTTGGTTTTGGAGTGTAGTACTTGATTATAAGTAATGAATATTTCACTTGTATTATCACAGGAGATAAGTGATTCAGAAGTGTTGACTCCATAATCTTTTAATTATTGTTGAATCCAAAGTAGTTGAGAACAAAAAATTCCAGCAGCTAAATATTCCGCTTCTGCAGTAGAAGTAGCAATAAAAGTCCGCTTCTTGCTAAACCAGAAGATCGTCCTATCACCAAGAAATTGACAGAAGCCACTAGTACTTTTTATGTCCAACTTGCAACCTGCATAGACTAAATCTGAATAGTCAACAAGGTTAAATGTAGAATTTTTGAATCTTTTGGATACCCTCCCCGAAATACATCGGGGACTTAAAAAAGTCCCCGAAACCCAAACCCAAACCCGACAAAATCGGGGATCCCCATCCCCATTTCGGGTTTTCCCCGTTGGGCTCCAAACCCGTTGAAAAAGTTGTCATCCCTAATGTTGTGTTAAGCGTGCATGAGTGAGAACATTACTGTGATGTGGGACCTCCTGAGATTTTCTCAGTGTCATGCTGCTGAAGCTGTGCCGCTTGATCTGGTTGGCTAGGTGGATCGTAAAAAAATGACGTCAGATCTTAACGAGAAATACTGTCTCTGCTGGGGACATTGTCGATGGTAGGGAAATGGTACTGGTCTCTAAGATATATGAGACAACACCATCAGATAGACACACACTTTCTCAGACTCATGGAACTAACAGGCTGACCCATTAGCACCCAAGTAGGTGTTGTGCTATCACAATTATAAGGAAATAAAGTTGAGCCTTAGCTTGGAGTTATAGCTTTTGCTCTAGTGGTAATTGCTTGATTCCTAACAATTAGCTTTTTTTTTTTAGAATGAGATTGGATTCATACCAATCATTGTGTGCCATCATCCATGCACTAATTATTGTTAATGTCGAGAAGAGATGATATGGAATTGGTACATATTGATTCTCTGTCATACCAATGTAATTATAATGTCGTGGAAGCTAGGTATTTTATGATAAGCTTTTGGTTTTATTAAATTTCATCCTTCCAAATTGAAAGGACAACTAGAAACAATGTGCATAGACACTCAAAAGATCAAGGAAGAATTTGAAGAAGTTATCAAACCTAAAACCATGGTCTCTCCTAGACCGATGGTTTGATCCATAATTGAGGAGGTCGATAATTAAATACCACAAGGAGGAAATGGAAGTGGCTGCAACTTCCGCATGAAAACCCACATTGCAACATAGAGTTATGGGACATTTATGTGACGAAAACAATATGTGAGAAAGCATGTGAGGACAAAGAGGAAGGAATGGAGTTGCAGTCAGAAGAATTTTTTTATAGCTCATACTTTGATGGAGGATCATAGTCGTCTATGTGATTAAGTTATTTTAAGTTTTAATGGCAATCTATATAAAATTCGATGGATACAATTTTTAAAAGTAGGCTTTCGAGCCACTGTCAATTCAAATTGTTTTTTTAATGACCAAATAACAACTATTGTTCATTACCTAGCTCGTGATGTATCCATGTTTTGATTTAATGTGTTATTTATGCTAGGGAGATGTTAGTCCAATTAATAAAATTTTTTGGAGAAGTGTGTTATATTAAATTGTAGATGAGTTGGTTTTGAGTACTGAAACTCTATTGTAGGCTGTCGAGCCACTTTTTCTTGTAAATGCATTAATTTGGCCAAATTATGCCTTTAAATTGTCTGCCTCATTTGTTTCAATGTTGTGTTTGTTGTGAGTAGGTTGAGTAACAAGCCACATAGAAGGTGTATTTGCGGAAAATAACTGAAACATTTCTAGTCCAAGTAGTTGGGTGTGAGTACAAGACGAAGAAAGTTCTTGGAGAAGAATTATAAGAAAATATGAGATATTTTAGGGTCAATCCATATTGTATAAAGTAGGTCGTACAACTGCTTTACTTAATTTTGTACTCTTTTGTTTATAAAGTTAATGGTGTATGAAGAAATTATTCGAGAGTATGGAGAATATGTGTAGGGGCCCTTAGCTCCTAATCGTTATTACAATGCACTCTGATTAGGAGTTAACTAATTACAGCGGAAAACGAGTTTAAAATTTCCTTTACAATGAGCCCAAAATATTTCTTCTATAATTTAAATACTAAAAATAGTATTTCATCTCACATCATAAACATGCCCACACGTAATCAAAACCAATCATATACAAACAACGCATATCCTCGGGACATGCCCCTGTATATAAATACATATACATATATACTGAGAACAAAACATAAACCTCAACTCAAACTGTGACTCCCTCCAGAAGTACCCTCTCCGGTCTCCTGATAACCTGGAGTACCTGTCATTGTCCACACACAAAGACAACAACAGCCCCCCTTGGGGGTGAGCAAAGCTCCGTATAGAACAACCAATCATATATACCACAGATATCTAGACAATGATATATGGTATGCAATGCATGTATGTCGTGGAGGTATCAGGTCAAATGCCCATCCCATGAGCACATGTCAGAATCAAACGAATCGCTATCAAATCAATGCTCGAGCTGGCACACCGGCCTCAATAAGGGATACTCGTATGATAGCGTCGATAAAGCGCCATCAAATCTCAAATCTCATATCCAATCATCGGGGCCACTAATGTCTATGTTTTTAAGGGTCACATAATACCAAACATAGCATTGTGTTCACAAACCCCAAAATCCAATCAAATCATATCAGGGTATCCAAGGATCATAGCTCAACGTGCATGTCATGTATCGATGTATGCATCAAACGATGTGTGTTAACAAAACATTTATTTTATACATCGATATCTCAATCTCAATGTCAAGTATGCCACATCAATCAACAAATAAGGCATATAGACACATTCTCAATCCAATCAGTCAAATCAATCCAACATATATCATATAATACAGATACCTGTCGTATGTTATCCGGTCGCAACATACCTCAGTTCTTCGTTTCCAGTTGATGTAGCCTGAAGATATTGATATTACACTTTATCTACATCAATAACATACACAATCCAATCAATAACATAATCCAAAATCATTAATATGAGTTTCAAATATCATTTGAAACTTCAAAAATTCATATCAAATCCAAATCATATCATAATTCAATTCCGACTTCGATTATGAGTTTCTTGTCGGTTATTCTACTACATATAGGAAATTCAACTTCAAATACATGCTATTCCAGCACTTTGATATTTCAAGCTGCTGGAACTAGAAGAAAATTACCTCAGTCAGAAGCCCTCGACGCGAAGATCACAAATATATAATTTGTTTCGCGTTTAGACAGCGTTTCGAAGTCGATTTGGACGGAAGAAAATCGAATCTCTTGTGTCTCTCGAATTCTCTGAAATGTAAAATGAAAAAAACGAATGAAAGAACTCATTCTTATCTCCACCGCCTACGCGCTCGGGCAGTAGAATTCTCGCGCCCGAGCGCGAGAGGTTCTGCCCCCGAGTTTCAAATGCACCGCGCTCGGGCGGTCAAAAACTACCGCTCGGGCGCGGCATGTTCTGTTCGAGCACACCCCTTATTCCACACTGGCGCTCGGGCGGTCATTTTCTACTGCCCGGGCGCCACACGTTCTGTACCAAATGTTGGTTTTGGTATTATGTTGGCGTCCGGCTTCTCCACTCGAGCTCTTACAACGTCAATTCATATCCAATACTTATTTTCTCAATTTCATTGTCATAATATACATCAATTGCATAATCACATATCAAATTCATGAATTATCGATAATCTCATAGGATTTACGATAATATGATACACAGGTCCTTACATTTCTCCCCCATTTAAAAGATTTTGTCCTCGAATCTCAAACATCTCTATATACATAACATTGGCAAACATATAATATGTTACCAGTTATAGTACATATCAAAACTAAAATCAGTAAATGGATCATCATACATTGAATACAATGGAACATGTGGAATAGAATCAAACAAGTGCGGATATGAATCTCGCATCTTGCTCTCCAATTCCCAAGTCTACTCTTCCACACCATGTCGTGTCCATTGTACTCAAACCAACGGAATCGATTTATTACGTAATTTCTTTTCCTTTCGATCCATAATGCGAACAGGTTGTTCAACATAGGAAAGAGAAGGATCCAGTTCAACCTCATCAGGTGCAAGTACATGCGATGGATCTGGTTCATATTTCCTCAACATAGAAACATGAAACACATCATGAATAGCAGATAGAGCTGGTGGCAATGCCAATCGATAAGCAAGATCACCAACTCGATCAAGAATCTCGTATGGCCCAACATAACGAGGAGATAACTTCCCTCGCATGCCAAATCGAACAGTGCCTCTAAAGGGAGATATTTTCAAAAATACTCTGTCACCTTTCTGGAATTCCAAGGTTCGTCTTCGTTTGTTCGCATAACTCGTTTGACGATCCTGAGCAGCTTTCATCCGCTGCCGAATCAACTGAACCTTATCGTTCATTTCCTGTATCATTTCAGGTCCAGTTAATTGTCTTTCACCAATTTCATCCCAGAATAATGGTGATCTACATCGTCTCCGATATAGAGCTTCAAATAGGTGCCATACCGATACTCGTCTGAAAGCTATTATTATAAGAAAATTCAACCAATGGTAAGGCATCTTGCCATCCTATTCTGAAGTCCATCACAACAGCACGCAACATATCCTCTAACGTTTGAATTGTACGCTCAGTCTGGCCATCAGTTTGAGGATGATAAGAAGTACTCATAGCCAAACGCGTACCCATAGCTTCTTGGAAACTACCTCAGAATTTAGAAACAAACCTGGGATCACGATCAGATACAATTGAGACTGGCACACCGTGCAGTCTCACAATATTCTCGATGTATAAACGGGTCATTCTCTTATAAGGATAAGTCCGCTCATACGGAATAAAATGTGCAGATTTCGAAAGCTGATCAATAATGACCCAAATAGCATCACAGCCTTGGGCGAACGAGGTAAATGAGTCACAAAATCCATAGCAATATGTTCCCAATTCCATTTCGGGATTTCAAGACTATGGAGTAATCCTCCAGGTCTCATTCTCTCGGCTTTCACTTGCTGACGGACAAGACATTTAGAAATAAACTCAGCAATGTCCTTCTTCATACGTTTCCACCAGAATTGAGGTCTCAATGTCAAATACATCTTTCGACCTCCAGGGTGAATACTGTATTTGCTACAATGTGCTTCTCGAAGAAGGGCATATTTCAAATCAGAATTATCAGGAACTACCAGCCGACCATTAAGTCGTAAAGAATCAACAGAAGAAATTTGAAATCCAGACTGATATCCTGCAGATACAAGTTTTTTCGACTTTTGGATCTGAGCATCGCTTCGTTGGGCCTTTCGTATTTTCGATATCAAATTAGGCTCAATTTGCAATGCTGAGACAGTGACAGAATACCAATTCGAGTGAAAAGTCCAACCAGAAGTACATATATCCTCATGTACATTGGCGACACAAACAGAGGCTAAAACAGAATCATAAACTTTCAGACTAAGGGCATCCGCAGTAACATTCACCGATCCAGGGTGATATTGAATCTCACAATCAAAATCCTTTAGGAGATCCATCCACCTGCGTTGCCTCATATTCAAATCAGATTGAGAAAAGAGATATCTCAGACTTTTATGGTCCGAATATATAACAAACTTTTCTCCGTACAAATAATGGCGCCAGATCTTCAGAGCAAATACAATGGCGGCCAATTCGAGATCATGAACAGGATAACGAGTTTCATGAGATTTCAATTGACGAGACGCATAAGCAACCACTTTGCCATGTTGCATCAGAACACAGCCCAAACCTTTACCAGACGCATCTGTACACACCACAAATCCTCCGGTACCTGAGGGAATAGTAAGCACAGGTGCTGTGGTCAATCTCGTCTTCAATTCAAGAAAACTAGCTTCACATTCATCTGACCAAATGAATCGCTGATTCTTCTGTGTCAGTTGAGTAATAGGTTTAGCTATTTTCGAAAATCCTTCAATAAAACGACGATAATATCCAGCCAAACCCATGAAGCTACGGATCTCAGGAACATTCATAGGTCTCGGCCAATTCAATACAGCTTCGACCTTCGCAGGATCAACAGATATGCCATGTCTCGAAATGACGTGGCCTAAGAATACAACTTTGTCCATCCAAAATTCACATTTGGACAATTTAGCATATAAATGTCCATTACGAAGAATTTGAAGTATCAGTCTCAGATGTTCAGCATGCTCCTTTTTCGATTTCGAATACACAAGAATATCATCAATAAATACAATAACGAATCGGTCAAGATAATCTCGAAAGACACGATTTATTAAATCCATAAAGATAGCACGAGCATTCGTGAGACCAAAAGGCATAACCAAGAATTCATAATGGCCATACATCGTACGAAAAGCAGTTTTGGGCACATCTTCGTCTCGAACTCGTACTTGATGATACCTAGAACGAAGATAAATCTTCGAGTATACAGAAGTACCCTGAAGCTGATCAAACAAATCATCAATACGAGAAAGTGGGTACTTATTTTTCACAGTAGCCCGATTCAATTGCCTATAGTCGATACACATTCGCATAGTACCATCTTTCTTTCGAACAAATAAAACTGGAGCTCCCCAAGGTGATACACTCGGTCGAATATATCCCTTATCGAGAAGATCCTGTAATTGTTCTTTCAATTCTTTCAATTCTAATGGTGCCATGCGATAAGGAGCTTTCGAAATAGGCGCAGTTCCCGGTACAAGATCAATACTAAACTCAACTTCTCGATGAAGAGGAAAATCAGGAATCTCATCGGGAAATACATCCGGGAATTCTTTCGCAACAGGAATCTCAGATAAGGAAGGCTCCTTCTTAGAGATATCAATAGCGTAGATAAGATAACTCTCATCTCCGCTAGTCAAAAGTCGAGACATTTCCAAGTAAGATACCAATGGAATTTTGGCTTGGGAGCCCTTGCCATAAAAATTCCACTTGGGTCCATCAATCGGTCGAAATCAAACCACTCCATGACAACAATCAACAGTAGCTCGATTTGTCGTCAATATATCCATGCCAACAATACAATCAAAGTCGTGCATCGGGAGGACAATCAAATTCAGAAATACCACATTAACCTCATATATCAATACACAATTATGCATAACTTTCTCAGAAAAAATAATCTTCCCTGCTGGCGTGGCTATCGACAAAGTATCATACAACGAGGTACACTCAATATCGTGAGATGCAACAAATGCATGAGATATGAATGAATGAGATGCTCCTGTATCAAATAAAACACGTGCAGGATAATCGTAAAGCGTGCAAATACCTGCAATCACACCACCAGGAGCTTCTCTCGCCTGATCCTCGGTTATGGCGTACACTCTCACTTGAGGAGGAACTTGGGCACTCTAACCACCCGGTCCTCGATATCGTGGGACACTCGACTGCTGAAAGGATGGAGCAGGAACAGTAGGTCTCATCATACTGGGGCCACCTCTAAATCCTGGCTGGGGTTGGGAAGAAGTCGTACCCCTGTTCGGACATACTCTAGAGAAATGGCCTTCCTGCCCACACTGATAACAAGTACCAAACATACCTCGACACTGCTCGATAGTATGTTTACCCCCAAAATGGCTACAGTAAGGAGCAATCACAGGACTCCCTCTCTGTGATCCACTCGAACTCGAAGAAGACGAAGAAACAGTACCAGTCTTCTTGAACTTCTTAACTCTCGGCCGCAAAGTAGGCTGCTGAGCTGACACTGGAGGTGGAGGAGTATACTGTGGACCTCCTCGCCTAAGTCCAGCCTCGGCTGCCTTATAGCTCGTTCAACTGCCTCTGCGTAGCTGGTAGGCAATCCAGAAACAACATAAGTATATATAGCAGGATATAATCCATTCACAAACCTGTTATATTTTGCCTTCGCATTCCCAGCTACGTGAGGTGCATACTTCAACATAGTAGAAAATTTCAAAGCATATTTTGCAACAGTCATCGTTCCCTGCTGCAGATTATTAAATTCATTCTCCTGAGAAGTATAATAGGATGGAGGGGAATACTGCTACTCGCAGTTTCATTGGTGTGATCCATCTACAAATCAAATGATGAATATCACAATTCAGTATCAATTTCACATCATCATCATCTCATATCATCAATCTCATCAGATACTTACTCGAATCAAATCAAGTAAGAGCAAGTAATACAAAGAAATCAAACACACGCGCACAATTCATTTTTGCCTATTCACGTGTACGCAAGACTCAATCGAGCATTCCCAGCTATGCTCTGATACCATCTAGTGTGGGGCCCTTAACTCCTAATCGTTATTACAATGCACTCTGATTAGAGTTAACTAATTACAGCGGAAAACGAGTTTAAAATTTCCTTTACAATGAGCCCAAAATATTTCTTCTATAATTTAAATACTAAAAATAGTATTTCATCTCACATAATAAACATGCCAACACGTAATCAAAACCAATCATATACAAACAACGCATATCCTCGGGACATGCCCCTGTATATAAATACATATACATATATACTGAGAACAAAACATAAACCTCAACTCAAACTGTGACTCCCTCCAGAAGTACCCTCTCCGGTCTCCTGATAACCTGGAGTACCTGCCATTGTCCACACACAAAGACAACAACA
Source organism: Primulina tabacum (assembly GCF_025594145.1). Taxonomy (NCBI): domain Eukaryota; kingdom Viridiplantae; phylum Streptophyta; class Magnoliopsida; order Lamiales; family Gesneriaceae; genus Primulina; species Primulina tabacum. The sequence goes on from NC_134563.1 coordinate 30,447,178, forward strand.
GCCCCCCTTGAGGGTGAGCAAAGCTCCGTATGGAACAACCAATCATATATACCACAGATATCTAGACAATGATATATGGTATGCAATGCATGTATGTCGTGGAGGTATCAGGTCATATGCCCATCCACTGAGCACATGTCAGAATCAAACGAATCGCTATCAAATCAATGCTCGAGCTGGCACACCGGCCTCAATAAGGGATACTCGTATGATAGCGTCGATAAAGCGCCATCAAATCTCAAATCTCATATCCAATCATCGGGGCCACTAATGTCTATGTTTTTAAGGGTCACATAATACCAAACATAGCATTGTGTTCACAAACCCCAGAATCCAATCAAATCATATCAGGGTATCCAAGGATCATAGCTCAACGTGCATGTCATGTATCGATGTATGCATCAAACGATGTGTGTTAACAAAACATTTATTTTATACATCGATATCTCAATCTCAATGCCAAGTATGCCACATCAATCAACAAATAAGGCATATAGACACATATTCTCAATCCAATAAGTCAAATCAATCCAACATATATCATATAATACAGATACATGTCGTATGTTACCCGGTCGCAACATACCTCAGTTCTTCGTTTCCAGTTGATGTAGCCTGAAGGTATTGATATTACATTTATCTACATCGATAACATACTCATTCCAGTCAATAACATAATCCAAAATCATTGATATGAGTTTCAAATATCATTTGAAACTTCAAAAATTCATATCAAATCCAAATCATATCATTATTCAATTCCGACTTCGATTATAAGTTTCTTGTCGGTTATTCTACTACATATAGGAAATTCAACTTCAAATACATGCTATTCCAGCACTTTGATATTTCAAGCTGCTGGAACCAGAAGAAAATTACCTCAGTCAGAAGCCCTCAACGCGAAGATCAAAAATATATAATTTGTTTCGCGTTTAGACAGCGTTTCGAAGTCGATTTGGACGGAAAAAAATCGAATCTCTCGTGTCTCTCGAATTCTATGAAATGTAAAATGAAGAAAACGAATGAAAGAACTCATTCTTATCTTCACCGCCTACGCGCTCGGGCGGTAGAATTCTCGCGCCCGAGCGCGAGAGGTTCTGCCCCCGAGTTTCAAATGCACCGCGCTCGGACGGTCAAAAACTACCGCTCGGGCGCGGCATGTTCTGTTCGAGCACACCCCTTATTCCACACTGGCGCTCGGGCGGTCATTTTCTACCGCCCGAGCGCCACATGTTCTGTACCAAATGTTGGTTTTGGTATTATGTTGGCGTCCGGCTTCTCCACTCGAGCTCTTACAACGTCAATTCATATCCAATACTTATTTTCTCAATTTCATTGTCATAATATACATCAATTGCATAATCACATATCAAATTCATGAATTATCGATAATCACATAGGATTTACGATAATATGATACACGGTCCTTACAATATGCTTATAGGCCATTTCGTATAGAACATGCTTGTAAATAGTAGTTGATCACTTGTGAATAAATAAGAATAATCACTCACTGACTTTTTCTGTAGTAGTTGTATTCTTGGGAGTGTATTTGTAGATTTTTTGGTTTTGTTGGCCAAATTAGGGGTAATGTGGGCTTTAATTTCTGCTGCGATCCTTGAAACATCAATGAGTGTTGTTAAAAAGATGTGATGATTGTTGTTTTTATGAGAAATTAGATGGCTTGTTTTGTAGCAAATTGTGTTGTTTTCAACATTTATGTACAATGTTCAAGAAAACAGGTTTGTTAGCCGTTTTGAGAAAACTTGGGCAGAGTTTCCCTGTAAATGTGACATGCCAAAAAATACAAATACCTATAAATAAAGCCCAAGCAATAAATACGATAATAACTTGTTTTTCATAACAAACTTTGGCTTTCAGGTCGCTTTCTTAAGTTTTCAAATCAAAAGAGGTTAGTCAAATCATAATCACCAACAAAAAAACAAAAGCAATGGAAATCAGAATATCTAGCTATAGCCTAGAAAGTAAAGTGACATATTCCGAAGTAGATCATGTCAACAAAAAACAAATGAAAATCATTCTAATTTGTGCAAGGGCAATAAAACGAGTGTTCAAAAAAGGTCCAAGTTGCATAAATCCTCCCATTTGAAATGACAATCTACTCGGACTTGTTCAACATCCTTCAATGTGTCTAACCCTTATTGATATGCTTTCTTTTGGTTCACATGTTATTAACGAGGTATTGGGTTTTTGTTTTGAGTCTGTCAGAGATAAAGTGACCTTCCTCTCAGAAATCATGTCATCCAACCTTTTTTCTGTCTTGAAATTTACAAGTTGTATTAAGTTTCTGAGCACGTGGAACTAGAATATTTGAAAGATGAGATAAGGGGGAATGATAGATTGATAGTTTCAGAGGATAGATGGATATAATTGTAGGAAATATCAAAAGTTGGATTGAAAACTTCCACTATGTCGGAATCTTTAGCAGAATAAGGTGAAAGCCTGTGAGTGCGAACAATATCATAATAAAGAAACATTGATTTGGTTTTTGAGGCAGACAAGGTAAAAGACATACCTATGAACAAAGGTGGTATTGGCAGCCAAAGGAGGATTAGAGTTGACTCGAAGGGTTTGAGCTGGGAGACAGAGGATCATTAACCATTTCTACAAGTAAAAAAATTAATCAATACACTTGAATAAAATGGTCAAGAGGTCATCCTCAGTCGACAGCCAAGTAATGGCTATTGAACAAGCCATCAATTAAGCAAGATGTTGGTTCTCTTTAAAGTGAAACATAGATCAAGTCAAAAGACACCTTGTATACTTGAATGAAGGTACATGAAAATAAATAATGTCAAGATTTCCAGAGAAAAACAAAAAACATAGGGCACAAATATCACAGATAATGGCCATCAAAGACCGGGAAAGATCATAATCTCTGGTATGAAGCTTATCCTGAAAAATTGGAATTTTTGAGTACATATGCAGGTACATAGAAGCACAAGCCTGATCAAACAAGAAGCTAATGAATTTTTTTTGAGTACATATGCAGGTACACAGAAGCACAAGCATGATCAAACAAGAAGATAATGAATTAATCAAATATCTTTGGCCAAACTTTGAACCATCAAGTATAGAATATTCAAGCCCATTAATATCAAACAATGCATCAAACACCTTACAAGCAAGTCGACGAAGACATGTTGAAAATTTAAGCTTCATATATTCCATCCAAAAATGAAAAGGATAATGAATTTACTTGTTCCCTGGAGTTCTCCGACTGGACGTGGGAGAGGTAGATTCTGTGGTGGTATTGTTGTGGTCAATGGCAAGAGAGGTGGTAGTGCGACGACTTGCTAGTGGACGGAGGAACGAAACAATGAATCGAAAGAAAGACGGGTGTGGGAATAAGAATACAACTTTGGGCTTGAAGGAGAAACTTGGAGCTTGAAAGGTTCGAAAGAAAAGTGCAATGAAATAAGAGTTGTGTGAATTTGATTATACAAGTGGATGTGTAAGAGGAAAGAAACTGGAGATTAAGTTATTTCTTCCTCCAACTCTGAAAATGGGAATTTGGTCCTCATTGTGTGGATCAGTAGAGGCAAGATAAGAATAATATGCTTAAATGTAGCCAAATTGACCCGTTGGAGAAATTGGCTCGCATTTCTTGGACCTAAATTATACAAAAAAAAAAAAAAATCATCGACAACAAAAGCCCATCAAATGAGGAAACCAAATGTTGTCAAAGTCCACTAGAGCTGCATTTTGGTTTGAGAAGGAGCGTGACTGAGGAAGTTGACCCACGATCCATGATGGACGATCGTGGAAAATGGATAAACCACTGGGAATAAAGGAACAAAAACAAACAGGAGTCATCAGAGAAAAGTCTCTCGCAAACTTATCAACAAAAAAAATTATGCAAATTATATCTATTATTTTTTCCCTTATTTTCAATTGCTAGTACTCTAGTTTCTTTAAATTTTGATATATTCCTCCAACTTTCTTGTAAAAATATTGCTCAATTTCATTATAGCTGATAGGATCGTTTGAGGGACAAGCATTGTGCTATAATAACTCTGTTATTGAAATATTGAATAACGAGAAATTAAATCGAGTTTGGTTGAAACTCAAAATAATCTCTTATAAAAGTCAAATAAACATTTTGGAAAGCATTTAAAATATATGCAAGTTGGGTGTGTAAAAAACATTTTTAGCTGAAGCATTTTATCAAACACTTGATATGCAATATTTTAGGTATTTGAAGAACATATAAAATGTATCAACAATGCATCTTAAGAACAATAGGAAATAGATAAATTACAATAAAAAAATAGACACAATTTTTTTTATGAAAGTTCGGAAATTAACAAATCCTACATCACACATTCTTCCACATAGGAAGATGCACTAGAAGACTTTGATTTATATAATTTCTTGTACAAACCTATTTCAACTTAGAACTTTTCCATTGCCCAATTTAAACTCCTAGCATATTTTATTGTAGGCCGCAACCTTACAATCTGCTTAATGTTTAATGTCTCTTATTCCAATACTACAAACACAATATTGATGTCTTTGTGCGAAGAATCGTTCATCCAAACTTTGAAGATCAACTCTCATATATGTGTGAGTGATTGTGTGTGATAAATTCTACTATATTATATATATCAAATGTATCCTCACATATGCAATTGCTCTCATTCTAGCTAATTTCTTCATGCAAATGCCATACTTTGAATCCCCTTCTAAAGCTTGTATTGATCTTCAATTTGTTGTATTTATGGCCTTGAAGAGTGATATATTTATTATAAAAAATAATTTGACCGTTTGAGAAGGTTGTTTACGGGTTCTGACATTGCAACAGTCAAATTTACGTTTCTATCCATTTTGTGAAACTGTTTGTTTCTATCCATTTTATAAAACTGGGTTGTTATAAGATCAAGCTGATCAAACTGTGTTGATCTGATGGTCTGATCTGGTCTTTTATGAGCTTGAGCTATTGGCTTGATCTGAGCTGTTCCAACTGAGCTTTTGCCAAGCTAGTACAAGTTGAGCTGTTAGTTTTTCTTTGTTATAGTTCTTGATTCATCGATTTCTAGGAAAAGTGATGAGCATGAAATTGTATCCCTTTCTCTTAGATTTCCATGGAATTAATAATCACTCAATTCCAAGTTTCTACGAGATAATATGCTTGACAGATTAGGCTATTAACAATCTGAAACTTGTTCTCCATTCTGTGCAGAACTAGCAACTTCATCATGGTTTATCATAATGTTTATTAGACAATTCAGACTTTGACTTATGAAAATGATTTTTAGATTGTTCACTTAGTTTTTTTAATGCATATTGAATCGTTCCATTTGAATAACGGATATGAGATATATGACCAAAATACCAGAACTACTACATTCAAGCTGATTGTTGTTTCCGTTTCCTTCAGCTCAATTGTGCTACTAATATTTTTCTTAGACAACCTTCGAACCAAATAATATGTTGTAAGATATGACTTGTGTAAAATTGATTTTTATATTCAATCGTTTTGACGACTTGTCATTTGCATCACTGAGCTGTTGGATATCATCGAAATATTGTAGCTCTCCAGATTTTCAGCTTGGTTGATTTCGAGTTTTAGCTTCTAACTTGAGTTAGCAATTTTTACACTTGAGTAAATATGTTAGAAACACAATAACAACTTTTATAATCATCAAAATCAAGATTCTTGTATTTGTCAACCTAACAATAACATAATTAAAATTGATGTTGTTCACATATCTTTTATGCAATTTTCATTATATTTATTGGTCAAATTGTTAGCTTTGAAGTAATACCAAGGGAATTATAACGAACGGTCGAATCAGGACACGTACTGTTTGATAATAGAAGTCAGATCATTTTACATTTGACATGATCACGTGCTTGGAACGTCCACAAATTTTCTATGCAAACATGTTGTTTTTGGAATAACTAATAAAACTCACATGAAGTTACCTCCAAACAAAAAATTCTCACCAAATGGTTTTCGAATTTTAGTTATTTTTTGTAAGCTTCTATCGATGGCTTCAATTGTTAAGTGATTGGCCATTGATGTTTCATCCTATAAAATCAGTTGTGTTCTATGCAACAACTTAGCAAGACCGATTTGAAATTGTACAATAACTTTCTTCATGCAAAAAGCCTTCTCAATATATGAGTCATGTGAAATATACAATTTTCATTTAAACATTTAAAAGTATTATGATTTGATTATAATAGACTTCTTCTATGTACATCATCTTTAAAATTTGAACAAATACAACAATTAACAAATAACAAATAATCAACTGATGTAAGTCATCTGATATATTAATATTTAATATATTTCACCTTCCATCAGATTTGTGAAATTTAACCAGACAATAATCCTTTTATTTTCTTCACATTATTGTTGTTTTCTTGTTCCACACATAATATTGAGAAAATTAAATATAACACGAATAAACTCTTGTTTTCTAGCTTACTAAACACAGTTGAAAGAATTCTAATATCCAAAAAAATGTAAATGATTTGGTCTGTATTTATCAGACTTCATAGGTGAAAGGGTATGAAATATCTGTTTTGATACTCTGCACGTATAAATTACAAGGCTAGAATATTTCAATATTTTATCAATTTTAACACCAATGAAGTTAAATAAAATATGTTTTTATAAATTCAAATTCTTTTTCTATATTAAATGGACTCTGCAGATTCAGTTAAGTAAATGGATGAATCAGTTCTTAAGGCCTATGTCTATTTGGGTAAGTTTAATTTTTCATTGTCATCAAAAGATTTGAATCAACATTATTTTCACGAAAATGCTGGCAATAATGCATTTGGGTTCATTATACATTCATCAATAATTTTTTAATTCAGGTTCGACTCAACTGACAAATATTTTATAATATTTTAAAAAAAATTGAAATTCAATTTTTGTCTATCATTTACTTAATTATTTCTTTCAACTACTGAATGAATTTTACATTTTAATCATTAATTTTTATAAATGGTGATTATGATATTTCATATTTAAAATATTAAGAGAAATATATATATTAGTTGAAACATTATTATCAATTACGACATGTTATATTTTTTTGTTGATATACTAAATTTTAAAATGATTTTGGTTTTTTAAAAAATAAAAGTTTAAAATTATATTTTCTTAATGAAATGTCTACTGCTTAAAATTTTAATGAAATATTCTTATTTTTTTAAAAGCTTTTTTTTTGGAAATACTCACACATGCATGAAATAAAAGCAGTCAATCATGCATTTTAAAAAGTCGTCCAACCACTAAATAAAAATAACTACAATTAATTAAATCTTAAAATGAAATCAATCTCCTAGTCGACTGTTTTAAAAGAACTCAACGTTTGTCAAAATTATCAACGTATAAAGAGATGTAAAAACATTTAAAATATTGTTTACACCCATGACTCGTGATCATAATATGCGGAAGAATGCAAGGTCATCGGGTTAACATGTGCACCAGCAGCTCAACCTACTCAGTCTTCAGCGCCTCCAGTCTCCTCATCAACAAATTGCTCACTTGCACCATTCATACCTAGTGAGTTTAAAGACTCAACACACCTGAATCATTATAACAAATACGTATACATATCATGCAATAGTGAAAAATACTGTAAACAAAGTAACTTTCATGATCTTTCAAAGCATGAACATAAACGTAAACATATTCATATCAAATCATGTCATATCGTTGTCATCATATACGTATTCTTTTCCTTAATTGAGTTCGGATCATTAGTTGTAACTTTCGTATCAGCTCTAATTCGATGGATCTGTCTACGTATAAACGCGGTACACGGCGACGGGGATATCAGCGACAGTATTACCCATCCACTGAGCCTTGACCTTACATGTTCATGTTCGTGTTAGTCACAGTCGACTCTCATCCTTCAATACACATCATCATATTCATCACTTACAAAGATTATGCATATACGTAAATTTCTTTAAAATTAAGCATGTAACGTATTTTCGTATTTTTTTTATAGAAATTCATGTTCATAATATCATATACATTTTTAACATACAATATTAGTGTTCAGGGCGCTGTTAGGACTACTAACTCGACCAGGGTGCAAAATGATTGTTTTGTCCCTGTAGGCCTAATTGACCATTTTACCCTTGGACCTCAAAATTTCGACCTAAAGCCAACCAAACTCCTTAAAACACCTCAAAACATAATTACAATCATTTCCTATACATAAACTTGAGCCCGTTCCGCAACTTTTACGATTCGTTTTAAAACCTAGACCGAGATCCCGGTTTTAACCCTAATCAACAAAACTCAACCAAAATTCTCCAAATTTTAACCACAACTTATTCACACTCTACCAGCCCATAAAAAACACCATTCCGGCCATTTTGATCGCTCTAAGCATAGCTGCCACTTGCTGGAATTTTCTACGCTTTGCTTCCTTCAAACCCTACGGTACCTAACCCTCAAGAATTAGATCCTAGCCCAAACTAGATCGGACCAGCCTCAAACCAACCACTCCAAGCCCACCTCTGGACCCTACCGGACTGACCTAACCACTGCCCTCAGCCACATGCACGCAGCGAACGAGATCCACAAGATGCAAGCCCGAAACCTGATCGCACAACCCTAACTCACGGCTAGCCCCTTCGATCTTCCTTCCACCCTTGCATGAGCTGCTCTAGGACATGTCTCAGACCCACCAAGGCCTACTCCACGTCCCTAGCATGTCCTATACATCGGTACCCTCCTATTTTCCCTATCTAGCCAACCCGCACGCTCCCAAGCCAAACCGATCGGCCCCCTTGTCTAAATATGCCTCGACGTGTTCTCGGCCCTCGTCCTCCTAGTTCTCGACGTGGACAGCCCTTTAGGACCTATATCTAGCAGCCCCTTGTACAAAACCATAGAAAACGTGAGGTACATGTAGAATAGTATGCAAATTTCGTGACAAAACCTTGCCAAACGGATGCAACATAATAGGTCTAAGAATTTCTCATGCATAAACACACAAATCAGCATATAATGATGTGAATGATGAGAAAAACGAGATTCAGGGCGTGTCTTTGCGTAATTACACTCGAAACCTTTGAGATATTCGCGTAGAACTTGCACCGGAAAGACGAGGAAGAGATTCCTTGAAAGAAACTTGAGAAAACCTAAGGAGAAAGCCGCTGAAATTTCGAAGATGGCTACTGAAGTTGGGATAGGGGGCGGCCGAAGGTGAGTGTAGGAGATTAGGGTTTTTGGGATGTATATAATATAAGTAGTATAATGGGCCTTTAATTAAAATTAATGAGGTTAAGTAGAATTTTGGACCCATTATGCAATAAAATAATCTCATTAAACCCTAAAACACTCCCGTAAAATATTTCGTTTAGATACGTTTTTGAAAATATTGCCTGAATCCTCAAAAAGTCCCCGACTTGCAAAATTTTGCGTATCGGTTTAAAATATGGCTCGTTGAGTAAAAATATCTTAACAAGGCTCATTTTCGACTGTGCCCGATCTTCGTTCCTCGTTCGAGCGTGAAATACTGCTAAAAGCCCTAGTAAATGAAATCTTAATGTGCCAAGAATTAAAACACATATTTATATCACGATTATGCATTAAAAATAATTACTTAAAATACCTAAGAAATTTTGATAACTTGCATATGTGGTTCACGTGAACCCTCAAATTTTTGGGATGTTACACTTAACATACACGAAGATAAAATATTCGGTCCACCTCTGCTTGCATGTCTATATGTTTATATTCTAAAGAGTATTTTTATGTTAATATTTTATATTTTTAGTTCAGATTCTGTTTATCTTAGTGCGCGATGAAATTGTAAATTTTTTTATTTTATAGCAATGAAATTTAAACTTGAATTCAAAGTAGTCCTCTGCTTGCAACAAAAACTGCAATCCCCACATTACACAGAAGACCACTTTTGACCCCGTATAGCATAAACAAGGGCAAGAACAAAAATAACATAACGAAAAAATAGAGCCAATCACACGAATATAACAACACAAAATAAAAATAGATATTGAAAAATGAAAAGACATAAATTTACAGTAAATGTAATAATAAATATCATAATAAATAAAATAATAATGGTTATTTAATTGGATTTTTATTTAATGCTACAATAATGATTGAAAACACATCAATGAAATCACGAAAACTTCAGAAGGTTTGGAGCATGCTTAATGTTTTAAAGACTCGTGCTTCTCAAATAAAAAATGATCATTTTTTACGTCAAATATAGATGAAAAAATTTAAAACTCATGAATTTTGAAACAATAAAACTATTTTTTTGGAATAAAACATTTAGTGATGTTTTTTTTTTTATCTTCTATGTTCAATTTTCAAATATTTCATTGGTTTGAATCAGTGAAATATTTAAAATAATATCTTGCAAACACCATACAATAAATCAAACTTAATAATAATAATAATAATATAAAAATTGAACATAATAGATCAAAGGTAAATTTTCTTTAAATCCCAAAACTCAAATTTTCATTCAGTTTCTGTCAGAAAAAATATGTGTTTGCACTCACTGATCCACAAAAAATGTTTATGCACTTCCTGAACCCACACGTACTTCACAGGTTAAAATCAATACAAAATATTAAAAATATGATGCTAATATATGATATTTGAACAATAACTAATTTAAAACAGATACAAAATATAAGATTTGGAGTATAAATTTTGAATAAATTTAATTAATATCAACACTTGCAATTAAGGTTTGGGTTCTAAAAATCATATGTTAGTACAATATCTAAAATATTTGGTACTCAAATATAATATATTAATACCATATTTCTAATGTTTTGTACCGATTTTCATCCAAAAAATACAAATATGTCATTATTATCAATTTTTGCATACATATTTGAGTCCCAAAAATAATATATTAATGCCATATTTGAAAAAGTTGGTGCTCGTATATCATAAATTATTACTATATTTTCAGTGTTTATCGATTTTCATCCGAGAAAAAATATATGACACAGATAGTGGAATTACATTTTGTTGTCTATCTGCAAATGAAAACATATATTTTTCCTGACATAGAATGAATGTAAATTTAAATTTGGATTTGAGGGATTTAAGGAAATTTACACATGAATCAAACAATTTAACACAAATTTAACACATACAATAAATCAAACACAAATTAAACTCCAGTTTAAGACAATAACACAAAGATAATTTTGAAAATACACAACTCATAAATACATCACTATTTTAAAGGTAATATTAGAACAATAAAATAAATACAAAAGAAACACAATAAATTAAAATTAATAATATAATAAAAAATAAACACAATAAATCAAACACAATAAATTAAACACAAATTTAACATACACGATAAATCAAACACAAAACTAAACATCAATTTAAGACAATAAATTAAACATAAAGTACATCCACATTAATGATGATATTTATTGGTACAGACAATAAATCACCATTTTATATTATAACAATAAATTAAACAAAAATAAACACAATAAATTAAAATTAATAATAATCTAAAATAAACAAAATAAATAAAACTTAAAACTAATAATAATCTAGAAAATAAACACAATAAATTAAGCACTTAAACTCAATTTAACATACACAATAAATCAAACACAAATTAAACACCAATTTAAGACAATAAATTAAGCACAAAAACAATTTAAAAAATGCATAATTCAACTCATCATTTTAATAGAATATTAGATTACCATCTTATCACTCAAACTATTTTAAATTATCGACTTTGATATATGCTTGAAAAGAACTAATTTCGTAACTATTTTCGTTAGTGATATATATATATATATATATATATATATATATATATATATATAAGCTTTTATAATATCGTTTCATGTCAACTCATTTCATGGATATAAATATATAAGATTGTTTCAAAAAATACTTATTCTAATATATAAGTGTTATCCGACCATATTTACAATAAAAAATAATATTTTTCATAGATAACTGAAATAGAAAATTTGTTTCACAAAATTAATTGATGAGACCATCTCACAAAAGTTTTGTGCTGAAACAAATCTAAATTATGCATATTTGATCTTCTGGATTCCATTAATCATTAATAATAAATAAAATTTATAATAAATAACATTTAATATTTGCCCTTTTATTACTTAAAAAAATATATCATTTTATTCACAAAAATTACATATGTCTTCTCCATCTAAAATATAATGTTAAAAAAAATATTATTTCTCAATTATCATGGAATAAGAGTAAATACTTATTTTGACATACAAAGTACCTACTATGAGATTTCAGATACTTGATTTCGCTCTTTGAATACTCTAAATGTATAAGAAACATACTATATTTCGAATAATCACCACAAATCGGTCATTGTTGGTCTTTTCATGAAAAATACATCAGGATAACTTATTCATGTCATTTTATTTTTTTAAAAAAAACATAGTTCACCACTCATCATGAAATAAGATTAGATATTTATTTTGACCTAGAAAGTACCTATTTTGGAGTTCCAAATGCTTAATTTGGCTATTTGAATACTCCAAATGTGTAGGAAAATAATGGGTCTTCGAGCAATCACCATAAATTCTGTAATTGTTAGTCTTTTCATTGAAATTGCGTTAGGATGACTTATTCATGTCATCTAATTTTTGAAAAACACAGTTTCTCACTAATCATGGAATTAAAAAAAATACTTGTTTTGGCCGATAAAGTACATATTTTGGGGTTTTAAATATTTGATTTGGCTATTTGAATACTTCAAATGTGTAAGAAAATACTCGAGTTTCGAGTAATATTAAGTGGCTTTTGATGACGTCATTTGTGAAGTTAAAATGTGATACCTAAATTGGTACAAAGAGTATCTAATTAGATTCTACAAATACATGACATTATTCCCTAAATACACATATCCAATTATTTTAGGATGTCAAAATATAGTTTGATAATGACATTCATGAAGTAAAAATTTGATACTTAAATTAATACAAATAAGACCTTATTCGAGTCCACATACTTGATTTTATCCTTTAAATACTCAAATTCGAGTATTCAATAATGTCAAAATATATAATTTGAAGTTAATATTGAGTGGCTTTTGATGATGATATTCATAAATTAAAGATGTGGTACCTAAATTGGTACAAATAATACCTAATTTGATCCTACACATACTTGATTTTTACCTTTTTAAGACTCAATTTTAATTATTTTGGCATATAAAAAAATTTAGTTTCAAGTAATATTGAGTGAAATTTGATGTGTTATTTGTGAAATTAAAATGTGATTCCTAAATTGATAAAATGAGTATCTAATTCGAGTATATCAATACTTGATTTTACTCCATAAATACTAAAATTCAATTTTTTATGTCAAAAATACATAGTTTCAAGGTAATATTGAGTGGCCTTTGATGATGACATTTGTGAAGTAAAAATGCTGTTAAGAAAATATTATTCCCAAGAATTTTGGTGTATAACAAAAACAAGTCAGCTCGAAATCAGCTGCGGTTCGTATATGAGATATGCATCAGTTCGACCGCTCGGCTCATCAGTTGGTATATCTTCCTAACCGGCTAAAGCTCAAAGAAATCTCAACCGCTTACTTCAGACCGTTAGCAGATTCAGCTTGGACTTTAATGATTCTCAGAACCGGATCATCAAAGAGAACTATTTATTGCTCAACGACATTCTCTGACCGGCTTGATACATTCAAAATATTACACCGCCTTGAAGTCAACGTATACTTTCATCAGTTACAAGAATGATCTGCATTTATATCTTTATCCCAAAAAAGGTAGACCAAGTATAGACTTCAAATTCTGATTAAAGAAGATATTTACCATAAAAGGAACTCTTCAGGTAAAGCGCTTCAGAACTATGCCGAGCAAAAGGAACATTAAATGCTTCTATGAAAGATCATTTAATGCTCATCAAGTCGACAGCAACTCATCTGTTCAGTGGATCAGGTTAACTTTGCTACATCTTTTCCGACCGTTAAGAAGATCATATATATATTAACGGAGGGGTGTGCTAGCTAAGTTTATCTCTGGATCAACAGCTAAAAATCTTGTTGCTAGTATACACAAAGATCTCAGAGCGCTATCACAAGCTTACATAATTCATCGCTCTCTCAGCACGCTTTAAAACATAGTTGCATTCGATCTCATAAGGATCAATTTCGTGTTACTCAAAGCAAACTGAATTGTTCATATCATTAACATTTTGGTTATTTGATTTAGTCTCAGTTTCTGGTGAACAAAGTGTTCTTAAAATCCAGTAGTGTAAAGTGATCACTAAGAGTTCCAAAACAGAAAGTGTGATAAGTCCTGATTGGAGTGGGCGGTTGCAAAAAATTTGTAGAGCCAAAGTCTTTTAGTGGAAACCTTTCCAAGGGGAAGAAGGGGTGACATAGGAGTATTCATTCTCCGAACATCCATAAAAACCATTGTGTCACTTTACTTATCGCAAGCATTCTCTTTGTTTCTAATTGTTGAATAAGCCTGTTAACGTGTTCAAGTTTTTATTGGAAAGTGTGAACCGTCTTCAACACTAAATAGTGATTCACATTTCCAACCGTTAGAGAAAAATTGTTTCAACCGCCTAAAAACGGTCGAAACCAATATTTTACACGAGAAAATTTGAAAGAGTTCATTCACTCCCCCTCTAAACTCTTTCTCGATCCCAACAAGTGGTATCAGAGCGGGGTTTTCTCAAACACTGATATTCTCTTTGAATACTTATGGCTTCTTTCAATAAAACTCCGATGTTCTGTAAAGAAGATTATGATGATTGAAAAATTCGTATGCAGGCACATCTAGCAGCCCAAGATGATGATATGTGGTATATTATCACTGATGGGCCGATGAAAATCTTGAAAGTTAACACAGCTGCCGCTACAATCGAAGGTGCTCCTCAAATGGTAGAAAAGAACAGATCCGAATGGACAGCTGAAGACAAAAAGAAGGCAAATCTGGATAACGTTGCCAAAGACATCCTCTACAAGACTTTGGACAAAAATATGTTTGCCAAAATCAAAACTTGCACTATTGCTAAGAAAATATGGGAAAAACTCACTCAATTATGTGAAGGCAACGATCAGACAAAAGAAAACAAGTTAATTGTCGCCATTCAGAAGTTTGACAATGTGAAAATGAAGCCAGGAGAAACTCTGACAGAATTTGATGAACGGTTCAGTGGTATTATCATTGAACTCATTTCATTAGGAAAAGATTATTCTAATCGTGAAATTGCCTTAAAGGTTATGCGAGCTCTTCCCAGAGAATGGGATGTAAAGACTATAGCAATGCGAGAATCCAAAGATCTAAACAAGCTGGAACTTCATGACCTTTTCGCCGACCTTAAAGCATATGAGTTCGAGCTTGGGATACGAACTGAAGAAGAACCATCCACCTCTCAACAAACAAAGGCATTGGCAGCTACCACAGTGACTCTTCCGATCGAAGAGTCCACAAGTAAGAAATCGGCCTGAGCAATTAAGCAATGAAGCCACGTCTTTATTCGTTAAAAAATTCAGTACATTCATGCGTAATAATCAATCACAGATGAATAAACCTCACTTCAACAAGGACCATACTGATGATGGTCAAGCTTGTTTTAACTGTGGAAAGAAAGGACACTTTATTGCAGAATGCAACCGGCCAAGAAAAGATGAAAAGAAATCAAGTGACAGAAGACGAGTTAAAGACAACAAAAGATTCATCAAAAAGAAGAGTCAGCGAGTCTTAATTGCAGAAGAAGATAAAGGCAAATGGGCTGAATCAGAATCTGAAAAATCTATTTCTGAAGAATCTTCAAGTGAAAGTGAAGATGAGAAAGTAGAGTGTCTCATGGCCAAAGAAGATCAAGAATCTACTGATGAAATGGTATTTGACTTTAACTCTGATGAATTCACACGAGAAGATCTTGTCACCGCACTTCACGACATGGTAAATGAGTTGAAGAGGCTATCACAGCAGTTCAATGAAGCCAAAACAGAAAAACAAACTTGGAAAACAAGTTAACTCTCTCTAACTGTTCGCAGCAAAAAGAGGTTAACGGTTTGAGAGTAAAGTTAAGTCTGCTAACGGCTGAGAACGATGACCTGCGAAGATTGTTCCATGCTACTTTGAAAGAAAACAAACGGTTGATAAATACAGTCAACACTTGGAACAAGTCCTCTGTTTCTCTTAACAAGATGCATGAAATGCAGAAAGCCAGCCGGAGACAGAACCGGAATAGGTTATAGCATTAATGAATGTAGTACTTCTGAAACATCAACTCAACCGCTACTAGAGAAAGACAGTTTAAAACCAATTAAATTTGTCAGATCTAGTATGGTATATGAACATGATAAGACTGAAGATCAAAGCACTCAGAATGCAAATCTTGAAAATAACAGAAGGCGACATGGTTTAGGATACGTCGAAATTGAGAATGCTAAAACCAACAGATCATGGCTCAGACGCAGGCCAAACAAAACCGCTCACAACGGTTCAGATTGGGCCAGCAGAAAGTCAGGGTCAACTGAAAATCATTCAAAAACTAGACCTAACCATTACCACAACAGCCGACCTATTCAAAAGAGGATATCGATTGAGTGACAATGACAGACGGTCGAAACAACATACTAGAAAAGAAAAAGGGCTGCATACACCACTTGATTATGCACACAACTGCACCTAATTTCGGACACATCATGAAAAATACTTCAGGATAATTCAAGTGTGGATCCCTAAAGGACTGATAAACTCAGGACCCAAATAGAAAAGGGTACCAATCTCTTATTTAAATAATGACAGGCAACAAAGAAAAAGGGGCTGGAAGAATCCATCTGGTTCTTGGATAGTGGCTGCTCTAGGCACATAACTGGAAACAAATATCTCTTATCAGAAATAGTCAACTACAAAGGTCCAACAATCATCTTTGGTGATAATTCTAAAGGTAGAGCTGTGGGTAAAGGTAAGATTATCCACGGCAAAGTCATCATTAAAGACGTACTTCTTGTAGAAAATCTGTGTTATAACTTGATAAGCATAAGCCAACTATGTGACAAATGTTACACCGTTGAGTTTCAAAAACTCTTATGCACTGTTAAAACCTCAGCTGGTAATATCATGTTAACTGGTCATAGAGAGCAAAATACATATAAAGTCAAATGGAATGATGATTATCTTAATGCACCTACATGCTTTATTGCTTTGAATGGAAATAAAAATTGGCTTTGGCATAAATGACTCAACCATCTCAACTTTAAATCCATTGCTACTATTAGCCGACTTAAACTTGTATCTGGTTTGCCTAACATTGACTTTGCCAAAGATAGAATTTGCAATGCCTGTAAATTAGGAAAACAAGTTCGCTCTACATTCAGAAGCAGAGGAAGAAACTCATCAGCAAGATGTCTGGAACTTCTTCATATGGATTTATTTGGGCCAATACCCGTAACAAGCTTAGGGGGAAAGAAATACACTCTCGTAGTAATTGATGATTTCTCCAGATTTGCATGGTTCACATTTCTAAACTCCAAATATCAAACAACCGATCAACTAATCAAGCTGTACAAAAGACTTCAGAACGAGAAAAGCGAAGCAATTGACAGAATCAGGAGTGACAGAGGAACTGAATTTCTAAACCAATTCCTATCATCCTATCTTCAAGATCATGGAATAAAACATGAATTATCAGCGGCTAGATCACCGCAACAGAACGGAGTTGCTGAAAGAAGAAACCGCACATTAAAGGAAGCAGCTAGAACTATGCTAGCCGAATCTAGTATTTCACAAAGATTTTGGGCAGAAGCTATTAACACTGCCTGTTATACTCAAAACCGGTCCATGATCAATAAAAATCATGAAAAGACTCCATATGAGATTTGGACCGGCAAGAAACCAGAAGTTGGATACTTTCGCATTTTTGGTTGTAAGTGTTTTATTCATATAAATGGGAAAACACATCTCACTGCATTTGATGTAAAAGCTGACAATGACATATTTTTAGGATATTCAGCAGTGAGCAAAGCATACAAAGCTTATAACCAAAGAACTCTCACTGTTGAAGAATCCACGCATATTGTATTTGATGAATCTTCTATATGTCATGACAATAGTAGTAGCAGTATACATGATTTAATAAATAATCTTGATGCTACTAACCTTGAAACAAGCAGTGATGATGAGGTAGATATGAGAAAAACAGGTGGAAGCATTTCAAAAAAAAAAATCCAACCGTTCAAGAACAAACTCCACTGGTGAACGAACCGAAAGAAAACCAACAAATGCAAAACATACAAATAAAAGAAGGAGCACTGGAACAAGAAGAAGAAATCACTCATCCAATCGAGCTAAATCCATATAGACCATGTCTTCAGTGGAAAAAGGATCATCCACTCGAGCTGGTCATCGGTAACCCTACTGCTCCTCTAGAACTAGAAATCAAATGATAAATGAATTTATGCATGCTGCGTTTGTCTCTCAGATAGAACCTAAGAAAATCGATGATGCACTACTTGACACAAATTGTATAGAGGCCATGCAAGAGGAACTTAATCAGTTTGAAAGGAGTAAGGTCTGGCATCTAGTCCCTCGGCCTAATAACACTCATGTGATTGGAACTAGGTGGGTATTTAGGAACAAAATGGATGAAAACGGTTTGATTATAAGAAACAAAGCTAGACTAGTAGCTCAAGGTTATAGACAGGAAGAAGGTATAGACTTTGATGAATCATTTGCCCCACTAGCCAGGTTAGAGGCCATTAGAATATTTTTAGCATTTGCAGCATTTAAAGATTTCAAAGTATATCAAATAGATGTTAAATCTGTTTTCTTGAATGGATTGTTAAATGAGGTAGTTCATGTAGAACAACCACCCGGCTCTGTTAATCACACATTTCCTGAGTATGTTTACAAACTTGACGAAGCTCTATATGGACTAAAACAGGCCCCAAGAGCATGGTATGACACCTTAACCAACTTCTTGCTTGAGCATGGCTTCACAATCGGACGGTTGATAAAACGTTGTTTAAATTCTCAAAAATGATCATTCACTGTTTGTGCAAATATATGTGGATGATATTATTTTCAGATCAACTAACCCTAATGCTGTATGAAAGATTCTCTAAGATGATGCAGGAGCAATTTGAGATGAGCATGATGGGCGAATTAAATTACTTTTTAGGACTGAAAGTCAAGCAGTCCGAAAATGGTATATTTATCAATCAACCCAAATATACTCGAAATATGCTAAAGAAATTCTGCATGGAAAATTGCTCTCCTGCTTCCACCCCAATGAGTTCATCAATTAAACAGGATAAAGACGAAGGAGGAATCTCTGTGGACACAAAAATGTACAGAGGGTTAATTGGTTCTTTGTTATATTTGACCGCAAGTCGACCAGATATTATGTTTGCGGTTTGTTTATGTGCACGGTTTCAAGCTAAACCTATGCAATACCATTTTATTGCTTCTAAGCGTATCCTTAAATATCTTAAAGGTACTGCTAATGTGGGTCTTTGGTATCCCAAAGATTCAAGTCTCAATCTTGTAGGGTACTCAGATGCAGATTATGCCGGTTGCAAAGTCGATAGAAAAAGTACGAGCGGTTCATGTCAGTTCTTGGGCGAAAGACTAATATCATGGCTTAGTAAGAAATAGACATCAATTGCTACATCAACTGCTGAAGCGGAGTACCTTGCGGCTGGAAGTTTTTGTGCTCAGATGCTATGGATACAACAACTAAAAGACTATGGCATCCAAGCTGCTGAATCGCCCATTTTTTGCGACAATACCAGCGCAATAGCCATTACATACAACCCCGTTATGCACTCTCGGACAAAACATATTGACAGCAGACACCATTTCATCCGAGAACACGTAATGAAGAAAGAAATACGGCTTGAATATGTTCATACAAATCAACAAACTGCCGATATTTTCACAAAACCATTACCAGAGGCTAAGTTTTTACATTTCCGTAATATGCTTGATTAATTTATTTATCTTGATATAATTATTTCTTGCGTATATTCCGCTTATTGTGCAGGAAATAAACGGAAATATAAAGAGACAGTCAGCAATTCAAAATAGAAATATTTCATTAAAACAGCCGGCAACGTACATCCCTAATTTCATTTTCAACCGCCCTCGACCAGCTATCCAACCAAGCGGTCAGCCTACCGGTGGAGGTACGTAAAAAGTCATCTGAGGAAGCAATCTTTCTCAGAGTCCTCTGCTCTTTTAGGAGCATGAGGAGTTATACGCCATCATCAAAGAAGAAGTATGATGCATCAGCGACATAAAGAAGTCGCTGATATTTCATCAGAAGTGCCACCTCCTTAGAGGTAACACCTAGTCCTCCCTCAAGGGAGAACTGAAGCTCCTGGACCTCTGTCCAGACTGCCAGCGTCTTCTCAAATATGCTATCTTCAAGAGCAGCCTTGCGGGAAGCTATCACCGATTCCATAAACTCCTTCACAAGATCTGGCTCACTTGAACTGCCTGCCTTCGCCATCTTGATATCTGTTGTTTTTATCTCTGTTGTTTGTAAAACTAACCCCTCTACCTGTATTTATAGATGAGATAACATATGAAGGGTCTCTGTCTCATATTGACAGACACTAAGATTTAAAGAGGCTTTCTGTCTAAGCCATCGACGGTTCTAGTTTTCAATCCATATCCTTAGGGGGAAAAATGGTTGAGTCATTAATTAAATAGATTTCTCGACCGTTTCCTCCTAACTACATTACTCATACGGTTCATTTTACTTGGGCATGATACTCCCATGTCATTTCGTAAAAATCACTCAAACTTTTTGACTGTCTCTGATTGACGTGAAAATTTTTATTTTTAAATTTTCAAAATCAATGAGTTTACCGCCGCCCAAATTTTTTTCAAAACTTACAAAATTCTCTCCACTAACAGTCCTCCACATGGACTGACTGGTGATTATCTGAACCGCACATACATACTCTACATTTGCAACCTCATTGAGTTTACCTTGCTATTACACTCGATCGCATTTTCATCTAACTTGCAGGTGCTAAATTCAAACCCTCTCGGTAAATCAAGGAAATGGATGCCTCTATTGCTCAGAACACAGTCGCTGTTAACTTCGCGTCAATATTTTCCATGCCCAACAAATTGATGCAAGCCATGTTTCGCACGATAGAACAGTCTGGGCTTCGCTCTTTTCTGGGCTGCCGCTACAGCTACTCCGACACACTACTGAAGGAATTCTTTGATTCCGCATATATGAAAAACGGAGAAATTGTTTGTGCCGTTCAAAACAAAAACCTCCTGTTCACACAGAAGATGTTTGCTGAATTGTTCAGCCTACCCACGGAAGGAATTACTGATTTCTCCTCACTACCGGTCGAAAATATTGACATCTGGCGTAGTGCCTTCTCAGACACATACTCTCCAATCTCTCATCCAACATGTCAAAAACACGACTTAAAAATTGAATTCAGACTGTTGGCAGATATCATTGCAAAAGGACTTCTTGCCAAAGCTAGTGCTTATGATAAAATCACTTTGGAGAAATTTCTTGTTATGGCCACTATCTCATCCAAATTGCGAGTAAACTGGTCTGACGTTCTCTTCAGGATATTGGTGGCCATGATAAACAAAGAAAATCAATCGCTCCATATGCTGATTGATGTCGGGCTTCAACCGGTTGATATGATAGAAGTGGGAAAAACTAAGCTCTTCAACTGGGTATCAGTTGAAAAATTTATCAAAAAGAATCGACCGGCAGATGAGGAAATAATCTCCATCAAGACCGAAACCGGGGAAGAATTTGTGAGACAGAAGAAAACATCCAAAACCGCTTCGACAGCCAAAGAAACCAAGAGGAAGCTGGTTCTACAAACAAGTTCGATGATGAGTCCAAGGATGACGTTCCAGTCGCTCAAGTTTTTAAGAAGACAGAACTACACATTCAAAACCAACAAAGATCATACTGGTGAAACATCTTTCTGCACCGCTCGTTCCTGCCCCAATCCCTGCAATATCAGTCACTAAGTTAAAAGGGATTCAAATTACAGAACCACAGATTGAGTCCTCTTACTCCGGAGTACCTATTATTCTCTCCTCAGATAAGGGTAAACAGGTAATGATTGAAAATCCACCACAAAACAATTCAGTTCATACAGCCATAGTACTAACAACCGAGCGTGTCAATGAGGCTGTCCAGAAGAAAATAAAGATGTTCGATAAATGGGTTCAATATCGGACTGCGGTAACTTTTGATTCTTTATTTCAAACCGGCAAAATAAAAGCACCCGCTAAGCTTGAATGGTCCATTTTGGAATGGACAGAAACAGCTAATATTCAAACCGCTCTTCGTCGACGAGACTTTCTGGAACTTCAGATGAAAGAAAGCACTCTCCGAATCATCATACAGTTGAAAAGGAAAAACTTTGATCCTTTCTGTCCTACGGCCAAGGATGATTCAGCCGTCATCTCTCAACTTGAGATGGAAGCTTTGTCACTTGCTATGAGAGTCGCTCAAATGCGACATGATCTCAATCTTCCAGAAATTACAGAACAGGGAAAGTTCGACTCTCTGATTGTAATGCCCGAGATTTTGTTCTGTTAATCCGAGATTATTAATTGATAAATTGATATGATTATAGAAGGATCACTCCGAGACCAGAATTGGAAAGGCATGAGTCTTGTATGCGTGAAATCCAGTAGGCACCGCGCACATGCACGGAGACGAGGCGCGCATATGCGCGAGAAGCAAGTGCCGAGGCAGAAGACCTCGCGCATATGTGCGAGACTAGGCGCGCATATATGCGAGCATGTGAAATGCAGAAGTGCCAAGACAGTAGGTCTCGCGCATATGCGCGAAGACAGGGCGCGCATATGCGCGAGTAGTAATGTATGAACTTGTGCCACTTGTCTTGCCATGCATGGAGACATGTATATATCTCTTCAATTCATTCATAATGGAGAATTACATGAAAGAACCGAGAGCTCTTCCTAGAAATTTTCAAGCTTTTATATTCTAGAATTTGATTTGCGCAAGATCCGACCGTCAGAATTTCGATCCGAGTTGAGTTCTGTGCTTCTCTTGTCAAGAGCTTCATGAGGATGTAAGTTTTACTACTTTTCAATATGGTTTGAAAATATGGTATTGAAGGAATAATAATTTGATCTATATTATGTATTCCTGAAATTGTAGTAATCGTATAATCGAAATCGAATCGAAGAACAGACACCGTATGAAATTGTTATCATTTTCCAGATTTGATTTGATTGAGATTATGCAGATTTAGAGAATATCAGCTTGTTTGTTGTTGATTATGAGTTGGGATTGATATCTATTGATATCGAGTTGCTGGATATATTGAGATTGTGCTGTTATGCCGTCGAAACAGAATTAGATTGAGTTCTGATCATATTCAGTATTGCTTTGAGTTGTATATTGATATTGTACTTCTCGAATATATGTCATTCCAGAGTTGGTATTGAAGACTTCGAAGAAATAACAGAGCCAGACTGATATTTGATTTCGTTGACCAGACTGATCTACGAAAAGAAAGGTATAAATCAATGTTAAACCGGGAAGATACGACTCGAGTAAGAAATAGCTTGAGTTTCCAAAACCACATACTTTATTGTAATTGCTTTGATGTTTGCAATTCATGAGATTGATATGCTTAGTCTATTGATTTATAGCAAAGCATGAGTTTGAGTCTTTGGCAGAGGTGCCAAGTCACTGGACATTTGGTGGATATCGATGTGCTTAGGAGTAGATCGGCTCCTATTGTAGAGATTCGATATAGAGAGCCAATGTTTGAGAATAAGATTGTACCATCATCTAGCTGGGGAGAGTAGGTGGGAGACTTGTTACGTTCTTATTCAACCGGGATCCCTAGATAAGAGTCGAGTCAAAGAATAAGAGTTCAAGAGTTTGATTTATTTCTTTGTATCGATTTATGCTTTCGTAGACTACGATGCATGTTGTTTTATAAATGTTATATGCTTTTGTATATGTTTATATGAAATGCATGTATACGTTGTTTATACTGGGAATATATTTCTCACCGGAGTTATCCGGCTGTTGTTGTGTTTGCATGTGTGCATGACAACGGGTGGGACAGGATCAGGGTCGAGAAGAGGATGAAGAGCGAGATTAGAGTGGAGATCCGGGCCTAGAAGTAGAATTGGCTTTCAACACTTGATATGTAGTTGTTGAACCCTAGTTTGTTATGATTTTCTTTTGTACAAGACTTGTACTTTGGATCATGTTGTAGATATTAAACTTGATCTTGTAATTTGAATGAGATGGGACCTAACTTGTTATAGAATTTGTACACTTGTTTATAAGGTGTTCAACATTTTTAAAAAAATAAAAATTTTACGACCCAGTTTATTTAATTGATCCATTAAATCCTAATGACGATTGAAAAGAATGAGTTAGCGTCCGGGTCCCCACACTAGGTGGTATCTGAGTGATAGTTGTATGTTCCTTAGACAAAGATAGAAGCGAGTGAGTGGGGTAGATTGAGTTTTCTTTCCTGCTTTTGTAATGCTAGCATCATAGCATGACAACGTGTTTTATTGCTTTAGAAAATACATGTTTACCTAATTATCTGATTTGATTAGAAATGTGTATTATTGAAAGAATGAATCAGAACCGATTCTTGATCAGAGGTATGATGATCAGAGAAGGACCGAGACAAATTTGTTATATTTGGTTACTAACCATTTTGATAATCATATATACCTCCTCGAAGAATCCCAGAACAAGGTAGTACCTCAACTAATCCAATGGATGTTACAGCGGCACCTATGGAAACATTACTGAAGAGATTTCAATCATTCAAACCGCCGACTTTGAAGGGCACTGAGAATTCTATTGATTGTGAGAGTTGGCTTGATGATATTGAAATGTTGTTTGATTTCTTTGATTACACAGATGAACAAAGAGTTAGACTGATTGGGCACCAGTTGCATGACGTTGCAAAGAATTGGTGGCTCACGACTTAAGAGAGCGTTGGAGCATCGAGGTACAGTTATTACTTGGAAGATCTTTAAAGCTGAATTCTATCAACGATTCTTCCCAATATCGTACAGAAAAGACAAGGGTGTAGAGTTTGCTAATCTGAGACAGGATCATTTGAATATTGAAGAATATGTGGCCAAATTCTCTACCTTGTTATGATTTGCTCCTCATATTGCTGAGAATGATGAAATAGTGGCTGATCAGTTTATTAATGGGTTGAATCCAGATATTTTTACAATGATAAATGCAGGGCGACCCAATAATTTTGCTGATGCTCTGAACAGAGCAAAGGGAGCTGAAGCAGGCCTGATTAAACAGAAAGGAGCCTCGTATGTTGCCCAGCCACAGAAACAGCAACAACCCTCTGCTCAGTTCTACCAATCCCCTCCCAAATTTGATAGTGGTGGTAGCAGCAGTGGAAAGAAAGATAATCCGAAAGCTCGAGGAAAACAGTTTAAGAAATCTGGTAGTAGTTCATCTAGCTCCAGTGGTTCACGACAGAATCAGAGTTATGCAGGGGTCTATTGCAGAACTTGTGGAGGAAGACATCCCACAGAGCAATGCTAAGGAGTGTTTGGTAGTTGCAATATCTGTCGACAGCAAGGACATTTTGCCAGAGTCTGTCCACAGCGAGGTTCTCAACGATCACAGGGAGCAGAATCATCTGGATCAGTGGCTTAAACTGGTAGACGATCATCTGCTGTTCACTCTTTCCAGCCACCTACTACTCAGTCACAGCCGAGGCCATGAGGAAGCCAGACTGTTAGCCAGCCTCCGAGACAGCAGGCCAGAGTATTTGCATTGACTGAAGAACAGGCACAGGAAGCACCTAATGATGTTGTTGCAGGTAAATGTTCTCTTTGTGGTTATCCTGCTTATGTATTGATTGATACGGGTGCATCCCATACTTTTATATCTGAGCGATTTGCCTTGATACATGATTTGCCTGTTGAGTCATTATCTACTGTAGTATTTGTCTCTTCACCTTTGGGGAGAGGTCTTATATCAGTGAAGTCTGTTAAACGTTGTATGCTACAGTATGACGGTAATGAGATTGAGTTAGATTGCATTGTACTCGGTTTGTCTGATTTTGACTGCATTATCGATATTGATATGCTGACCAAGTACAGAGATACCATAGATTGTTTCCAGAAAATTGTAATATTCAGACCTGAGATGGCTGATGATTGGAAATTTTACGGTAAGGGTTCCAGAGCTCGAATTCCTTTGATATTTGTGCTGTCTATGACTCGATTATTACAGAAAAGAGCATAGAGGTTCCTTGTGTATTCAGTAGATGTACTGAAATCGAGCCCGTCATTGACAGATTTGCTAGTGGTATGTGAGTTTGCTGATGTCTTTCCAGATGAGATTCCGGGTTTGCATCCAATCCGAGAGATAGACTTCAGCATTGAATTGATACCAGGTACACTTCCTATTTCTAAAACTCCATATAGAATGGCACCGATTTAATTGAAAGAATTGAAAGATCAGTTAGAAGATTTACTGGCCAAGGGTTACATTAGACTGAGTGTTTCTCCTTGGGGTGCTCCAGTACTATTTTTCAGAGAGAAAGATGGTTCAATGAGACTCTGCATTGACTATCGGCAATTGAACAAGGCTGCGATAAAGAATAAATATCATTTGCCTCGTATTGATGATTTATTTGATTAGTTGCAGGGTTCTTCTGTTTATTCCAAGATCGATCTGAGATCTGGATATAATCAGCTGAGAGTCAGAGATTCTGATATATCAAAGACAGCTTTCAGAACCAGGTATGGCCACTATGAGTTTATAGTCATGCCGTTTGGTTTAATGAATGCTCCAGCTGTATTTATGGGTTTGATGAACCGTATATTTCAGAAATATCTTGATGACTTTGTGATTATCTTTATTGATGACATTCTGATTTATTCCAAGAATATGATTGATCATGCTGAGCATTTGATAACCGTATTGAAGATTCTGAGAATTGAGAAATTGTATGCAAAGCTGTCTAAATGTGAATTTTGGCTTAAACAAGTTGTCTTTTTGGGACACATTATATCTAGAGATGGTGTTTCTGTGGATCCTAGCAAAGTTGAGGCTGTGATCAGTTGGCCTAGACCGACATCAGTGCCAGAGATACGCAGTTTTATTGGTTTAGCAGGATACTATCGTCGATTCATTAAAGATTTCTCCAGTATTGCGAAGCCGATTACTCAACTGACCTAGAAGAATGCCCCATTTGTTTGGTCAGAAGCTTGTGAATCAAGTTTTCTGGAGTTGAAGAAGAGATTAACCAGTGCTCCTATGTTGATTATTCCGTCAAATACTGGTGATTTTGTTGTTTATAGTGATGCTTCTCACAGAGGAATAGGTTGTGTTTTGATGCAGCGAGGACATGTTATTGCTTATGCCTCGAGACAATTGAAACCACATGAGACTTGCTATCCGATTCATGATCTTGAATTGGATGCCATCATATTTGCATTGAAGATTTGGCGTCACTACCTATACGGTGAGAAATTTGAAATTTATTCTGATCATAAGAGTATGAAATATCTATTTTCACGGTCAGAATTGAATATGAGACAACGAATATGGCTTGATTTATTGAAAGATTTTGATTGTAAAATCAAATATTATCCGGGAAAATCAAATGCAGCAGCTGATGCACTGAGTCGAATTTGATTGAAGATTGCTGTCTTTCTGGATTGGTGTTTCGAATTTGATTGAAGATTGCTGTCTTTCTGGATTGATATTTGAGACAGATTGTCAACCTTTGAGACTCTATGCTATTCAAGTTGAACCAGAGTTTATTTTTCGAATCAAAAAAGCACAGAAAGTTGATCAGAATGTTCAGAACTCGATTTTGATGGTCAGATAAGGGCATAAATCAGAATATCAGGTTCGTGATGATGTATCATATGTGAATAATCGAATTATTGTGCCAGATGTTTCAGATTTGAAATAGTAGATTTTGACAGAAGCGCACAGTAGTCGTTTGAGTACTCATCCTGGTGGCAGAAAAATGTACAATATTCTGAAGAAACAGTTTTGGTGGAAACAAATGAAAGCAGATATTGCAGAGTTTGTATCCAAATGTTTGAATTGCCAACAGGTGAAAGCAGAAAGGAAGAAACCAGGAGGTCTGTTGCATAGCTTATCTATTCCAGAATGGAAATGAGATCACATTTCCATGGATTTTGTTACGAAGCTACCACGATCCTTCAGAGGTTGTGATGCGATTTGGGTCGTTATTGACATATTGACCAAATCAGCATGTTTTATTCCTTACAGAATGACATACAGACACGACCAGATGGCAGTGATTTATGTCACAGAAGTGGTCAGATTGCATGGTGTGTCCTAAGTCTATTGTATCAGATCGTGATTCTCGATTTACTTCGCACTTTTGGCACAGTTTGCAACAAGCTCTAGGTATGAAATTACATTTGAGTACTGCATATCATCCTCAGACAGGCGGACAGTCAGAGCGGACTATCCAGACATTGGAAGATATGCCGAGAGCTGTAGTGCTAGACTTTGGCACTAGTTGGTAGGATTCTTTGTCACTTTGTGAATTTTCGTACAACAATAGCTATCAGACGAGTATAGAGATGGCTCCGTTTGAAGCGTTGTATGGCAATAAATGCAGATCCCCTCTCTATTGGGATGAGATATCTGTGGTACCTGAACTTGGACCTGATATGATTCGAGATATGACTGAGAAAGTAAAGCTGATTCAACAGAGAATGAAGACAGCTCAGAATAGACAGGCCAAATATGCGAATATTCAACGTCGACCGTTGGAATTTGAGCAAGGAGACAAAGTATTCCTGAAGATTTATCCTTTCAGAGGCATTGTCAAATTTGGCAAGAAAGGAAAATTATCTCCTCGTTATATTGGGCCGTATGAGATTCTTGAGAAGATAGGTACTCATGCCTATCGACTCGCTATTCCTCCTTCTCTATCTGGGATATATGACGTCTTTCATGTGTCTATGTTGAGGAAATATCTTCCTGATGCTTCTCATGTTCTTCAGCCAGACGAGGCAGAACTTGATGAAAATCTGAGTTATTTTGAGAAACCGATCCAGATTCTAGATCGTAAAGAAAAACAGCTTAGAACGAAGACTATTCCGCTTGTGAAAGTTCAGTGGAGTCGTCATGGCATTGAAGAAGCTACTTGGGAAACTGAATCAGATATGAGACAGAAATTTCCAGAGTTATTTCATTGATGTGAGTTTATTATTTAGCTTATGTTATATATTCTGCTTGTTTTATGTGATTTGATTGCCTGTGATTTCGGGGACGAAATCAGATCTTAGAGGGGGAGAAATGTAATGCCCGAGATTTTGTTCTGTTAATCCGAGATTATTAATTGATATATTGATATGATTATAGAAGGATCACTCCGAGAGCAGAATTGGAAAGGCAAGAGTCTTGTATGCGTGAAATCCAGTAGGTATCGCGCACATGCGCGGAGACGAGGCGCGCATATGCGCGATAAGCAAGTGCCGAGGCAGAAGATCTCGCGCATATGCGCGAGACTAGGCGCGCATATGCGCGAGCATGTGAAATGCAGAAGTACCGAGACAGTAGGTCTCGCGCATATGCGCGAAGATGGGGCGCGCATATGCGTGAGCAGAAGAATTGGTCATGCGCCGAGACAGTAGGTCTCGCGCATATGCGCGAAGACAGAGCGCGCATATGCGCGAGCAGTAATGTATGACTTGTGCCACTTCTCTTGCCATGCATGGAGACATGTATATATCTCTTCAATTAATTCAAAATGGAGAATTACAGGAAAGAACCGAGAGCTCTTCCATGGAAATTGTCAAGCTTTTATATTCTAGAATTTGATTTGCGCAAGATCCGACCGTCAGAATTTCGATCCGAGTTGAGTTCTGTGCTTCTCTTTTCAAAAGCTTCAAGGTGATGTAAGTTTCACTACTTTTTTTAATATGGTTTGAAAATATGGTATTGAAGGAATCATAATTTGATCTATATTATGTATTCCTGAAATTGTAGTAATCGTATAATCGAAATCGAATCGAAGAACAGACACCGTATGAAATTGTTATCATTTTCCAGATTTGATTTGATTGAGATTATGCAGATTTAGAGAATATCAGCTTTTTTGTTGTTGATTATGAGTTGGGATTGATATCTATTGATATCGAGTTGCTGGATATATTGAGATTGTGCTGTTATGCCGTCGAAACAGAATTAGATTGAGTTCTGATCATATTCAGTATTGCTTTGAGTTGTATATTGATATTGTACTTCTCGAATATATGTCATTCCAGAGTTGGTATTGAAGACTTCGAAGAAATAACAGAGCCAGACTGATATTTGATTTCGTTGACCAGACTGATCTACGAAAAGAAAGGTATAAATCAATGTTAAACCGGGAAGATACGACTCGAGTAAGAAATAGCTTGAGTTTCCAAAACCACATACTTTATTGTAATTGCTTTGATGTTTGCAATTCATGAGATTGATATGCTTAGTCTATTGATTTATAGCAAAGCATGAGTTTGAGTCTTTGGCAGAGGTGCCAAGTCACTGGACATTTGGTGGATATCGATGTGCTTAGGAGTAGATCGGCTCCTATTGTAGAGATTCGATATAGAGAGCCAATGTTTGAGAATAAGATTGTACCTTCATCTAGCTGGGGAGAGTAGGTGGGAGACTTGTTACGTTCTTATTCAACCGGGATCCCTAGATAAGAGTCGAGTCAAAGAATAAGAGTTCAAGAGTTTGATTTATTGCTTTGTATCGATTTATGCTTTCGTAGACTACGATGCATGTTGTTTTATAAATGTTATATGCTTTTGTATATGTTTATATGAAATGCGTGTATACGTTGTTTGTACTGAGAATATATTTTTCACCGGAGTTATCCAGCTGTTGTTGTGTTTGCATGTGTGCATGACAACTGGTGGGACAGGATCAGGGTCGAGAAGAGGCTGAAGAGCGAGATTAGAGTGGAGATCCGAGCCTAGAAGTAGAATTGGCTTTCAACACTTGATATGTAGTTGTTGAACCCTAGTTTGTTATGATTTTCTTTTGTACAAGACTTGTACTTTGGATCATGTTGTAGATATTAAACTTGATCTTGTAATTTGAATGAGATGGGACCTAACTTGTTATAGAATTTGTACACTTGTTTATAAGGTGTTCAACATTTAAAAAAAAAATTTTACGACCCAGTTTATTTAATTGATCCATTAAATCCTAATGACGATTGAAAAGAATGAGTTAGTGTCCGAGTCCCCACACTGATGGAAATTGATATGGGTGGATTTTACTTGTTTTTCATATCGCATTATGTCCCGTTGTGCTGCATTTATCATTTAGATTACATGCATTATGTATTATTTTAGCATAATTTATGTTTTATTGTTGCTCATGCGTTTAGTTGGTGAAAATGCAGGTGAGTCGTGCATAAACTGAAAATTAAAGAAAAAAATTCGAAAGCCATCCGTCCGGACGCACATTCACATCCGCCCGGGCGCCTCCAAGGCGTGAGAGAAGGATTTTTTGCGAAATTCATCCGCCAGGGAAGAAACTTATGTTCGCCCTGGACGCGTCAAAGAAAAATAAAAATACAAGATTTGCGCAAGCCATCCGCCCGGGCGGAAACTTATGTCCGCCCGGGCGCGTTTTTAATTTTGGGAAGATTTTTTGGACGATTTCTTCCCTTAATTCTGAATATGGATGATATGGAAGGGTTGAGGGCACGATTTTGGAGATCATTCAGACATTATTCAGCAGTCACCGAAGCCTTGGAGAGGATTTCGTGCTTGGATTGAAGATTCGAAGATTTCCGGGCATCGTCTTTGCGTTTTTCATCAAATCTAGTATTTCTAACTTAGTTTTGATCTTTTAAACATTGTTGTGTTTATTTTTATTATGAATTCAAGTAGCTAAACTTAAATATTTGTTGGGATTTAAGGGGATCCTACCCCAAACTTTGATTTGATTAATTTATGTGATGATTTGTGATTTATTCTTGATATTACTACTGTTTTATTGTGTTGTTAGAGCGTCTCTAAATTTGGCAACATTTTTATATTACGAGTGAGTTTGAGAGAATAGCTTGTGATAGGAACGAGTAGTATAATCCGTGGATCTACAATTTACATAGACATATGAAATTGGATACGCGCCGATAGTTATAGTCCTAAGGGTCGAAAACTAGGGGATTTCATAGATCGATATGCGATTCATTCTTGATAAATAATTAAAGAAATTTAATTACTTCACTGAATAGAATTAGGTTGGCATAGCTCGAGAGTGTGTGTTCAATTGAATAGGAAATCCTGTCGGAGGCGTAGATCAATATCGAACGAATTAGTTAATTAACGAGGGGTAGGTGAACCGATATTCCCAACAAATTCACTTCTCATTGAATTTTAATCAACCATTCTAGATATCATATTTCATTATTTAATTCTTGAATCTTTTTAATTGTATATTTATTTGAGCATAGTAGTAATAAACAATCAATCAAATTTTGTTGCTAAAGATTTGATAACTGAAAATAATAATTGTAAAGTACAGTCTTCAGTGGAACGATACTCGTACTCACGTACATTATACTATTACATGACGATCTGACCTCAGAACAGTTTCAAGCCATCCTCACTAAAAAGGATTCCTCATATACTTCTCCCGGTACAAACACTAAACCTTCTTCACCAATACTTACCGTGACAGCTCAACCGGGTAATAAAGAGAACATTATGCCTCTTTCTGGAAAACTCACGCCTGAAGACTTTCCAAGTGCTGAAACACAAAGTCATCAGATTACCACCGACATTCCATCTGAGTCTCCCACAATCTCTGCCATGGATCAGTCTACCCAACTGCCTCCACTTGATCTTTCAGCTGCTCAAACTGTTTCTGTTGATGAGGCAGAGAAGTTTTTATCCGACTTTGATAAACTGTCACCTTCCAAGATCAAACAGTCATCTTCACCAGGTTCTCCCACCAAGGATGATCCAACAGCTCTTTCAGAACAGCTGATGACCTCCCCCAAGGAATTGCATACAACCCAGCTGAACAACCCCTTTGATGTATGCAAACTCTCCTCCACCAAGTTCTTCGCCAGCAAAACCAGAGGAACCAGATGTCACTGGATCTAAACCGTCTGCTTCTGCTGAAAACATTGATCAACCTATTCAGAGCATTACGGATGGACTCCTTGAGCCTGAACCATCAAAATTCGCTGGTAAGCTATCCTCCTCTCAACTGGTATCTTTCAAGAACAGGTTATTATCTGAAGACGACATACCTGAAGACCAAGATGTTCTAGAAGAAAGCTTCCAGCAGCAGATTCTGACCAGGTTGATCACCATGGATCAATCCATTTTGGCTCTCAATCGAAAACAATTTGATCTCAAGGAGGACTTTCGATCAGTCAAGACTGCTTTCCGTAATGATCTTTCCGCCATGAAAACGAGTTTTTCTCTCATGCTAGCAAAACATAATTCTGCTCATCTTAACCTGTGCATTGGCCTATCAGAGCAAATGACACATTTTCAAACAAATTTGGAACAACGCCTTGATGCCCAAGGTGCTTAGCTTGCAGAAATCATGGAATTTCTTGTTCATGGTGATGTCAAAAAGGGGAAAAGAGAGCGACAAAAGGCAATTCAAGAAGCAGAAATATCTGTTATGAAGGAATTGCATGAATTGAAAGAAAAAGAAGACAAGGAGAAAAGCAGTGGAACAAAGTAAAAGGTCCAAAGAAACTCTTGTTGCCAATTTTCTTACAACAGCTGGTAACTTTGTTTATTGTAATTTCATTCACTTAATGAAATACAATATTTTCGCTCTTATATATCTTCGTCAATATTTTTATGATTCATAGCCCTACAGCTAGGTTTTGTCATCACCAAAAAAAGGGAAAATTGTTAAGAAAATATTATTCCCAAGAATTTTGGTGTATGACAAAAACAAGTCAGCACGAAATCAGCTGCGGTTCGTATATGAGATATGCATCAGTTCGACCGCTCGGCTCATCAGTTGGTATATCTTCCTAACCGGCTAAATCTCAAAGAATTCTCAACCGCTTACTTCAGACCGTTAGCAGATTTAGCTTGGACTTTAATGATTCTCAGAACCGGATCATTAAAGAGAACTATTTATTGCTCAAAGACATTCTCTGACCGGCTTGATACATTCGAAATATTACACCGCCTTGAAGTCAACGTATACTTTCATCAGTTCCAAGAATGATCTGCATTTATATCTTTATCCCAGAAAGGGTAGATCAAGTATAGACTTCAAATTCTGATTAAAGAAGACATTTACCATAAAAAGAACTCCTCAGGTAAATCGCTTCAGAACAATGCCGAGCAAAAGGAACATTAAATGCTTCTATGAAAGATCATTTAATGCTCATCAAGTCGACAGCAACTCATCTGTTCAGTGAATCAGGTTAACATTGCTGCATCTTTTCCGACCTTTAAGAAGATCACATATATATTAACGGAGGAGTGTGCTAGCTAAGATTATCTCTGGATCAACAGCTAAAAATATTGTTGCTAGTATACACAAAGATCTCATAGCGCTATCACAAGCTTACATAATTCATCGTTCTCTTAGCACGCTTTAAAACATCGTTGCATTCGATCTCCTAAGGATCAATTTCGTGCTACTCAAAGCAAACTGAATTGTTCATATCAGTAACCTTTTGGTTATTTGATTTAGTCTCAGTTTCTGGTGAACAAAGTGTTCTTAAAATCCAGTAGTGTAAAGTGATCACTAAGAGTTTCAAAACAGGCAGTGTAGTAAGTCCTGATTGGAGTGGGCGGTTGCAAAAAATTTGTAGAGCCAAAGTATTTTAGTGGAAACCTTCCCAAGGGGAAGAAGGGGTGACGTAGGAGTATTCATTCTCCGAACATCCATAAAAACCATTGTGTCACTTTACTTATCGCAAGCATTCTCTTTGTTTCTAATTGTTGAATAAGCCTGTTAACGTGTTCAAGTTTCTATTGGAAAGTGTGAAACGTCTTCCGCACTAAATAGTGGTTCACATTTCCAATCGTTTAAGAAGAATTGTTTCAACAGCCTAAAAACGGTCGAAACCAATATTTTACACGAGAAAATTTGAAAGAGTTCATTCACCTCCCCCCCTCTATACTTTTCCGATCCCAACAAATGTAATTTCTAAATTAATACAAATAATACATAATTCGATTCCAGAAATACTTGATTGTATCCTTTAAAGACTCAAATTTGATTATTCGACGATGACAAAAAATATAGTTTGAAGTTAATATTTTCTATGGTGTCATTCGTGAAGTAAAAATGTAATACCTAAATTGGTATAAGGAAAACCTAATTCGAGTTAAAAAATAGTTGATTTTACCCCCTAAATACGCATATCCGATTATTTGGAGATTTCAAAATGAATAGTTTGAAGTTAATATTGAGTAGCATTTGATAATGACATTCGTGAAGTAAAAATGTAATGTTTAATTTAATAATAATAGTACCTAATTCGACTTCATGGATATTATTGAGTGACCTTTGGTAATGGCACTAACAAAAGCTATAAACTTCAAACTATATTCTTTTTACATTCGTGAAGTAAAAATGTGATGCCTAAAAATGTGACATATTACTTATTTGATAATGAAATCCGTGAATTATAAATGTGATACATAAAATGTGACATTAAAAATGTTTAATTTGACATCTCAAATAATCGAATATGAATATTTATGGGGTAAAATCAACTATTTGTAACTCGAATTAGGTTTCATTGTACCAATTTATGTATCACATTTTTACTTCAACATCATAGAAAATATTAATTTCAAACTAAATAGGGTAAAATCAAGTATTTCGTGACTCGAATTAGGTATTATTTGTATTAATTTAGGTATCACATTTTTACTTCACGAATAATATCATCAAAGACAACTCAATTTACCTTAGAGCTATATATTTTGACATAAAAAATTAATTGAATTTTAGTATTTATAGAGTAAAATCAAGTATTAGTACACTCGAATTAGATACTATTTGTACAAATTTAGGTATCACATTTTAACTTCACAAATGACACATCTAAAGTCACTCAATATTACTTGAAATATTTTGTTGTATGTCAAAATAATCAAAATTGAGTCTTAAATTGGTAAAATCAAGTATATGTATAATCGATTTAGGTGCTATTTGTACCTATATTTAGGTACCAAATATTTAATTCACAAATTTCATCATCAAAAGTCACTCAATATTAACTTCAAATAATATATTTTGACATCCTCAAATAATCGAATTTGAGTATTTAAAAGGTAAAATCAATTATTTGTGGACTCAAATTATGTATTATTTGTATTAATTTAGGTATCAAATTTTTTATATTATGAATGTCATCATCAGTGCTACTCAATATTAACTTCAAACTATATTTTGACATCCACAATTAATTGGATATGAGTATTTAGAGAGTAAAATCATGTGTTTGTAGACTCTAATTAGATATTCTTTATACCAATTTAGGTATCACATTTTAACTTCACAAATGACACCATCAAAAGTCACTTAATATTATTTAAACTCGAGTATTTTCTTACACATTTGAAGTATTCAGATTCCCAAATCAAATATCTGGAACTCCAAAATAGGTATTTTATAGGTCAAAAAAAATATTTTTCTAATTCCATGATTAATGAAAAACTGTTTTTTTTTTCAAAAATTAGATGACATGAATAAGTCATTCTAACGCAATTTCAATGAAAAGACTAACAATTATTGAATTTATTGTGATTGCTCGAAAATCTAATATTTTCTTACACATTTAAGTATTCAAAAAACCAAATTAAGCATTTGGAACTCCAAAATAGGTACTTTGTAGGTCAAAATAAATATTTAATATTATTTCACGATGAGTGGTTAACTATGTTTTTTTAAAAAATAAAAATAAAATGACATGAATAAGTTATCATAATGCATTTTTCATGAAAAAACTAACAATGACTGAATTTTATTTATTACTCAAAAATATAGTATTTTTTTTTATACATTTGAAGTATTCAAATAGCAAAATTAGATATCTAAAGCCTCATAAGAGATACTTTGTAGGTCAAAATAAGTATTTAATTTTATTCCATGATAATTGAGAAATAATAATTTTTTTAAAATTATATTTTAGATGAAGAAGACATGTGTAATTATTGTGGATAAAATTATATATATATATATATATTTAAATAATAAAGGGCAAAATTGTAACTTTGGGTTTGTAGGGAATTAAAACTAAAATTATATCATTATTAAAACTATATTGATTCTTAAAAAATTGTGATAAGATACTTTAATTCAAAGATGTGTGGAGAGATTTTTCAACAATTTATCGAATTAATAACTAAATGAAACAATTGTTATGAAAAAGTAAAAATTTATGGTAAAAAGTAAAAATCTCCAACTCTCGAAATTATCAAACTACACATTTTATAATATTTTTCTCTCAACTCACTTGTGATTTCTTCACAAATGAGAGATCTATTTATAGAAAATCTTTACAAATAATCCAAAAATAAATTCATCATTACACACTAATTTTCAATATTAACAACTCTTATTTTCAATATTCAAATATTCAACATTCAAATATTCAATACACACATTTTAAATATTATTTTTTAACACTCCCCCTTGTGATGATGATCATAATGATTGTCTTCATTACATGTTTTTATACTGCCTCAGTTAAAAACCTTACTATGAAAAACCCATTGGGATAAAAACCATAGTAAGGGAAAAAGAGTGCAGTCACGTAAACTCCTCCTAATGTTGACACGAACAATTCTTCACAAATTTCGTAGATTGCGCATCCCAATATTATGTATGTGCTTTCTGAATATTGTCGTAGGACGTGCCTTTGTGAAGAGATCTGATTAATTTTCCCTTGATTGAATGTGACGAACATCAATATATTTATTCTTCTCAAGCTCCTTGGTGAATGCGAAAAACTCAGGAGGAATATGTTTAGTTCTGTCACTTTTTAATGTATCCTTCTTTCATTTGAGCAACACATGCAGCATTATCTTCATATAGTATCACGGGCTTCTCGTCAAATGATAATCCACATGAGATTTGGATATGTTGAGTCATTGATTTTAACCACACACATTCACGGCTTGCTTCATGTAGTGCAATAATCTCGGCATGATTTGATGAAGTTGTTACGAGTGTTTGTTTCTGTGAACGCCAAGAAATTGTAGTGCCTCCACGAGTAAATACATACCCAGTTTGAGAACGTGCCTTGTGTGGATCAGATAAGTATCCAGCATCAGCATAACCAATTATACTTGGATTAGCATCTTTTGAATACAAAAGTCCCAAGTCTGTCATTCCTCGTAGATAACGGAATATATGTTTAATTCCGTTCCAGTGTCTCTTTGTTGGATATGTGCTAAATCTTGCCAATAAATTTACGGCAAAAGATATATCAGGCCTTGTACAATTTGTAAGATAAATAAGGGCACCTATAGCACTTATATATGGTACTTCTGGACCAAGAATATCTTCATCATCTTCACATGGACGGAATGGATCATTTTCTATGTTTAATGATATAACAACCATTGGAGTACTTAAAGGATTTGATTTATCCATATTAAAACGTTTAAGGATCTTTTCTGTATAATTTGTCTGGTAAACAAATATTCCACATTCTTTTTGTTCAATTTGTAAACCCAGACAATATTTGATTTTTCCAATATCTTTCATTTCAAATTCTTCCTTCAAGTATGACACAACTTCTTGAAATTCCTTGTTCGTTCCAATGATGTTTAAATCATCAACATATACAGCAATAGTTACGCATCCGGATGTTGTTTTCTTACTGAAAACACAAGGACATATTGAATTATTTACATATCCCTTTTTCATCAAGTGATCATTTAGCCGATTATACCACATTCGGCCGGATTGCTTTAACCCATATAATGATCTTTGTAATTTCACAGAATAAAATTCTCTGGGTTTTGAACTTTGTGCTTCAGGCATCTTAAATCCTTCACGAATTTTCATATATATATTACTATCAAGTGATTCATATAAGTAAGCTGTAAAAATATCCATAAGACGCATTTCTAAATTTTCAGATACCGCCAAACTAATCAAATAGCGAAACGTAATTGCATCCATCACGGGAGAATACGTTTCTTCATAATCAATTCGAGGCCTTTGAGAAAAACCTTGCGCAACAAGTCGAGCTTTATATCTTACAATTTCATTTTTCTCATTTCCCTTTCGAATAAAAACCCATTTGTATCCAACAGGTTTTACGCCTTCAGGTGTAAAGACTATAGGTCCAAAAAAATTACGTTTATTTAGCGAATCTAATTCAACCTGGATGTCATCTTTCCATTTTATCCAATCATGCCGATTTTTACATTCACCAAAAGATTTTGGTTCATGATCTTCATTATCATTTATGATGTCCATTGC
The DNA here is from genome assembly GCF_025594145.1 of Primulina tabacum. NCBI lineage: Eukaryota > Viridiplantae > Streptophyta > Magnoliopsida > Lamiales > Gesneriaceae > Primulina > Primulina tabacum. The sequence continues at coordinate 30,486,655 of NC_134563.1, forward strand.
CACATTATAAGAAAATATATCATCAATTTCTTCTATATCTTTTCGATTCCATATTTTTCCAGTATTAATATAATTGATAGAGATTTCACGATTCTCGTCGGTTTGTGGTTCTGACAGAATATTTTCATCATCATGTGTTTATTCAGGAACATCATTCTCTATTTTGTGATCATCATGTGTTTCTTCAGGAACATCATTCTCTATTTTGTGATCATCGTGTTTCTCTATGAATTTTCTTTTTCGAGGATTTTTATCCTTGGAACCGACTGGTCTTCCACGCTTCAGGCGTTTGATGACATTATGAGTATCTTCAATTTGTTTCTTCGGATTTTCAATTCGAGTAGGGGAATTTGCAGCATGTATATATGATTTAGTTATCCCCTTTTGTGTCTGCAAATGCATCTGGTATTTGATTTGCTATTCTTTGCAAGTGCACAATTTGTTGTATATCTTTTTCACATTGTTTTGTTCTTGGATCCAGATGTAACAATGATGATACATACCATGTAATTATTTTTTCGGTATGTTTCTTTTCTCCCCCTAACATTGGGAAGATTTCCTCATTAAAATGTCAATTAGCAAAACGCGCTGTGAACACGTCGCCTGTCTGAGGTTCAAGATATCGAATGATTGATGGAATATTATAACCGATATAAATTTCAATCTTTCTTTGAGGTTCCATTTTCTTTCGTTGAGGTGGTGCAATAGGCACATACATCATACATCCAAAAATTCTTAGATGAGAAATGTCTGTTTCTTTACCAAATGCAAGCTGCAATGGGGAGTATTTATGATATGCACTTGGTCTGATGCGAATTATTGCAGCGGCATGTAAAATTGCATCTCCCCACATAGAAATAGGTAGATTTGTTTTCATAATCATTGGTCTAGCAATCAGTTGCAGACGTTTAATCAATGATTCAGTCAATCCATTCTGTGTATGCACATGAGCAACAGGATGCTCAACAATGATTCCCATAGACATACAATAATCATTGAAAGTTTGGGAAGGGAATTCACCAGCATTATCAAGTCTAATTTTCTTGATTGTATAATCGGGAAATTGATTCCTCAATTTTATTATTTGAGCAAGTAATCTTGCAAATGCAACATTTCATGTTGACAATAAACATGCATGTGACCATCTGCTGGAAGGCATCAATCAATACCATAAAGTATCTGAATGGTCCACATGGTGGATGAATTGGTCCACAAATATCACCCTGAATACGTTCAAGAAACATTGATGATTCAGTTTGGATTTTGACTGGTGATGGTCTTATAATAAGTTTTCCAAGAAAACATGCTTTACATTGAAACTTATTATTCTGAAATATCTTCTGGTCTTTCAGCGGATGACCATGTGTATTTTCTATAATTCTTCGCATCATTGTTGAACCAGGATGTCCTAATCGATCATGCCAATTGGTTAATATTGAAGAATTATCAACTACCATGTTTGATTCAATGGGACTTATATGTGTATAATGCAATCCAGTAGGGAGCATTGGTAGTTTTTCAATCACATATTTCTTTCCTGATTTACATGTGATAAGACACATATATTTCTCATTCCCTTCATTCATTGTTTGAGTATCATACCCATGGGAGTATATATCATTAAAACTCAACAAATTTCTTTTCGATTGTGGTGAATATAAAGCATCATTGATTAAAAATTTTGTACCATTAGGTAACAAAAATTGTGCTTTACCACATCCTTTAATCAAGTCTACAGGACCTGATATTGTATTCACCATTGTTTTTGTTGGTTTTAGATTCAAGAAATATCTTTTATCTCAGGAGGATAGTGTGCGTTGTACCACTATCGGGTATGCAAACTTCAGCTTTGTTCATAGCATTTTCTATGTTTGAACTTCAAAAAAATATGCAATGAAATAAAATTACTGACAATACATTTATAAAATAAAATACAATACAATACATATGTAAAAAAATATAGCACACGATAAAACATTATCATACGGATATATTTTACATATTTATTCCACCAGCAAATTGATCATTGTCTGATAAATCAATCAGAAAATCTCCGGCATCAAAATGAGTTGAATCACTCAAAGGTTCACTCTGTTCAGTGAAGTTGGTCTCATTTTCTTTCCCCTTTATTGATTCTTTATAAAGTTTACAAAGGTGCTCAGGGGCTCGACAAATACGGGACCAATGTCCTGGAGTACCACATCTGAAATAAGAACTTTCAAATCTTTTTGAGTGATTCTTATTAACGCTCATACTTTCATGATGCATTTCTGTGGATGGTTTGGGACACTCTTTTGAGATGAGTTATGGAAGTAACTATCTCGATTATTTTCAAAACCACGGTCGCGTCCACGACCACGACCACCTCCACGTCCACGTCCACGTCCACGACCACAACCTCGATTTCGTCCTCGACCAAAATCTTGTCTATAACTTTGATTTTGGTTTCCAGATTTAAATTCATTTTTGTTTACGACATTTACTTCAGGAAATGCCGTTGAACCAGTGGGTCGTGCCTGATGATTTCTCATTAACAGCTCATTATTCTTTTCCGCCACTAGGAGACAGACGATAAGTTCAGAATATCTCGAAAATCCACGCACTCTATATTGTTGTTGTAGAGTTATATTCGATGCGTGAAAAGTGGAAAATGTTTTTTCAAGCATTTCCAATTCAGTAATCTCGTGTCCACAAAATTTCAATTGCGAGATTATTCTATACATCGCCGAGTTGTAATCACTGACTTTTTTAAAATCTTGGAATCTCAACGTATTTCATTCATCTCGGGCGGTCGGAAGTATAACTTCCCTTATATGTTCGAATCTTTCTTTTAATCCCTTCCACAAAGCCATGTGATCTTTTTCAATTAGATATTCACATTTTAATCCATCGTCGAGATGTCGACGCAAAAATAACATGGCTTTTGTCTTTTCTTGTGATGTCGATATGCCATTTTCTTTTATGGTCTCACTTAGACCCAGTGACTCAAAATGCATTTCTACATCGAGAGTCCATGACATATAATTTTTCCCCGTAATATCAAGAGCAATGAATTCGAGCTTTTTCAAGTTTGACATGGTGATACTAAAAAAATTACGATGCATTTTATTAGTTAATGAATATTGCAATACAAAGTGATGGATAAACAACAAGTACAAGCATTCGTAAAAATAAAGAAAACACACGAGGAGGATATTCTCCGAAAAATACAAGATCCGTGAGTATGATAACCAAAATAATTAAAAATAACCTTGATAAAGCCATCTTCTTTTTTCTTCGAAAATTTGATGAAGAATAATTGTTTAGAAAAGAATAGAAAGTTGGAGTGATTGAATGTGTTTGTGAAATCATATATTTATAGAGCAAAAACTAGCCGTTTTGTTACCGTTTATGATCGTTGGTGTACAAAAAAATAAATGTATGTAATTGTATAATTTTATGGTAATAATATGATGTATATAATATTAGTCATGTTTAAATAATTATGTATATCATATCACATTATTATAATGAGGTGTCATAAGTTATTTTGTTTAAAAGCCTATAGGCTTTTATACTTGTCGTATACCTTACCGGGAGTATGGGATGTCGTCTTAACATCCTCCCAGGATTTATAACAAGTTTTTGAAAAATTTATAACATTATATTATATATTAAATATATCACGTGTTATAAAAAAGTAAAAATTTATGGTAAAAAGTAAAAATCTCAAACTCTCGAAATTATGAAACTACACACTTTATAATATTTTTCTCTCAACTCACTTGTGATTTTCTTCACAAATGAGAGATCTATTTATAGAAAATCTTTACAAATAATCCAAAAATAAATTCATCATTACCTACATCATCATACACTAATTTTCAATATTTACAACTCTTATTTTCAACATACAAATATTCAACATTCAAATATTCAATACACACATTTTAAATATTATTTTTTAACATCAATAAATTAATAGAGCACTTTGTGTTAACGACATCCTTCCGTATAAAACTCCTCTCGGCTTCTTTCCCCAAAATTGTGTAGTAGTATATAAGATCCTCTTTCCATCCCCTCCGAGAACCTCCGCCGCCGCCGCCGTCTCCACCACCACAGCCGCCGCCGATGGGGAAAAGTGAGGCCCTCTCAGATGGGGTGATTAAAAAGATAATCCTCTCATATACATATGTGTCCGTATGGATTTTCCTCTCTTTCACAGTCATCGTGTACAACAAGTACATCCTTGACCACAAGCTCTACAACTGGCCTTTTCCCATCTCCCTAACTATGATTCACATGGCCTTCTGCTCTTCTCTAGCTTTCGCTGCTGTCCGCCTGTTCAAGATCGTGGACCCGGTGGCGCTCTCCCGACGCGTGTACCTCACCTCCGTCGTCCCAATTGGGGCTCTGTATGCTCTCTCCCTGTGGCTCTCCAACTCGGCTTACATATACCTCTCCGTCTCCTTCATTCAAATGCTCAAAGCACTGATGCCTGTTGCTGTTTATTCTATCGGAATTCTCTTCAAGAAAGATGCTTTCAAGAGCAACACCATGCTTAACATGCTTGCTATCTCCGTGGGAGTTGGGGTCGCTGCTTTTGGTGAGGCCAAGTATGATTCTTGGGGGGTTCTGCTTCAACTTGGTGCCGTTCTTTTTGAGGCTACGAGGTTGGTTATGATTCAGATCTTGTTGACTTCGAAAGGGATTAATTTGAACCCGATTACTTCGCTTTACTACGTGGCACCCAGTTGTTTGGCTTTTCTTTCTGTTCCATGGCTCATTGTGGAGTACCCGTTGTTGAGGCAGAGATCCGGGTTTCATTTTGATTTTGCTATTTTTGGGACCAACTCTCTGTGCGCATTTGCTTTGAACTTGGCTGTGTTCTTGCTTGTGGGCAAGACCTCAGCTTTGACCATGAATGTCGCCGGGGTGGTGAAGGATTGGCTCTTGATTGCCTTTTCTTGGTCTGTGATCAAGGATACAGTGACGCCATTGAATTTGTTTGGTTATGGGTTGGCCTTTCTGGGAGTCGCATATTACAATCATTCCAAATTGCAAGCTTTGAAGGCCAAGGAGGCACAGAAGAAGGCACCTCCAGCAGATGAGGAGGCAGCGAAACTGCTGGATGAGAGGGAAGAAGATGGAATGGGAAGGAAAGGAGATACACAGGCTTAATTTATTGTTTAAATATTCTTACGAAAAAGTTAACACAAGTGTTCTTGGAATAAATGTGAGCAGAAATTTGGTTTTTTTTCCCTTCTTTCTTTTGGGTTTTTGTGGCTGTTAAGATCAAGATCTACATTTCATGCTCAGTGTGGGTTTATGCTTTAAGTATAATTAAATACACCAAAATTATCTGAGATTTCATGTTTTTGAATCTTATATGCAATGGTCATGAATCTCTTTATGCTGTTAACTTTCAAGTTTTAATCTTTTTGTCCACTATCTTGGTTGGATGGTCTCTATGTGCTGATTGGTTCTCACTTCTCACCAAGGTATGCTGTTGTTTGGAGCTTATGAGAGAAAAGAGTGAATCTTGAATGTGAATCGATGAAATCTTGCATTAGTTTTCCGGTTCTATAAAAGATTTCTAATTGTGTTCATTAAATGGTACTTAAGTTTTTCTGAAACATTTAAACACTTCCCCCTTTTCATTTCTTGCCGTGTAAAGCTCCTAGAGTGTTCTTTCATGAAAGTTGGCTGGCCTTGAAGGTTCTTTCCTCTTCTGGTTTGAATTAATTTGTCCTTTAAAGTATAAGTGAAGTTGAAGGAAACAAATTTTGAAGGTGAATTAGCATGCGCAGAGAGGACTAATGATTAATGAATAAATGACTTGAAAATATTGTTATCTTATGTGATGGAAGAAGTAAAATTTGTTGTAGCAAGAGTTGTTCACCTTTCCTTATTTGCATTATCATGTAGACAATATTTTTTTGGGATTGCCCCTCAATTTTTGCATCCCATTGGCAATGACAGCTAATTTGTGCTAATAGAATTCCTAATAGTAATAGGTATTTGGTGAAAGTCTTTAGTCAGTTGCATCTATTAAATTTCTTTAGTCTAAAATGGCTTATTCATAGTCAACTTCTCCTTGTATTGTGAGAGTGAGTGATCCAAGACATTAATAATACTGCAGAAACTTGTGTGAGTCGATCTCACGGGTCGTATTTTATGATACAGATATCTTATTTGGGTCATTCGTGAAAAATATTATTTTTAATATTAAGAGTATTACTTATTATTGTGAGTATCGGTAGGTTTGACCCGTCTCACAGATAAAGATTCGTGAGACCGTCTCATAAGAAACTTATTCTAAAATACTCGTAATGAGATTCGAGAAGATGTGACTAATTTTATATTTTGTATTGTGTTTGCGGCTAAAAGATATTCTTCATTAGTTAGTAGTAGGTATTTTTGTTAATCTCATGGTACAAGATGCATGTATTTTTATTTGAAAAGAAATTAATATATTTATTTATAATTTATACATTTAATGATCAAACCCGTAGAACATAATAAATGCTCTAATTATGTCTGAGTGTTGACATTGGAAAAATAGGATAGTCTAAAGTTTAAGACTCCAGAGAAGTAGACAAGGCTTAAAGCAAAAGTAATTAATACATGTATTAATATTAATAGTAATTTTTTATTTAAGAATTGAGTACGATATTATTCATCTATGATTTGAAGACTTGTATTTGCTCTTCAAATATCTTTCTCCTAAAAAATGCAACTTGGTGCGTGTACTTGAAATCGGCCTTTTTGATCAGTTCTTCTTCCTCCATGCCTAACCCCTGACATTGACTTCGATGGCTGCTAATGGTTGTTCTTACCAGAGGGTTGGCACAATTATTTTTGCCTTTTTTATATTAAAAAATTTAATTATTGTTTTGATGTGATGTGATGTAGTTGTTAAATAATTTAAGAGAGGTGGTCTGAAAAAGATTTGGGTTTTACAGAAGTCAAGGCACGATCTAAGACAAACGATTACATGGTTGAAGCAGACCCTTGAAATCAACTTGCAAAATTTAAGGCTCAATAACAAAAGTAGATTTGATTTCGAGTTTCAGTTTACATGAACATCAAGCAGCAGCAACCATAAAAAACGACTCGATACGATACAATCCAATCATGTGAAATCACCTTAGTAGTTGAGTGGCAATCACCATAAACACGTAAAGTTTTTATCGATACGAATTGCAAGATCCACGGGCCGTTTACACAAGCGCAAATGCAACAGTCATGTTTTCGCCGTCTGTTAAGACTCTGGAGCACCCTCCTTGTCTGCGTCATCAATGTCAAGTAACACATAAGATGTCGTCG